>NC_043756.1:4638079-4946943 GCF_902148845.1 Salarias fasciatus | reverse complement strand
AGACGACGAGACAAAATATTCTGCGGTTAGCTGACGGCTTAATAGGCTTAAAAGCATTTTGAGAGGTCCGGTATCAGAGTTTTGGAAATGACATCTCAAGTTTTTTCATCTTTCGGTGAATAACCTCAAAGCCAGCAGAAAAAAAATTTCACAGATGTGAATTTGTTGTGGGTTTTTTTTTGTATTAATCTTGTTTGGATGTAATCACGTCTTCTAATTGATGTTTGATGAAAAACCGCGAGAGCCACCGGAGCACCGCAGAGGTTAAACCGGCAGCCCGGCTCGCTCCCTGTTTACCAGCCAGCTGTTTGTTTCTTATCTGCCCTTTTGTTTACTTCCCTGAAATACAACTGTGACAGATTACATCTGCGACATGTTGATGCTTGCTGGAGAGGCTTTTCCAAATCTCTCTCTCTCTTTCTCGCTCTCTCTCGCTTTTTTATTATATTATCAGGACTGCTCCACTTACTGTACTGATACTGTCGGCTTCACCGAATTCACACGCTCGTGAATAAAAGCGTTTTATGAGCTCGTCTATAATCTGCACCATCAAACGCTTTCAAGTAATTTAATTTTAACCATTATTTATATCCACCTGTTCCTGGCATGCATAACAAAAGACCCATCATATTTTACTGGTATGAACATAAAATGTGTACGTTTAACCACGAGTAAGCACGGTACTCATGCTTTTACTGCAAACCATACATTCTATAGTGAGACGGTGAAGAAATCCAGTGTGAAATTAATCAAGTTTAGTGACTCTTCTGAGTTATAAATGCGTGCTTTTGGTCAGCAGTGCTTCCCTACATGTTTTATCACAGGAGGATGAGTCATGAGAGCGTTTCGTAAAGACTTTATGGCATTCAGATGTTCCTGTGATAAAGCTCTGAGGTGTGTGGTGTTTCGGTAAATGCCCTTTAAAAGGCTGAATTCTGGCAGGTCTTCTCCCTGTGGCCACATGAATGTTATCAAGAGCCGCTCCTGCATAATGACGAGACGGTTTGGCCCATTTTATGAGTTTCACCTATATAAAGCTTGAAAATATAGCTAACTGAACTTCTTTCATGCAGACATACACAGTTAAAGTGAATAAACCACCAGGCTTTCACATCTGTGAGAAGCCAAAGCAATAATATATATGCATTTGAAAATACACTGATAAAGCCGGCGGTATAAATAACATGGTATGCGGATCAATATACAGTTATAGATAGATCTGATTCTAAGTGTGTCTGTTGCCGTACGTCTCTTCCCATTGTAGAAGATCAATATTTACAATCCAGATTCTAATTCAAGCAATTGCGCCTCTCTTCATCGCAGAGCCATTATTGTGTAGGAGTTTTTTTTTTTTCCGGTTTTTTTTTTTTAGCTTTTAGGGGAATTCGCCGCCGCCCTCTCGAGGGCTGTCTTTAAAACTCAAAAGAACTGAAAAGTGATGAAGGACCTTGGCGATGTGACTGTGACGTAAAGTGACAGAAAACCCCTCACGTGAGGAGCAGAAAGGTCATTCGAAGCTTCGAGCCAGCCAGAGAACTTTTCACAGAACGCTGGAGTGTCCTCGCAGCCTGTGTGTTGCCTTTGGCAGGACGGTAATGGGATCACTGTTCTTTGTTTTAGTTTAAACTCGAGCTGCAGCCTCGTGACCCATTTGTGGTTTCTGTATAGATTTTTTTAGGCAGTCCTATAAAAAAAAAAAAGCTTAATTGCATCAGTCAGAATAACTGTTAACACAGGCTTGGATAGAATTTCAGTGTTTTTCTGTGCTAAAAAAGGTCAAACTTAATGCATCTTAAGTACAGAAGTGCAGTCCTAATTACTTTAACAAGCTAGATTTCAGGTTTTAAAAATGGAACTACTCATTTCTGTACCGGCCCAGTTTGATGAAGATGATGCTGCAGTGTGTTTCAGTGAGCGTCACTGCTGACCTTCACTGCGATCAGGTCCAAACATTGGTTGGGAAGATCTATAAATATGAATATGTGATGAACCACACTGCATAGTTCTGCATCTTGAGCTTCATCATGATGATTGACATTATGGTTTTTTATTTAAATGTATTTTTTTTTTAATGGGAACATACAAATGAAATGTGCTTGCTCATGCTGAAAAAAACAAGCCGTCCTATTTGTCCTGACACAATGCGTTGCTTCGGTAATTGAATCTGTTGTGTTGTTGTCTTCAGAGCTGTAGTTCAACGGAAAATGCCAGTTTGTTCACACATGCTGCTGAAAGTCGTCTGGAATTGGATTTGGGCTGCTACCAGGAGGGCCTCACACCAGGAGCAGCCGTTTCCGCGGCCCTCTCAGCCTGTTTGTCCCGCTCTCCCCCAGCGGCTGACAGAAAGCCACAGGAAGCCTCTGTCAGCTGCCTCGGGAGCAGAATGAGCGATGCAGGAAGTGACCATCAATCCCTCCTCATTTCCTCCGCTCTGGTCTCTGGCTGCTGCTTTTGGACGGCAGCTCTCCCGGAGCTGCACGCCATCAATATACACTAATGATAGAAATTAGTAATGAACCACTGGATGCTGACATTAGGCAGATCAACAAGATGCTTGTTCCTCTATTTAATGGTACATGGCAAGCTGCTAGAGCATGAGTGCTGCGCCCTGCACAGATTAAGGCCAGATTGAATTAGCTGTGGCTGGACAAGTATGAGAGAAGCCCTCAGTGGTTTGTATGGTATGAGAGTACATGTGGTAAGGCTTAGAGATCTGAATGGGCCGAGGAAGCGGAGCAGAGTTTACGGTGGGTTCAAAAGCCTGGAGTGGTCTGCGAGGCACATTTTTCCGTGATCGTCTCTTTTGTCCTGTGACAAAGACAGGAAGCAGAAAGCAGCAGCGTCTAAAAGCGTCGGAGTCGGACGACGGCGTTGAACGTTGAGACGTCGGCTCACCCAGAGAAACGCATAAATACACGTCGACGGCGGGAAGACAAGGCGGCAGAGATCTGCTTTTTATCAGTGACTTTCAGTATTTGTGTGGATTCTGTGATGGATGAGGGAGAAAAAAAATGTTTTTGTATAAAAACAGATTTAAGTTATTTGGAAAATATGTATTGATCAGAAAAGTATTTCATTAGGTCAACCCACATGGATAACGTCTTTCTGTTTAAGCAATGCTGTGAAGGACATGTAGAAACAAAAACAACCCCTGCTTTTATACTCGTTTGCTGGAATCAACTAATCTCAGAGGAAATTATTTCTACTGTTGAGGTCCGTGCTGTAAGTGAAGAGACATTCAGATTTCACGGTATGCAGCCAGACGGGAGTAATGAAATAGACACATTAGTCTCTCTGTTTGCAGAGGATAAATCAGTTAATCCCGTTTAGCCTATTCAGCGCCGGTCTAAATGTGGTTCGAGGAATAAAGAGTCGTTTCTGCTCCTCATGATCATGTCAACTGCCTGTCATTCAGTAACTTTGACCCGGCGCTGACCCGCAGCAGTGGAAGATGCTGCCGCCTGCGGCAGAAGACGACCACTGTGAACAAATTCTCTGCTATTTCTGTATTTTTTTCCTCTTCTTTAAATTTGGTTTACTGGGGAATTTCAGTGGGAGGAAATCGCGGATGCCCTGCAGGCAAGTAAAATAATAGCCGGCCGGATGTGAGAGGGCAAAAACGAATGTGCTTTGGTGGGAGGTGATCGCTTAACAGCAATCAGGAGTTATATTGGATGTAGAAACTACATTTGAAAACGAAGTTTTTTTTTTCCTTTCAGAGTTTTTACTTGAACGCTCTCGCCGTATCAGACCGCGCCCCGTGTTGCTGCAAGCCGAGCGTCTCACTCTTCCTCTTATGATAAATATTGCAGGCTCCTGCCAGCCGAGTCCAGACGCTGTCAGGATATTGCGCCGCTTTTAGCACCAGAAGGACTTCCGCTTCCCAGCTCTTTGAACCAGGCGGCGCAGGAGACTGGAGACGAGGGTTTAATTGCCGGGGTGGAATGTGCTGTGCACCAATTAATGGCAGCCTGCTTTGAAAAGCGTATTGTAGGGGTGGGGATGACTTTCAGCTGCCATTGTTGCTTCCTGATTGAGGCCTCTTTGAGGGAGAGCGAGGCAGTCGGCTTGTTGAAACATCTTACAGCTGAGGCTCCACACCGAGCCGAGAACACCAGCAGCTCCGGGCGATGGGAGAGACGCTCGCTCAATAGTGATCCTCTTAAAAGATAGCGCCGGGGCGTCGCTTCCACTCTCTTTATTTTGACTGTCATTACTGAAATCGGACCGGATATCTTCGCCCTCAGATGCTTCAATTGAAATCCTTTTATTGGTAATCACAGAAGAGCGTTTGAGTTAAGAAGGTTTCATTTTGTTGAACCGTGGTGTCCTCCGCAGCTGTTTCATCGCGCACGGCTTGTTCGCTTGAGTTTGCGTCTCAGACCTTCAAAGCCGGCGCGGCCCGGTTTTCCCGGCCTGTCAGTCCTGGATGCTGCGGGAGTCTCGCGCAAAAGCCTCTCGACCCACATCAAACGGCGACACGGCCACGGAGGGCAGGCTCTGCACACCGTGCAGCGTCGGTGGACAGACCGCGGCGTTCCCTGCGACCCCCGAGCAAGAGAGTGGTTTCATATTAGAAATTCCTCCGACGGCGTGAGCACGTTCGGCACCAACGTGGCTTATTTTCTTTGACATCTAAGAGCTGACTGATCTTTGATTCTCTGCTCTCCGTGCTGGGGCTGCATTGTGTTTTATGTAATCCGGACCGGCTTTGATAATTCAGTGAAACACATCAGACACATCTCGGCGAGAGAAGGCAGCCCGTCGTCCGCTGTTCAGCCCGTCCGCGGTGAGTCAGTGGGTTATGAGCCCACCGGCAGCTTAACGTGCATCAACAGCGCCGAAGGTGGCGGAAATATCGTTTTCTTCCCACAAGCCAAGCGGCACCGCTTTCAGTCTGAAAGCTGAACATTCCTGTTGATGAATGTCGCGGCTGAGAGAGGAAAAAAAAAAAAAAAAAAAATCAAGGAATAAATAAGAGGATCAAGTCCCACCGAGCATTCTAATGTGTGGGAAGAGAGAAAGAGGAATGTAAGAAGCGTACAAGCACTTCTATTCTGTCACGGCCTTTCATTACGCAGCTCGCTGACGGAAAAGGGAATTGAAAGGTCTGTTCAGGAAACTCCGCCGACAGAAGGCAGACTACATGTCAAGTGAGCCGCAGCTGTTTTGTAGGGCAGTTGATCTGTTCCTCACCGCTCCATGAATCACTCTGCCTCCCAGCCAGGATTTCATAGACCGGACTTGTATTTACAGCTGGATAGTGATTATATAAAAATTGTAATTGTTAGAAAGATCAGAGCAGGCGGGTGTAAGTTACACTAATCCAGTTTGCAGCGTTCCTCTCCATCGCAGTCTTTAAACAGCTTACGAGAGTCTGCAGGGAACATGAGGCCGTTCAGTCAGGACGGGGCTGAATCCTCTTCAGAAGGTACAGATGATGGAGGACATCTCAGCTGAGCAGACAGACTGAAAACTGTGGGAAAAAAAGAAAAAAGAAAAGATTTTCATACACTTCAGATCAGCTGGATCCGCTTCACATTCACGGTCCGAATGAGAGGAGCTGCCCTCGTGCAGCGACATGCAGCAGTGTGAAATCGTCAGATTCGTGTTGTGGGAGAGGCGGAGCGACACCGGGAGCCACGGCGAGCGGCGGCGGCGGTGCTGACAGGGACGGAGCTCGCTTCTAAAGCTTCTGTGTGCCTCCGCTCGCTCCGCCGGGCTCAGGCAGCCGCAGAAAGCCGCCGGAGACGAGGCATGTTGTTCCGCAGCCCCGCTACACCGAATCTTCAAAGCAGGGATTTGTACGAAGACATGAATTACACGTCGAGGAGGCGGCGCCCGGTGTGACACCAGCAACACGTCAGCTTTTCTCCCTCCTGTTATTAGCAGAGGGTTTTTTTTTTTATATATACTTTTGCTGTTATTGATCCAGTTGGTTAATAACATCTCGTCCCTCTGTTTCCTACAGAAACACAGTGGCAACGCTACGGTTGGTTTCATGGAAACGGGTTATCAGCCCGCCGTCCAGCATCCATCATATACAACTGATCAACAACTGAGGTTAAATGATTTTAGAAAACTGTCAAACTGAGAGAATACAAGCAAAAGTTTGTCCATAATCTCTAGAAATGATGTGAATGGAAACACTGAGGAGAATTAAATTAGCTCTGAAACTTGGTTTCTGAGGTTCTCCTCCCTTCATAAAAAAAGCTAGATCAGAAGCAAAGCTATTTGAGGTGTGCCTCTTGGCTATTTACCCAATTTCCCATCATGATTACTGAATGACATTCCTGCTTTAGAAACTCCAAAAGAACCAATTAATCACATTAGGCGACTGTCTGTTGTTAGCCAAGATTGGGAGTTGTCGTGCCAGCTTTATGCTGGCAGGACTGTAATTAAATTATATTAAAGCCAAAACGCTGTGCTTTTTAAGTTGTCTCAAATAAAGCGTCTCAATGGTCTCGAGTGATCCGAACAATGTCGACGCGCCGCTGATTAGAGCGCACTCAGAAAGGGAGCCGTGTGCTTTCTTGATTTCTTTTGTTGTCATTAAAAGCTGCGTTATTGCCTTGCTGCAGGAGGATTTTCATGTCTCCTCTCTTTTATGGAGCGAAGCGCCCGTGGCCTACTTTCAGCTAATGTACTCCTGTGTGCTGGGGGCCTATTGTGTTTCCTGTAGACAATCTTTTTAGTTACACAGCCTTTTGCTCCGATTACGCTGCCTCCACTCTGTCTGTATGATCTGCTGTCACGGCAAACCACTCCGCTTGATATCAACACGGAGAAAACGACCCACAATGCACCCCAACCTGGAGAGAGAAAAGTCTTAAAGCTTGTTTGCGGCGCCAAGCTTTTTCACACCCCGCCAGCGTCTGAACACATCGGTTAACATCCTGGCTCCGCTTCCCCCCTTGTTCCGCTCCTGATGCAAACCGCCAGCCGTGCGCCGTTAGCGGGTGAAACATGCGAGGGGCCGGCTGACGGCGGAGACGAGCATCCTAAACAGACTGCATTATTAGGCGCACAGCTGGACGCCGCGCAAGCCTCTCATTTGTAGTGCCGCGGCGGGAGCATAAACAACGGTGTAATCTCCCCAACTTCAATGATGTAATCAGCGGTAAAAAGTGATGAGAGGAGCCGCCGACGCCGCCGACGCAAGGCGGCTTGTTTTGATGATGGCGCAGCTCGCCATTGAGCGTGCTGTCAGCATGAAGGAAACATGACCACGTTCCACAGCCATGAGGGGCCACTTAACTTCAGATAAATGGTTATATCTGGATTAGTATAGGCTTTGTGTTGAATGAGGTTTATTGATCTCCACTTGGAAACTGGATAATATGTTGTAGCAAGTGTGCACTATGCTGCTAATCGTCGGCCACAATTTGTCCCATTTCCACTCAGCCAGCGCACATTTATCTGCACAAACAACTTCCTACTGTTTCTGCCGACTGGAAAATTCGATCAACTGTGCGTGAGCGCTCGTGTTCCAAGTTTGACAAAATCACATGCAAATAAACAAACATCCACTAATAGCATGTTAATTGTTTTCAGTTCAGCCGGTTATGAATAATAAATCACGTGAAAGCTTAGATCGGTGAGTTGTATGTAAAGAAAAGGGCCAAAAATTCAGATAATGAGTAACATTATATCATTATAACATTATTGATTATCAGCCTGAGGAGAGTGTGTTGGCTCTACAATGGAAAATTAAACACTCAGTCTCCTGAGCAGATAATCCATCCGTCTTTTATCTTGTTTTATTTTGTTCAAGGTCAAAGGTCACTGGAGCCTATCTCAGAGTGAAGGTGACACCCTGTAGTGTGTTACATCACAGAGCACACACACACACACACACGCACATACGGAATCCACAGAAAAAAGCCTTGCTGGAATTCAACCCCACAACGCTTTGGCTGCCGAAAACAAATCACCACAGTGATCTGCTCTGTTCCAGGAGCATCAAATACATTTGAATTCAGCGGCCACATTCAGCCCAGTTACCTCTTGCCTGAGCCGAACTGGTCAAATCCTTCCATAATAACCTTTACATTTAAGTTTCAAAGTTGTTCTTTGTTGTGACTCGGAGTACATGTGATAAAAATGTTGATATTTTAGCAAAGCCAATTACTTTTAACAGTTTATTTGTTGTTTTGGCAGGCTGAATTGACACCTCTTGCAGCCTTTTTTTTTTTTTTTAATTTTTTTTTATCCCACAAACCTTATATTTGACACGCCAGGTCTTTGGCCTGGGCGATGTACCGAAAATTTACCTATACCGAAATTTACTACAATAATGGATGAATTTGGTGAAGATCAGTTTGTTTACAAGCTGAGGATGAACAGCGTCTCTGCAGCGACCACTTTACTCTGGGTGGTTGTAATCTTTTGGATCAGAGAGAACTTATTAATTACATTGTTTTCTTTATTTTAACAGCGCTATTTGTCAAGTATAGACTGAACACATCCCTTTGCATTAAGCACTGGAGCATATTCTACATGTTGAACCACACACGGCTGTTAGTATCTACAGTATTTTTTTTAAGGTAGGTTAAATGTTTGTATGAGTATTGTAATGGAATGCTGCCCATTTAATTAAACATGTGCTTATCAAATAATGTTGTTTTAATGTGTATTACAGTGACGCATCCAAGATTTAAGTAGTTATAGTTCTGATCAAAACTGGTGTATATATAAAAACAATGGAAAAAAAGAAAGAAAAAAACTCAACCGTTGACTTAGATAGATCACAAAAATATAGTTCTCGTACGTTTTATGAAATTTTATTTTTTATATATATATATATATATATTTTTTTTTTTTTTGCTTTTTCTGTGCAACATTTGAACTTCATGAAGACAAAGGAAGAGTCTGTAGCCTCCAGTGAGATGACTGGATGTTTGGAGACTCTCCATTGTCTGAAGTTCTGCACTTTTTCTTCTCTCTCTATTTCTGGTGTTTCTTTCATGCCTGTTTTTTTTGCTCTTTCTCCATTTCTTGTGTTTCTTTCCTGCCTGTTTTTGCGCGTTCTCTATTTCTTGCGCTTCTTTGCTAACTGTTTTTCTGCTTTCTCTTCTTCCTTCTTCATCTTGGCCTTCTCCCGGTTGCCCATGACGGCGACTTTCTGCAGCTTGTTGTTCTCGTCACTGAGAACCTGAATTTCCCGCCGTATTTTGTCGATGTTCTGCTTCCAGGTCTTCTCCTTCTCGATCCAGACCTCCTCTGCTTCTTTAGACCGTTTCAGCAGCTGTTCTTTCTGCTGAACAGTCTCTCCTCTCGCCTTCATCTCTCTCTGCAGCTGTTCTTCAAGAGCCTTGTTCTTTTTCTCCCACTCCTCTTGACTGAGCTGCATCTTGGTCTCCGTCTTGGTCTGGTTTGTCCGGCTGTCCAGGTTGGTCTGCGTGAACGCTGCCTTCTGGGCCTTGAGGCTGGTGGCTGCAGCATTCCTCTCGGCTTTGAGAAGCCTCAGCTCCTCTTTGTGTTTCTTCCGCAGAACAGACATTTCCTCAGCCGCCCGCTTCTCCTGAGTGGCCTGGCGGTCCTCCCACTCCCTGGTGGACTCCTTCAAAGAGTTCCTCAAGGAATCGATTTCCTGCGTGAGGTTCTCTGTGGTCCTCTCATATGCCCGTTGGAGAGCATCTTTCTGTGCGTTCATCTCCTCGTTTTTTGTGGCCATCGCTGCCTTCTGAGCCTTGAGGCTGGTGGCTGCAGCATCTCTATCTGCTGTGAGGAGCCTCAGCTCGTCCTGGTGCTTCTGCCTCAGAGCAGAGATTTCTGCAGCAGCCCTCTTCTCTTGAGCGGCCTGACGGTCCTCCCACTCCCTGGTGGAGTCTTTCAGGAGCGTCCGCATGGAGTCTATTTCTTGCGTGAGGTGCTGCGTGGTCCTCTCATATGTCCGTCGTAGAGCATCGCTCTGTTCATTCATCTCCTCATGTTTTGTGGCCATCGCTGCCTTCTGGGCCTTGAGGCTGGTGGCTGCAGCATCCCTACCTGCTTTGAGGAGCCTCAGCTCGGTCTGGTGTTTCTGCTCCAGAGCAGACATTTCCTCAGCCGCCTTCTTCTGCTGTGCGGCCTGATGGTCCTCCCACTCCCTGGTGGACTCTTTCAGGCGCGTCTGCAGAGAGGCTATTTCCTGCTTGAGGTGCTGCGTCGTCTTCTCATATCTCTGCTGGAGAGCATCTGTCTGTGCGTTTGTCTCCTTGTGTTTTGTGGCTAACACTTCCTCCAGGTCAGCCTTGGATTTGTCAATCTGCCGGTTCAGTGCCTCTTTTTCATCCTGCAGCTTGTGTTTCTCCTCCTCAAGGCTCTTGAAGCGGTGCTGGAGGTCAATGTACTGCTCGACCTTCTCATTACTGAAGGTGCGGTAGTAACGTAAAGCCTCACGCAGCTCCTGTTTGATTTTGAACATGAAAAACAAAAACAAAACAATGAATGAAATGGAACTGGAAAGTTTACACGTTTGAAAAGGAGCAGGACAAAGCATAAGCTTATTACTTTCTGGTTTTCTATGAGTTTGTGTGGTCTACTACTAAATATTTTTCTTGGAATGTTTTTAAAACTGTTGCAGTAAAGAAATTACCTTAACTCCTGGGGAACTATGGCCGGTCGCTTTCTCCTTTCTGTCCTCAGCCGCTTTCTTCTCTTCTGCGGCCCGGAGGTCCTCCAGCTCCCTGGTGGACTCCTTCAGGGTCATCTTCAGAGAGGCGATTTCCTGCTGGAGGTTCTCTGTGGTCGTCTCATTTGTCCGTTGGAGGGCGTCTCTCAGTGCGATCAGCTCCTCATTTTTAGTGACCAACGCTGCCTTCTGGGCCGTGAAGCTGGTGGCTGCGGCATCTCTCTCTGCTTTGAGGAGTCTCAGCTCCTCCTGGTGCGTCTGCTGCAGAGCATAGATTTCCTCAGCCACCCGCTTCTCTTTTGCGACCTCGCGGTCCACCCACATCCTGCTGGAGTCTTTCATGGACGTCCCCAGGGAGGCGATTTCCAGCTTGAGGTGCTCTATGGTCCTCTCATATCTCTCTTGAAGAGAACCTGTCTGTGCGATCAGCTCCTCGTTTTTGGTGACCAGCGCTGCCTTCTGGGCCATGAAGCTTGTGGCTGCAGCATCTCTCTCTGCTGTGAGGAGCTTCAGCTCGTCCTGGTGCTTCTCCTGCAGAGCAGAGATTTCTGCAGCAGCCCTCTTCTGTTCTGCAGCCTGGCGGTCCTCCCACTGCCTGGTGGACTCCTTCAGAGTCATCTTCAGAGAGGCAATTTCCTGCTTGAGGTGCTCTGTGCTCCTCTCATATCGCTGTTGGAGAGCGACCCTCTGTGTGTTCAGCTCCTCATGCTTTGTGGCTAACACTTTCTCCAGGTCAGCCTCGGATTTTTCCACACACACCTTCAAGTCTGCAACCTCCGTGCAGTTTTTACTTACCTCTGTGTGGAGGTTCATACCGTCCTTGTATTTGGAGTGGAGCACATTGGTCAGGTGGGAGAACTGCTCTTTGAGCTGGTGCAGCATGCTGTGGGCCGTTTCAGCGTCGTTCTTGTATATTTCCAACGCTGTTTTCAAGATCGGAACCTCCTCCTGCATTGCCCTGAGGAGCTGGTCCTTCTCCTCGAGCTTGGCCTCCATCTGCTCTTCTCTGGACTTAAAGGTGTTGATATGGCGGTTCAGCACCTCCTTTTCGTCCTGCAGCTTTTGTTTTTCCTCCTGAAGGCTCTCGAAGCGATGGTGGAGCTCAGCGTACTGCTCAGCCTGCTCGTTACTGAAGGTGCGGTAATAACTTAAGGCCTGATGCAGCTCCTGTTTGGTTTTGAACATGGAAAACAAAAACAAAACAATGAATAAAATGGAACTGGAAAGTCTGCATGTTTGAAAAGGAATAGGACAAAGTATAAGCTTATTACTTTCTGGTTTTCTATGAGTTTGTGTGGTCTACTACTAAATATTTTTCTTGGAATGTTTTTAAAACTGTTGCAGTAAAGAAATTACCTTAACTGTTGACGACCTGTGGCCGGTCGCTTTCTCCTTTCCGCTCATGATGCTTGCTGTGCTATGAGCTGTGATAAACTCTTGCTGTGTGCTAAACTCTCGCTGTGCTAAAGGCTCGCTGTACTAAACGCTCGCTGTACTAAACGCTCGCTGTGTACTAAACGCTCGCTGTATGCGAAAGGCTCGCTGTGATAAAAGCTCGCTGTGCTGAAGTCTCGCTGTGCTAAAGTCTCGCTGTGCTAAAGGCTCGCTGTGCTAAACTCTCGCTGTGATAAACGCTCGCTGTCTCGCTGTGGGAACACCTGGTTCTTCGCTCTCCTCTGTTCTGTGTCAAGACACGGATTGAGTGACGTACAATAGAACTCAGGCCTTATATACCCTGAGTTCACTTTGATGCTGTGATGTCATCACATCAGAAGAAGCTGACCGTTGCTGGGTGCTATGGCAACGAGTGACATCATCACGTTGGAAACCCCAGCAGAATATCAGCCTCCATGTAAGATAGAATTTAATTTTTCCCCATATTTTAATCCTAATCAGCGTTCTAGATTATCTATCCAGCCATTCATTTTAGTATGAGGATCTTTACTGCTCTTACCAACTGATAATAAAGGTAACACAGAAAATACTTCATTCAAAATAGTTCTTTCCTGCTACTAACATTGTAGTGAAATTCTACATAACTCAGTGTTTATGTGCATACATGTTCACATTTATCAGTTTTCATTAAAAAATCAGAAGCAAACCTATGGAGTGAAATTAATGCCAAAACCTCTCCAACACAAAAAATGTGTTTTATTCACAGCCAATGATTCACAAACAAACTCAGTGTGTTTTACAAAAGCAAAATGTCATTCACAACTAATGCGCTTCGGTTTGTTCATCAAAAAAACGTTCCACAAATTAAAAAAATATATAACTGCACTTACATTAAAATATCTTTCAAGATTAATTATTTTTTTCCGAGTACAAAAAACAATTCTGCAGGTTGGAGAAACATTTCTGCGGGTTAGAGAAACAATTCTGCAGGTTGGAGAAACATTTCTGCGGGTTGGAGAAACGATTCTGCAGGTTGGAGAAACATTTCCGCGGGTTGGAGAAACATTTCCGCGGGTAGGAGAAACTATTGGCTCCCCAGCGTCACGTGACTTTTGGCAGTGATTTTGCGCCTTCCTGATTCGCATCCGCAGGACTAAGGATTTATTCACAACTGACAGTGTGTAATTCCATGCCACAACAGGAGGTGGCGCTGTGCGCGTTCACGTTTACAGTGTTTCCAGTGTATGATCACGTACTGTGCTGCGACAAGACAGAATTAAACACGAGGAAAAATGGACCAAAACAGAAAGGCGACGGACCGTACGGAGACAAGCTGGACCCTGTTCAGACCCGGTTGGGCTCACTTACCGTTTCTGTTGTGGAAAAGGCTGCCTGGAAGTGAAATGTCCATCAAAGCATCGCAGCAGCACGGCGCTATAGGTCGTCAGGGCACGAACCTTTGTCTGGACTTCAGTGAAGGCATTTTGTCTTGATGAAGACAGTAATACTACAGCCAGACAGACTCACATCTTTGTGACAGCTGCAAAGTTTTGTGACTTAGTTGTGTGGACGCCGGTGGACTGCAAGGTGCACATTGTTTTCCTCAATTTTGTTTACAGTGTTATTTATGCACAATCTAATCGTACTTTATATAGCTGCAGTGACATGTGTGCACAAAGACTTTTGCACCTTATTTGAACTGTAACTGTAACTTTAACAGTGTCGTTGCACTACACAAGAAGGTTGGTAATAAACAGAAACGACTTTGAAACAAGAAGTGGTCTGACATTATTGCATGGGTGAATGGCGCAGTCGCACAGAGGATTTCCCAATAAAATGAAGTTTCATAAATAGCTACTGAGCTACAATATTTATTTTCACCATAGTCTTATTAACTTATTAAAGTAGAAGGCTGGTTTTTGTCACCATATGAGCAGTAACAGCTGAGGAGGTTTACCTGTCCTGACATAATGAAATGTTCAGGATAAACATTAGAAGCAGCAGAGGAAGACTGTTAGCCATCAATTTTATTTACAGAAAAACAGAAGTTGGTCACATATAATCAAGATAAACAAAACAAGCGGTTCATCTCGGCACACATGGACTTAATTTCACCATTGATATGTTTACAAAGGACACATTCTCATGCTCATTCTCCACCGTGTCGCTCTGTTGTGGAGCTTGATACACATCAGGTGTGTGAGGTTCAGGTGCAGCAGGTGCAGTAACTGCCGTCACAGTCTCCTGTCTCCTTTTTCTCCGTTGGAATCTTTGGTAATCCGCCGCTTTCACCTCCGTGTATCGAGATGTAACGACAGGTTCAGTCTGGATGAGTTTCATTCACTTCATTAGCAGGTCTCCCTGAAAAACACACACGAACATTATGACTTTTAACATGAGGTCAGTTACAGTGTACTCTCCAAGTCAATCTCCTATGAATGAGGACAATTATGATATAAATTCAAAAGTAAGTGGAGGAAAGAGAGAGTGCGAGCTAGCGTGGCTAACGCTAGCAACCAGCTAACACAACTGACACCGCAACATGGGTTAGCTCCGGCAGTGACAAAAATGACAAGTACCCACGGAAGATAATTTAATTTTTCATCAACAATGACCACAAACTCACCTGTTGGCTGTTCAGGGCGCGTTGTTCTGGGGCGACTGACTGACTCGGTTGTGGTCCTGGCAATGGTGTGGTGCTATGCGTTAAACGGCATCAACAGCGCCACCTCCTGTTGTGGCATGCAAATGACGCACTGTCAGTTGTGAATAAATCCTAAGTCCTGCGGATGCGAATCAGGAAGGTGCAAAATCACTGCCAAAAGTCACGTGACGCTGGGGAGCCAATAGTTTCTCCTACCCGCGGAAATGTTTCTCCAACCCGCGGAAATGTTTCTCCAACCTGCAGAATAGTTTCTCCAACCCGCAGAAATGTTTCTCCAACCTGCAGAATTGTTTTTTGTACTCGGAAAAAAATAATTAATCTTGAAAGATATTTTAATGTAAGTGCAGTTATATATTTTTTTAATTTGTGGAACATTTTTTTGATGAACAAACCGAAGCGCATTAGTTGTGAATGACATTTTGCTTTTGTAAAACACACTGAGTTTGTTTGTGAATCATTGGCTGTGAATAAAACACATTTTTTGTGTTGGAGAGGTTTTGGCATTAATTTCACTCCATACAAACCTTGCTTTGAATTGGTTTCAGACTGTAGCGTTTGCGAGCACGCTGTAGAATATTATTCAACTGGTGCTGAATGTCATTGTGCATGTGAAGCTCTTGAGCAGAGAAAAAGAGGAATAGAGATGCATCAGCCTGTTAAAGACCTGCAAAACCTGTTAAAGAACTGGTCAAATCCTTCCATAATAACCTTTACATTTAAGTTTCAAAGTTGTTCTTTGTTGTGACTCGGAGTACATGTGATAAAAATGTTGATATTTTAGCAAAGCCAATTGCTTTTAACAGTTTATTTGTTGTTTTGGCAGGCTGAATTGACGCCTCTTGCAGCCTTTTTTTTTTTTTAATTATTTTTATCCCACAAACCTTATATTTGACACGCCAGGTCTTTGGCCTGGGCGATGTACCGAAAATTTACCTATACCGAAATTTACTACAATAATGGATGAATTTGGTGAAGATCAGTTTGTTTACAAGCTGAGGATGAACAGCGTCTCTGCAGCGACCACTTTACTCTGGGTGGTTGTAATCTTTTGGATCAGAGAGAACTTATTAATTACATTGTTTTCTTTATTTTAACAGCGCTATTTGTCAAGTATAGACTGAACACATCCCTTTGCATTAAGCACTGGAGCATATTCTACATGTTGAACCACACACGGCTGTTAGTATCTACAGTATTTTTTTTAAAGTAGTTTAAATGTTTGTATGAGTATTGTAATGGAATGCTGCCCATTTAATTAAAAATGTGCTTATCAAATAATGTTGTTTTAATGTGTATTACAGTGACGCATCCAAGATTTAAGTAGTTATAGTTCTGATCAAAACTGGTGTATATATAAAAACAATGGAAAAAAAGAAAGAAAAAAACTCAACCGTTGACTTAGATAGATCACAAAAATATAGTTCTCGTACGTTTTATGAAATTTTATTTTTATATATATATATATTGTTTTTTTTTTACTTTTTCTGTGCAACATTTGAACTACATGAAGACAACGGAAGAGTCTGTCGCCTCCAGTGAGACGACTGGATGTTTGGAGACTCTCCATTGTCTGAAGTTCTGCACTTTTTCTTCTCTCTCTATTTCTGGTGTTTCTTTCATGCCTGTTTTTTTTGCTCTTTCTCCATTTCTTGTGTTTCTTTCCTGCCTGTTTTTGCGCTTTCTCTATTTCTTGCGCTTCTTTGCTAACTGTTTTTCTGCTTTCTCTTCTTCCTTCTTCATCTTGGCCTTCTCCCGGTTGCCCATGGCGGCGACTTTCTGCAGCTTGTTGTTCTCGTCACTGAGAACCTGAATTTCCCGCCGTATTTTGTCGATGTTCTGCTTCCAGGTCTTCTCCTTCTCGATCCAGACCTCCTCTGCTGCTTTAGACCGTTTCAGCAGCTGTTCTTTCTGCTGAACAGTCTCTTCTCTCGCCTTCATCTCTCTCTGCAGCTGTTCTTCAAGAGCCTTGTTCTTTTTCTCCCACTCCTCTTGACTGAGCTGCATCTTGGTCTCCGTCTTGGTCTGGTTTGTCCGGCTGTCCAGGTTGGTCTGCGTGAACGCTGCCTTCTGGGCCTTGAGGCTGGTGGCTGCAGCATTCCTCTCGGCTTTGAGAAGCCTCAGCTCCTCTTTGTGTTTCTTCCGCAGAACAGACATTTCCTCAGCCGCCCGCTTCTCCTGAGTGGCCTGGCGGTCTTCCCACTCCCTGGTGGACTCCTTCAAAGAGTTCCTCAAGGAATCGATTTCCTGCGTGAGGTTCTCTGTGGTCCTCTCATATGCCCGTTGGAGAGCATCTTTCTGTGCGTTCATCTCCTCGTTTTTTGTGGCCATCGCTGCCTTCTGAGCCTTGAGGCTGGTGGCTGCAGCATCTCTATCTGCTGTGAGGAGCCTCAGCTCGTCCTGGTGCTTCTGCCTCAGAGCAGAGATTTCTGCAGCAGCCCTCTTCTCTTGAGCAGCCTGACGGTCCTCCCACTCCCTGGTGGAGTCTTTCAGGAGTGTCCGCAGAGAGGCTATTTCCTGTGTGAGGTTCTCTGTGGTCCTCTCATATGTCCGTCGTAGAGCATCGCTCTGTTCATTCATCTCCTCATGCTTTGTGGCCATCGCTGCCTTCTGGGCCTTGAGGCTGGTGGCTGCAGCATCCCTACCTGCTTTGAGGAGCCTCAGCTCGGTCTGGTGTTTCTGCTCCAGAGCAGACATTTCCTCAGCCGCCTTCTTCTGCTGTGCAGCCTGATGGTCCTCCCACTCCCTGGTGGACTCTTTCAGGCGCGTCTGCAGAGAGGCTATTTCCTGCTTGAGGTGCTGCGTGGCCTTGTCATATCTCTGCTGGAGAGCATCTGTCTGTGCGTTTGTCTCCTTGTGTTTTGTGGCTAACACTTCCTCCAGGTCAGCCTTGGATTTGTCAATCTGCCGGTTCAGTGCCTCCTTTTCATCCTGCAGCTTGTGTTTCTCCTCCTCAAGGCTCTTGAAGCGGTGCTGGAGGTCAATGTACTGCTCGACCTTCTCATTACTGAAGGTGCGGTAGTAACGTAAAGCCTCACGCAGCTCCTGTTTGATTTTAAACATGAAAACCAAAAACAAAACAATGAATGAAATGGAACTGGAAAGTTTACACGTTTGAAAAGGAGCAGGACAAAGCATAAGCTTATTACTTTCTGGTTTTCTATGAGTTTGTGTGGTCTACTACTAAATATTTTTCTTGGAATGTTTTTAAAACTGTTGCAGTAAAGAAATTACCTTAACTCCTGGGGAACTATGGCCGGTCGCTTTCTCCTTTCTGTCCTCAGCCGCTTTCTTCTCCTCTGCGGCCCGGAGGTCCTCCAGCTCCCTGGTGGACTCCTTCAGGGTCATCTTCAGAGAGGCGATTTCCTGCTGGAGGTTCTCTGTGGTCGTCTCATTTGTCTGTTGGAGGGCGTCTCTCAGTGCGATCAGCTCCTCATTTTTAGTGACCAACGCTGCCTTCTGGGCCGTGAAGCTGGTGGCTGCGGCATCTCTCTCTGCTTTGAGGAGTCTCAGCTCCTCCTGGTGCGTCTGCTGCAGAGCATAGATTTCCTCAGCCACCCGCTTCTCTTTTGCGACCTCGCGGTCCACCCACATCCTGCTGGAGTCTTTCATGGACGTCCCCAGGGAGGCGATTTCCAGCTTGAGGTGCTCTATGGTCCTCTCATATCTCTCTTGAAGAGAACCTGTCTGTGCGATCAGCTCCTCATTTTTGGTGACCAGCGCTGCCTTCTGGGCCATGAAGCTTGTGGCTGCAGCATCTCTCTCTGCTGTGAGGCGCTTCAGCTCGTCCTGGTGCTTCTCCTGCAGAGCAGAGATTTCTGCAGTAGCCCTCTTCTGTTCTGCAGCCTGGCGGTCCTCCCACTGCCTGGTGGACTCCTTCAGAGTCATCTTCAGAGAGGCAATTTCCTGCTTGAGGTGCTCTGTGCTCCTCTCATATCGCTGTTGGAGAGCGACCCTCTGTGTGTTCAGCTCCTCATGCTTTGTGGCTAACACTTTCTCCAGGTCAGCCTCGGATTTTTCCACACACACCTTCAAGTCTGCAACCTCCGTGCAGTTTTTACTTACCTCTGTGTGGAGGTTACTACCGTCCTTGTATTTGGAGTGGAGCACATCGGTCAGGTGGGAGAACTGCTCTTTGAGCTGGTGCAGCATGCTGTGGGCCGTTTCAGCGTCGTTCTTGTATATTTCCAACGCTGTTTTCAAGATCGGAACCTCCTCCTGCATTGCCCTGAGGAGCTGGTCCTTCTCCTCGAGCTTGGCCTCCATCTGCTCTTCTCTGGACTTAAAGGTGCTGATCTGGCTGTTCAGCGCCTCCTTCTCGTCCTGCAGCTTTTGTTTTTCCTCCTGAAGGCTCTTGAAGCGATGGTGGAGCTCAGCGTACTGCTCAGCCTGCTCGTTACTGAAGGTGCGGTAATAACTTAAGGCCTGATGCAGCTCCTGTTTGGTTTTGAACATGGAAAACAAAAACAAAACAATGAATAAAATGGAACTGGAAAGTCTGCATGTTTGAAAAGGAATAGGACAAAGTATAAGCTTATTACTTTCTGGTTTTCTATGAGTTTGTGTGGTCTACTACTAAATATTTTTCTTGGAATGTTTTTAAAACTGTTGCAGTAAAGAAATTACCTTAACTGTTGACGACCTGTGGCCGGTCGCTTTCTCCTTTCCGCTCATGATGCTTGCTGTGCTATGAGCTGTGATAAACTCTTGCTGTGTGCTAAACTCTCGCTGTGCTAAAGGCTCGCTGTGCTAAACGCTCGCTGTACTAAACGCTCGCTGTGTACTAAACGCTCGCTGTATGCGAAAGGCTCGCTGTGATAAAAGCTCGCTGTGCTAAAGTCTCGCTGTGCTGAAGGCTCGCTGTGCTAAACTCTCGCTGTGATAAACGCTCGCTGTCTCGCTGTGGGAACACCTGGTTCTTCGCTCTCCTCTGTTCTGTGTCAAGACACGGATTGAGTGACGTACAATAGAACTCAGGCCTTATATACCCTGAGTTCACTTTGATGCTGTGATGTCATCACATCAGAAGAAGCTGACCGTTGCTGGGTGCTATGGCAACGAGTGACATCATCACGTTGGAAACCCCAGCAGAATATCAGCCTCCATGTAAAATAGAATTTAATTTTTCCCCATATTTTAATCCTAATCAGTGTTCTAGATTATCTATCCAGCCATTCATTTTAGTATGAGGATCTTTACTGCTCTTTCCAACTGATAATAAAGGTAACACAGAAAATACCTCATTCAAAATAGTTCTTTCCTGCTACTAACATTGTAGTGAAATTCTACATAACTCAGTGTTTATGTGCATACATGTTCACATTTATCAGTTTTCATTAAAAAATCAGAAGCAAACCTATGGAGTGAAATTAATGCCAAAACCTCTCCAACACAAAAAATGTGTTTTATTCACAGCCAATGATTCACAAACAAACTCAGTGTGTTTTACAAAAGCAAAATGTCATTCACAACTAATGCGCTTTGGTTTGTTCATCAAAAAAACGTTCCACAAATTAAAAAAATATATAACTGCACTTACATTAAAATATCTTTCAAGATTAATTATTTTTTTCCGAGTACAAAAAACAATTCTGCAGGTTGGAGAAACATTTCTGCGGGTTGGAGAAACTATTCTGCAGGTTGGAGAAACATTTCCGCGGGTTGGAGAAACATTTCCGCGGGTAGGAGAAACTATTGGCTCCCCAGCGTCACGTGACTTTTGGCAGTGATTTTGCACCTTCCTGATTCGCATCCGCAGGACTTATTCACAACTGACAGTGTGTAATTCCATGCCACAACAGGAGGTGGCGCTGTGCGCGTTCACGTTTACAGTGTTTCCAGTGTATGATCACGTACTGTGCTGCGACAAGACAGAATTAAACACGAGGAAAAATGGACCAAAACAGAAAGGCGACGGACCGTACGGAGACAAGCTGGACCCTGTTCAGACCCGGTTGGGCTCACTTACCGTTTCTGTTGTGGAAAAGGCTGCCTGGAAGTGAAATGTCCATCAAAGCATCGCAGCAGCACGGCGCTATAGGTCGTCAGGGCACGAACCTTTGTCTGGACTTCAGTGAAGGCATTTTGTCTTGATGAAGACAGTAATACTACAGCCAGACAGACTCACATCTTTGTGACAGCTGCAAAGTTTTGTGACTTAGTTGTGTGGACGCCGGTGGACTGCAAGGTGCACATTGTTTTCCTCAATTTTGTTTACAGTGTTATTTATGCACAATCTAATCGTACTTTATATAGCTGCAGTGACATGTGTGCACAAAGACTTTTGCACCTTATTTGAACTGTAACTGTAACTTTAACAGTGTCGTTGCACTACACAAGAAGGTTGGTAATAAACAGAAACGACTTTGAAACAAGAAGTGGTCTGACATTATTGCATGGGTGAATGGCGCAGTCGCACAGAGGATTTCCCAATAAAATGAAGTTTCATAAATAGCTACTGAGCTACAATATTTATTTTCACCATAGTCTTATTAACTTATTAAAGTAGAAGGCTGGTTTTTGTCACCATATGAGCAGTAACAGCTGAGGAGGTTTACCTGTCCTGACATAATGAAATGTTCAGGATAAACATTAGAAGCAGCAGAGGAAGACTGTTAGCCATCAATTTTATTTACAGAAAAACAGAAGTTGGTCACATATAATCAAGATAAACAAAACAAGCGGTTCATCTCGGCACACATGGACTTAATTTCACCATTGATATGTTTACAAAGGACACATTCTCATGCTCATTCTCCACCGTGTCGCTCTGTTGTGGAGCTTGATACACATCAGGTGTGTGAGGTTCAGGTGCAGCAGGTGCAGTAACTGCCGTCACAGTCTCCTGTCTCCTTTTTCTCCGTTGGAATCTTTGGTAATCCGCCGCTTTCACCTCCGTGTATCGAGATGTAACGACAGGTTCAGTCTGGATGAGTTTCATTCACTTCATTAGCAGGTCTCCCTGAAAAACACACACGAACATTATGACTTTTAACATGAGGTCAGTTACAGTGTACTCTCCAAGTCAATCTCCTATGAGTGAGGACAATTATGATATAAATTCAAAAGTAAGTGGAGGAAAGAGAGAGTGCGAGCTAGCGTGGCTAACGCTAGCAACCAGCTAACACAACTGACACCGCAACATGGGTTAGCTCCGGCAGTGACAAAAATGACATGTAGCCACGAAAGATAATTCAATTTTTCATCAACAATGACCACAAACTCACCTGTTGGCTGCTCAGGGCGCGTTGTTCTGGGGCGACTGACTGACTCGGTTGTGGTCCTGGCAATGGTGTGGTGCTATGCGTTAAACGGCATCAACAGCGCCACCTCCTGTTGTGGCATGCAAATGACGCACTGTCAGTTGTGAATAAATCCTAAGTCCTGCGGATGCGAATCAGGAAGGTGCAAAATCACTGCCAAAAGTCACGTGACGCTGGGGAGCCAATTGTTTCTCCTACCCGCGGAAATGTTTCTCCAACCCGCGGAAATGTTTCTCCAACCTGCAGAATAGTTTCTCCAACCCGCAGAAATGTTTCTCCAACCTGCAGAATTGTTTTTTGTACTCGGAAAAAAATAATTTATCTTGAAAGATATTTTAATGTAAGTGCAGTTATATATTTTTTTTATTTTGTGGAACGTTTTTTTGATGAACAAACCGAAGTGCATTAGTTGTGAATGACATTTTGCTTTTGTAAAACACACTGAGTTTGTTTGTGAATCATTGGCTGTGAATAAAACACATTTTTTGTGTTGGAGAGGTTTTGGCATTAATTTCACTCCATACAAACCTTGCTTTGAATTGGTTTCAGACTGTAGCGTTTGCGAGCACGCTGTAGAATATTATTCAACTGGTGCTGAATGTCATTGTGCATGTGAAGCTCTTGAGCAGAGAAAAAGAGGAATAGAGATGCATCAGCCTGTTAAAGACCTGCAAAACCTGTTAAAGAACTGGTGAAATCCTTCCATAATAACCTTTACATTTAAGTTTCAAAGTTGTTCTTTGTTGTGACTCGGAGTACATGTGATAAAAATGTTGATATTTTAGCAAAGCCAATTACTTTTAACAGTTTATTTGTTGTTTTGGCAGGCTGAATTGACGCCTCTTGCAGACTTTTTTTTAAAATTATTTTTATCCCACAAACCTTATATTTGACACGCCAGGTCTTTGGCCTGGGCGATGTACCGAAAATTTACCTATACCGAAATTTACTACAATAATGGATGAATTTGGTGAAGATCAGTTTGTTTACAAGCTGAGGATGAACAGCGTCTCTGCAGCGACCACTTTACTCTGGGTGGTTGTAATCTTTTGGATCAGAGAGAACTTATTAATTACATTGTTTTCTTTATTTTAACAGCGCTATTTGTCAAGTATAGACTGAACACATCCCTTTGCATTAAGCACTGGAGCATATTCTACATGTTGAACCACACACGGCTGTTAGTATCTACAGTATTTTTTTTAAAGTAGGTTAAATGTTTGTATGAGTATTGTAATGGAATGCTGCCCATTTAATTAAACATGTGCTTATCAAATAATGTTGTTTTAATGTGTATTACAGTGACGCATCCAAGATTTAAGTAGTTATAGTTCTGATCAAAACTGGTGTATATATAAAAACAATGGAAAAAAAGAAAGAAAAAACTCAACCGTTGACTTAGATAGATCACAAAAATATAGTTCTCGTACGTTTTATGAAATTTTATTTTTTATATATATATATATATTTTTTTTTTTTTTTGCTTTTTCTGTGCAACATTTGAACTTCATGAAGACAAAGGAAGAGTCTGTCGCCTCCAGTGAGACGACTGGATGTTTGGAGACTCTCCATTGTCTGAAGTTCTGCACTTTTTCTTCTCTCTCTATTTCTGGTGTTTCTTTCATGCCTGTTTTTTTTTGCTCTTTCTCCATTTCTTGTGTTTCTTTCCTGCCTGTTTTTGCGCGTTCTCTATTTCTTGCGCTTCTTTGCTAACTGTTTTTCTGCTTTCTCTTCTTCCTTCTTCATCTTGGCCTTCTCCCGGTTGCCCATGACGGCGACTTTCTGCAGCTTGTTGTTCTCGTCACTGAGAACCTGAATTTCCCGCCGTATTTTGTCGATGTTCTGCTTCCAGGTCTTCTCCTTCTCGATCCAGACCTCCTCTGCTTCTTTAGACCGTTTCAGCAGCTGTTCTTTCTGCTGAACAGTCTCTTCTCTCGCCTTCATCTCTCTCTGCAGCTGTTCTTCAAGAGCCTTGTTCTTTTTCTCCCACTCCTCTTGACTGAGCTGCATCTTGGTCTCCGTCTTGGTCTGGTTTGTCCGGCTGTCCAGGTTGGTCTGCGTGAACGCTGCCTTCTGGGCCTTGAGGCTGGTGGCTGCAGCATCCCTATCGGCTTTGAGAAGCCTCAGCTCCTCTTTGTGTTTCTTCCGCAGAACAGACATTTCCTCAGCCGCCCGCTTCTCCTGAGTGGCCTGGCGGTCCTCCCACTCCCTGGTGGACTCCTTCAAAGAGTTCCTCAAGGAATCGATTTCCTGCGTGAGGTTCTCTGTGGTCCTCTCATATGTCCGTCGAAGAGCATCTTTCTGTGCGTTCATCTCCTCGTTTTTTGTGGCCATCGCTGCCTTCTGAGCCTTGAGGCTGGTGGCTGCAGCATCTCTATCTGCTGTGAGGAGCCTCAGCTCATCCTGGTGCTTCTGCCTCAGAGCAGAGATTTCCTCAGCAGCCCTCTTCTCTTGAGCGGCCTGACGGTCCTCCCACTCCCTGGTGGAGTCTTTCAGGAGCGTCCGCATGGAGTCTATTTCCTGCGTGAGGTTCTCAGTGGTCCTCTCATATGTCCGTCGTAGAGCATCGCTCTGTTCATTCATCTTCTCGTTTTGTGTGGCCATCGCTGCCTTCTGGGCCTTGAGGCTGGTGGCTGCAGCATCCCTACCTGCTTTGAGGAGCCTCAGTTCGTCCTGGTGTTTCTGCTCCAGAGCAGACATTTCCTCAGCCGCCTTCTTCTGCTGTGCAGCCTGATGGTCCTCCCACTCCCTGGTGGACTCTTTCAGGCGCGTCTGCAGAGAGGCTATTTCCTGCTTGAGGTGCTGCGTCGTCTTCTCATATCTCTGCTGGAGAGCATCTGTCTGTGCGTTTGTCTCCTTGTGTTTTGTGGCTAACACTTCCTCCAGGTCAGCCTTGGATTTGTCAATCTGCCGGTTCAGTGCCTCTTTTTCATCCTGCAGCTTGTGTTTCTCCTCCTCAAGGCTCTTGAAGCGGTGCTGGAGGTCAATGTACTGCTCGACCTTCTCATTATTTAAGGTGCGGTAGTAACGTAAAGCCTCACGCAGCTCCTGTTTGATTTTGAACATGAAAAACAAAAACAAAACAATGAATGAAATGGAACTGGAAAGTTTACACGTTTGAAAAGGAGCAGGACAAAGCATAAGCTTATTACTTTCTGGTTTTCTATGAGTTTGTGTGGTCTACTACTAAATATTTTTCTTGGAATGTTTTTAAAACTGTTGCAGTAAAGAAATTACCTTAACTCCTGGGGAACTATGGCCGGTCGCTTTCTCCTTTCTGTCCTCAGCCGCTTTCTTCTCTTCTGCGGCCCGGAGGTCCTCCAGCTCCCTGGTGGACTCCTTCAGGGTCATCTTCAGAGAGGCGATTTCCTGCTGGAGGTTCTCTGTGGTCGTCTCATTTGTCTGTTGGAGGGCGTCTCTCAGTGCGATCAGCTCCTCATTTTTAGTGACCAACGCTGCCTTCTGGGCCGTGAAGCTGGTGGCTGCAGCATCCCTACCTGCTTTGAGGAGTCTCAGCTCCTCCTGGTGCGTCTGCTGCAGAGCATAGATTTCCTCAGCCACCCGCTTCTCTTTTGCGACCTCGCGGTCCACCCACATCCTGCTGGAGTCTTTCATGGACGTCCCCAGGGAGGCGATTTCCAGCTTGAGGTGCTCTATGGTCCTCTCATATCTCTCTTGAAGAGAACCTGTCTGTGCAATCAGCTCCTCATTTTTGGTGACCAGCGCTGCCTTCTGGGCCATGAAGCTTGTGGCTGCAGCATCTCTCTCTGCTGTGAGGAGCTTCAGCTCGTCCTGGTGCTTCTCCTGCAGAGCAGAGATTTCTGCAGCAGCCCTCTTCTGTTCTGCAGCCTGGCGGTCCTCCCACTGCCTGGTGGACTCCTTCAGAGTCATCTTCAGAGAGGCAATTTCCTGCTTGAGGTGCTCTGTGCTCCTCTCATATCGCTGTTGGAGAGCGACCCTCTGTGTGTTCAGCTCCTCATGCTTTGTGGCTAACACTTTCTCCAGGTCAGCCTCGGATTTTTCCACACAGACCTTCATGTCTGTGACCTCCGTGCAGTTTTTACTTACCTCTGTGTGGAGGTTACTACCGTCCTTGTATTTGGAGTGGAGCACATTGGTCAGGTTGGAGAACTGCTCTTTGAGCTGGTGCAGCATGCTGTGGGCCGTTTCAGCGTCGTTCTTATATATTTCCAACGCTGTTTTCAAGATCGGAACCTCCTCCTGCATTGCCCTGAGGAGCTGGTCCTTCTCCTCGAGCTTGGCCTCCATCTGCTCTTCTCTGGACTTAAAGGTGTTGACCTGGCGGTTCAGCGCCTCCTTTTCGTCCTGCAGCTTTTGTTTTTCCTCCTGAAGGCTCTTGAAGCGATGGTGGAGCTCAGCGTACTGCTCAGCCTGCTCGTTACTGAAGGTGCGGTAATAACTTAAGGCCTGATGCAGCTCCTGTTTGGTTTTGAACATGGAAAACAAAAACAAAACAATGAATAAAATGGAACTGGAAAGTCTGCATGTTTGAAAAGGAATAGGACAAAGTATAAGCTTATTACTTTCTGGTTTTCTATGAGTTTGTGTGGTCTACTACTAAATATTTTTCTTGGAATGTTTTTAAAACTGTTGCAGTAAAGAAATTACCTTAACTGTTGACGACCTGTGGCCGGTCGCTTTCTCCTTTCCGCTCATGATGCTTGCTGTGCTATGAGCTGTGATAAACTCTTGCTGTGTGCTAAACTCTCGCTGTGCTAAAGGCTCGCTGTACTAAACGCTCGCTGTACTAAACGCTCGCTGTATGCGAAAGGCTCGCTGTGATAAAAGCTCGCTGTGCTAAACTCTCGCTGTGCTAAAGGCTCGCTGTCTCGCTGTGGGAACACCTGGTTCTTCGCTCTCCTCTGTTCTGTGTCAAGACACGGATTGAGTGACGTACAATAGAACTCAGGCCTTATATACCCTGAGTTCGCTTTGATGCTGTGATGTCATCACATCAGAAGAAGCTGACCGTTGCTGGGTGCTATGGCAACGAGTGACATCATCACGTTGGAAACCCCAGCAGAATATCAGCCTCCGTGTAAGATAGAATTTAATTTTTCCTAATATTTTAATCCTAATCAGCGTTCTAGATTATCTATCCAGCCATTCATTTTAGTATGAGGATCTTTACTGCTCTTACCAACTGATAATAAAGGTAACACAGAAAATACTTCATTCAAAATAGTTCTTTCCTGCTACTAACATTGTAGTGAAATTCTACATAACTCAGTGTTTATGTGCATACATGTTCACATTTATCAGTTTTCATTAAAAAATCAGAAGCAAACCTTGCTTTGAATTGGTTTCAGACTGTAGCGTTTGCGAGCACGCTGTAGAATATTATTCAACTGGTGCTGAATGTCATTGTGCATGTGAAGCTCTTGAGCAGAGAAAAAGAGGAATAGAGATGCATCAGCCTGTTAAAGACCTGCAGAAATAGACGTCGGAGACAGATTTTATTATCAAATCTTATTGAAAATGCTTGAGTGATTGTTGCACCGTTTCAAAGCAATTTATTGAGATTAGTTTGTTGTTTTTGTCTGACTGCATGCCGGCTTGTGGACTTGAGCACCTATCACTGGATGTTTAGAGGCCCGCTGAGCTGCGCGGACTGACAGGAGAGTCTCAGATTAATAAGGTTTGAACGGCAGTCTGCAGCACTATTACTGCTCCTGGGCTCATTAACCAGCCTGCTGCTTCTCACACTATAACATGGGCGGGCTTTGTTTTTTTTTTGTAAAGTATGATTTATTTTTTTTCCTTTTGTTGCCTTATAAACATTCATTTCTGGTTTCCAAATCCAAATCAAGTCTGTTTAAATCAAAAGATCAAAGCTGGAACTCTGTAAGAATAACTGAGATACGGTTACTACATATATACATCTTAAGCAGGCGTTCAGATGTTCCCAGAAACTCTGATCGCTTTTCAGATAATATGTCCGTCTCAAATCATTCCAGGGAACATCATAGGAATGGCAGATTAACTACTGCAGAACACTGAATTTGTTTTTTTTTTAGCTTCCATATGGTACAGGAGTCTCTCTGGACGGTGACGTTTGTAGAGGACACGGTGAGACGGTTTGGTTTGGTAGAAGAGATCAGAGTTATGTAGGGAAGATGACGCCGAGGTCCAGAGCCAAAAAGTGACGAGGTTCATGGGATGCATCGGTCTGAGGACATGTCAGCAACCGGTGTGAGGGAGGAGGATGCAATTGCATGGTTCTTGGAAGAAGATAATCCGCTAAGGCGAGCAGTGATCGGACAATGCAGGAAGAAGACGACAGATATATGCACATATCGTATGCAGTAATGACACGCTCGGCAGAACCAATCTTCTCCGGGTTCATTGCAAACATTGCATATATACCATATATTTATGGAAAAACCAGGAAAGCCATCATGTTTTCATGTAAGCATAAACACTTCTTTAAAAAAAAAAAAAACCCTGCGATTCAGACTGTTTAGTCCTTATGGTACAGGAGATAGTCTGCATCAGTTTTATCATCCTGCCATGTGATGAATGTAACCAAAGGATTGCAATTTTCTACTGACTCATGCGCTTATTTCTTATGTAAAACAAGAGATCTTTCAGTCTGTTAAACAGCCCATCCATTAAGATCCATTTGCTGCTTTTTCAAATAGGTTTCCCGCTGTCTCCAGAAAGCATTTATCTCCCATTTTCAGGTCACATATCTTTATAATGCATGTGCAATATGAATGAAGGCCAAATAAAGATGTCAGGCTTCTCTTCATGAGCAAATTTCTATTTTCCTTCAGTGAGGGACTCTCAAAATTCTGCAAAACACCTCTTGCTCAGGTTGAATAGCAAATGGCTCGGCTGGCAGAGAAGAGGAAAACACATCAGGGTAACCTGCAGCGCTGGCAGGAAGGAAAGAGAGAGAGAGAGAGTGAGAGAACCCACAGAATGTGGTGTTAATGGTTTATTGACCTGCTCCATAAAATACAGTCCTGTAGCACCAGAGATATCAATACAAAGCCGTTGGATTGAGACTCATAAACAAACATCATTATGTACTAATCATCTTGCTTTCAAACTGAACAAAAACTCGCGGTCTGTGCAGCATAGAGCTCAGAAAGCTTCCCCTAACACAGTGCCAAATTAGACCTCTAAAATAGCACAAATGACACATTTTCCAAACCCAAACACTCACATCCAACATCTTCTGCAGCTGCTGGTCTAAATATTGGCTTTAAGTGTGTAAGGTGTGAATATAAACCTGTTTACAGCCGTTTAATGGATAAACCTGTGAGTATATATCAGAGGTGTTGAAGATATTTCATGCTGAAAGGGCCAGACTTGCAAATGTTGGTTTCTCAGCTCCAGATTCAGTGTCGTGTTGTGTCCGCTGCGATTAAGAAACTTGTCAATGTTTTCTTCAAAGTTTTTCCAATTTGCTTGCTGAAGTGAGTGTCCTTGTATTTATTTTTTTTATTTATTGGATGATTTTACTAAAACTCACATACCATACATGTAAAGCACTCTGAATTGCATTGTCACTGAAATGTGCAACACAAATAAATCCGCCCACCTGCAAAAGCTTTAGACAGGTATGGCTTGGAAATGGGAGAAGTGTTTGATTATGAAACTGGAAATAGCTTATCTGTCTGTTTGGGACCCTGCTGTGTATGGATTTCCTCAGACGGTCCAAAAACATACATATGTATCAATGGTATCTATTCGTGTGCATTAGGAAAAGGCGTCCCATGCTGTTTCATTGCCGTTAAGTCGTGTTTCTGTGTCTGGGCTGCATTTCATCCCCTGCGTTCTCCTCATGAAACGCAGCGAACAGAGAGATCGCCCGGCTTTCTCTCCATTACGTTTCCATGACAGTGGAATGCGCGGGTCGGGAAGGTCGCAGCAGAGATAAGTACTACTTACCATATTCAGCGTCGTTTGAACTAGGTAATTATATTCAGCTAGAGACGTCCCCCTCCGTTTCTCTTTCTGTTTCTACACAGCCGGTTTAAGTGCTGATGTTGAGCTTTAACAAGGCCGCTTTTGTCCCAGATAAAGCTTCTAGACAGCACTCATCAGCGCCTTGTAAGATCCCTGCCTGCCAGAGCACAGAGCGCTGCCCCGAGGGCATCTTATCGCTCCGCCGGCAATCACAAATACCCACCGAGATAGATGGGCTTCTCAGTTCTCTCTGTGGGGAGCCCTACCGCGGGGGGAAAAAAAAAAGATGGCTTCTCCCTCTCTGCAAACACTTCTGACTGGCAGCTTGGCAGACAGACAAACATAAAAATACAGAGCGAAAGCAAGAGCTATTGACAGGCAGATGCCAGCAACCCACACAGAGAAGTACTGGGCTCTTTCTGCACATGCTCTGATTGACAGATTGGCAGACAAGATGGAAATGGAGGCAGACAGAAAGCTGACATATGCATATAATACACATGAAGACACGTTTACGCAGCTCTGCACGCACACACACACACACACACACACATTCCACACTCCTCACACCAGCTGTGTGTGTGTGTGTCTGCATTCCTGCCATATTTTTCTTGGAGTCCAGGAAGGGAGGACTTGGTGGATGGTGTTGTGTTAAGTTCTGCACTGATATTATTATTATTATTATTATTATTATTATTATTGTTGTTGTTGTTGTTGTTGTTGTTGTTGTTGTTGTTGTTGTTGTTGTTGTTGTTGTTGTTGGGTGGGTTTGACTTCCTGGCCTGAGGGTCATCCCGCTGCGCTCACCTCCACTGACAGAGGCGTCTCCAGCTGTTTCATTTGTCAGAATAACAGCACAGTGCTCATGTCATGTAATTACATGTACTCGCTCTGTACTGTATGATGAATGTGTGGCACTTAGTGCTTCAGGGTGGCGGTGGCGGCGAGGGGGGGCAGATGGTGTGTTATTATGCTGTCAATGATTTAGGCAGAACAGACAAGCCATTTGTCTCTATATTGTAATGAGTCGGTGTTTCAAAACAGTAATTACCTTTTGGACCGGTTGAGGAATGACAGGAACGGCGCCGTACGCACACCAGCGCGCCGTGGCGTTCCCCAGCGTATGCACATAGTCATCCAATGCCTGTATCAGGTCTGTGCTGACCTTTGCCCCCCTGCTGTCACGTCACCATTGATCGCCGTGGAGCATCAGACCTCATTATGTGTGCATACAGGCGGTCGCGGCTCGAGCTGCTCCCTCACTGGGAAACCCATCGCGCTCGCCGTTTCTCGTGTTCCTGTTCATCTCCATCGCTCCTCGTTCTCTCTTTACTTCAGTCATAGAAACCTTGAAAGACGTGACGGCTCAGGAGAAAAGGAAACTCTACGGCTCATTCCGCTCTGATGAATTGAGTGAATTTGTACTGTGAGGGAGTGTAAATATTCTCCTTTTCTATTTCAGCACTGTCAGATTTGGAGCCTTTGTCTGTGGAAGAATTAATTTGTTCTTTTTAGGTGGTTTTAGATTGAGATGACTGTTTTTGGAATCAATGCATAATGTTTAAAAAATGATTTAGCAGGAAGAACCAGGAAACATTCGTACATGCAGAGGTAGAACACAGATTTTTGCTTATAATCAAACTTAAGGGCTTTTTTTTCTTCTGCTTTCACTGCTGCACTATCAGAAATAAGCTCATAATTCGAACAATTCTCTGGTTTTTATCCCGTATTAAAATTCACTAAAAGGTCAGCCTAATCACGATGGCATGAAGATCTATTTAACTGAGAAAAGAAATAAAGAAACCCCCATTAAAAAAAAGGCAACTTTTAAACAGAACCGCAATATGCCTCATTAGTAAAGTAATGGATTTTGCACTGCATTAATTCTTGTGTTACTTCAGCGCCGGAGGGTTTTCCTTTGGAGGCAACCGGCCCGGTGGATGCCGTGCTCTATCTGGTCAGTGGAAACGCTGCATGGTTTTAAATGCTGTTAAGATAAAGCATAACAAGACTCCCACAAACTCCCAGCACCTCGCAGCCTATCCACACATCAGTCGGAGGGGGGGGCGGGGGGAATGCGGCGTCGGGATGATAAAAAGCTATTGTGTGTTTAACCTCCCGCTGAATAAGAGACGGTAACATTTGAAAGGACTGGAGTCTGGAGGACGGAGAATAGTTTACTTAAGGGAGAGTCCGAATGCTTCAGTGTTTTGACTTGAGGTAAATGTCACTGTAATGTCAACCGCTTCCGATCTATAAAAAGAGGAGAGGAAGGTTAAGTTGTTTTTGTTTGGGGGGGGGGGGGGGGGGGGGGGGGAATTGGTTGGCGAGTGGGAGTAAGCCATCATGGTAACTGTAAGATATTACTATTATTCCTTCCAGAGGGGAAAAAAAGAGAGAGATGTCGAGATATGTGATGAATACCAGTAGTGAATTAGTAGCAGGGTGGAGGTGTAGTGCAGAGAATTTGTGTTTTAGGAAGGTCACATTTTGAGCCGGCGGTGTGAAATCAATAGTATATGTTTGCTCTTTTCACTATTGAGAGCTCTGCCTCTGTGTGTGTGTGTCTGTGTGTGTGTTGGCCTCTTCAATACGAAGTCAGCGCCTGTTTATTTATATTCAGTATGAATCTTCTGTAATACATGCAGACGCTGTTCTTAACAGTGGCTCACATCACGTTGTAATAAAGTCGGTGTTTGCTCGCAGCTCTGCAGCCAAACGATTCTCGAAATGAGAAGTGCTGAAGGACGGAAACATATCGACATTTTTTTTTTTTTTTTTTTTTTTTTTTGTTGACAACCTGTAATAATTTGCAAACAAGCCGTTGTGTCAAATGAACAAGTAAGCCCTTGGATTCCAGCTCAAACATTTAATATACTCTGACATTTCCTAGCTTGTCCCAGCATGTGCTGTGAAAACCCTCCTCTCTCTTAAGCAAAGCCTCCTGTGATTCGACGGCGGTCTGCAACAGAAGCAGCGACACGTGAAGAAAGAGAGACTTCTCCTTCAGGCTTGAGTCCGGCTGCTCGGCATCGATCTGCGGGCTCCGTGCTCAGCAATAGGTCTGGCCGTGCTCGGCTGTGCAGGTATTTATGACAGCAGTGGCATATTGCTATGAATGGGTGATTCTCCCGACTGTGAGGGGGACTCGCATAAAGAGCGCGGTTACATCGCTCCATCAGAATGTAATGGGGAGAAAATGAAGTGTTAGTCAGCTGAAAAATGGGGATAAGATTGGCAGTCCACGTTTATAAGGCAGTTTGAATGTTAAGTCGCCGGACATGAGGGGAATAGGCCTCTTAAACGTCGCTGCCCTGATGTCATTAACCAGGCCCGGGATCCTGGGAGCGACTCCACGGAGCACTTCCCCAGAGAGCCTGTCCAGATATATGTTTCACTTCATTTAACGGTCTTTGAACTGGAGTGTGTGCGTGTGATATTACTTTTTATAGGGGCCGTAAAAAGTTTTGTTGTGTAAAGAGACACAAATCCGGGTCAGCTGAGGCCCGGGCTTGTATTGGCAGGCCCCGGCGCACTGCGGCTGCCAGCTTTCCCTGCGAAAACGTAAACAGACAGTCGTAACTAGCACACAGCACACTGATCCGCCGCTCTGTGCATAATGCCCCGTGGAAAGACTGAAGCGAAACCTGGCAGCACGGGCGATTTGGAGGCTAAGGACGCAGTTTTCCTCCACATGAAGTGATTGTGCAGGGAGGGCTTTTCATTGAAAATATCTAACTCCTGGCAGCCGGTGTTGAAGTGGAGGAGTTTATGTGTCACCGCACGGCTGTCACACACCAGTGGTGAAGGACTTTTGGAGTTCGGGGCCACCTCATGTGGAACCTCCTGTGGCCAGGGAGTCGAGCCGGATCACAAAATACGAGTAGAGACGGATACATGAGCCGCGGATGAGTTCAGGGATTTGATCTTAGTATTTTTGGATTTGAGGAATATCCACACACACTTGTGCTCACTCCGTCGTAAGCCCCGCACATTAAGAACCAAAGTCTGCCTTTGTAACGCAGTGTACCGGCTGCATTTATTCTCATTTCTCTCCAGACTTTTCACCCCGCACCTGAATGTTCTCGTGCTCGGTCTATTCTCTCCTACTTATCCCGCACTGTGAGCCAGCCAAATGAAAATTCATTTCTTTCAGTTAATTGACTCACAGCGCCTTTTCCCTGGGCTCCCTCCGAGTTGCGAGGCAGAGTCAGCTGTCAATTCCAGATTACGGCGCGCTGTTGTTGGAGAGAGGAGCCTATTGTGTTTATCTGCAGTGACAGCTGGCTGGAGGCAGCGGGGGAATAGATCTGTCACTGCGCCGAGTTGCTCTGTGATCTGGCTTCTGCCCAGACACTCCACCTTTGGCTGGGCTGGCCGGACTACATCTCTACCCCGTCCTCGCCGACTCGTTCACTTTCCCCTACTTTTCCTGATTCATTCACACACACACAAAGGGTCTTTTTGCTGCTGGCATTTAATTCACCTTCAAGTCACCACGCATGCTCTGGGAACGAGAACATGAAGAAATTAGACCAAACACGAAGCTAATATTCATTAATCTCAAAGACTTCTTGCATAAACCAAAGGTTCGCGCCGCTAATATCATTTTACGCTTGTAAATTGGGAAGGAATTAAGAACATAGTCAATTAGTTCACTTCAGCATTTTTCTTCGTTCATGATTCAGTTCAAGTATTGGTTCACAGAACAATAAGACGCCGTCAGGGTGGGTAACTGGGATTTTGCAGGGTGTATACTGACATTTATTTTACCAGCATGTCATATAAAGGAATGATTGCCGTTTAATTTTATTCTTTGCAATACTCACTGCAGTACATGTCTCAATTGACTCTCATGTTGAGTTAAAGGAAGCAGCTTGATAAACACATTTTTATTACTAGATGTAATGTAAATGAAATGAAGAGAAAATGGACTATATATTGATTATAGATATATATAATGGATGGATGATCTGATATCATGTAATAAATAAAATGAAGGACTCAATCGCTAACTGTGCCTTATAGGATGGATTAGCTCAGAAGCCTGTTTGTTGTAAGGAAACTTCAGGCTTGACAATGTGTTTGAATTTCAACTTGTGAAGACAGATGTGAAGCAAGTCTTCAATATCTGACAGCTGTTCAAGCTTCAAAGACATCATGCGTCAACAAAAAAAGCAAGAACTGATGTAGCAGGAACAATAACTCTCCCTCACTTGAAAGAGACTTTCCTTTTGATAGTTCCCAATCTGGAATTAAGGACTCCATTGAAGGCCGTGCCAGAAATCGCAAGGGGTGCCGAGGCTTTGCCAAAATGAGATTTTAATTAGATAAGTCAAAGAAAACCCGACCTTGGAAACCCTCCAGTGTTTTTTTATTTGAAGCAAACTGCTTTTTTATGTTGGTGAGAGTCGATTTGTCCCAAAGTGTTTATAGCTTCACTGTAACGTTTTGGCAAATCAGCCGTCACAGCAGGGGTCCAGTTAAAGAGCCTTTCTCACAAGGCAAAGACCGCCAGTCGGTTTCAGCTCTGAGTCATGGGGACCCAGGTTTGAATCCCCGGTTGAGGCAAGATGAGTTTACGCTCAGATGTTTTTGTTACGGTCAGTATGGAGGCTCAGACGCAGACAGCACGAGGAGGCTGATCTGGAGGTGTTGAAATGTTTATTTATGGGACCAGAAGTCGGCGAGTCCCACATCTTCGGTTTCTTCTCGCTCACCTTTTTCTTCCCGTCCCTTCATTCCCATCTGTCTCCTTGCCCAACTGTTGCTTCACATTTAGTTTACTACTCTTCTTTTTTTGACTCACTCGTCTTTTACTGTCCTATCCTGCCTTTTCTTTTCCATCATTACTTCACATCCTTTCTTTTCCTTTCTTACTCATTCGCTCATTTCTGGATGTTTTAGACAAACGTTCCTTCTCAGCAGTGGGTTTGTGACCTTTTGACCTGCGTTGGCCGGGGCCGTCCCCTGCTTGTGGGTGTTTCTCTGGTTTTGCAGTCACGCGGTGTTCGGTTTTGACATGTGGTTATCGAGGCCGCGGCGGCAGGACTCGCTCCCTGACCCCCGCTTTCTCTGTCTTTTTTTTCAGTTTTCCAGCAGGTGGGCTAAATCTCACTTCCTTCTTGCGTTTGCCAGTTACTGCCCCCGGACCTTCGGCGTCCAGATTCCCCGACGCCCCGCCGAGCGGGGCTGCCCATTCACTGCGGTTTGTTTCATCATGCTAGCAGTCGGACGGCAATAGAAAAAGCAGCGAGATGAATCGCAGTTAGCCCGGCGCTCTGATTCCACTCTTAATTTTCACAGCGGGGGGCCTCTTGTAATGAATGGCCAATCCTGCAGCAGACCTGCCCCGCTGTCAGGCGGGGGGGCTTTGTGGGGGCTGCCCGGCGAGCCGGCCAATGCTCCAGCTCTCCTCTGCGGTGCATGTCGGAGCGGATGCTGCACAGCTTCCTTGATTTCGCTCTCCCATTTTAAAGCGCCGCCGGGCAGAAATACTAGATCCTCCAGTGGAGTCGAACAAGGGTCAGCGCAGAGGAAATTCCTCTATTTGTAAACTCAAAGGTTTGTGTTTGTTTTTTAGCTGATTCACTAAGCGCTCGGCGTCTGTTCGCACTCTCGCCGCTGCGTTTGATGCGCGTCTCCTCGCTACTTGTGCAGCGTTGTGTTGACATTTGACCAGAGTGCTTCTGTAATCTGTTTTTCTCCTCTCGCTGCCTGCGAGCAGGCGCTGTATAAACATGTCCTTCCTCCACGGGAGGCGAATGGATCACTCCTCATTACAGGGGAAGCAGGGAGACGAGAGGCGCGCAGCCCCGGCTGCTGTTTGATCCTGTGGAGCGGAATCGGGCCTGACGCAGGCGTACATGTTGCACCGCTCACATGCACGAACACACACCTGGCAGGTGCTGTGAAATCCAACGCCAGGCGGATAACAGCATCATTTTGAAAAGAGGAATCAGGTTTCTTGTCTTTATCTTACAAATTGCTGCCAGTAATAGATGTGAGGGAGAAGAGGTGCAAATGAAAGCGGTCTTTTTAAACCGAGGAAGTAAAGATTTCTCACAATGAGGAGGATAAACCTAAAGTCTAACGCAGGAGAGTCAGGGAACAGACAAGGTTATGGAGAGAGGAGTGCAGGTTGAGATTAAACAGAAAACATTGAGAAGAAGAAGACGATGTTTTCAAGTTGTCAATGAATAAATAACGACGTTAAAGAAGTTTTTTTATTTATTTTTTTAGCTGACAGCAATCGACATTTGTTTTCAGTCTGGAAGAATTGAGTTCACAGCGCTCTGTCTGTCCGTTACCGTCTTGACTTTGGAGACCCGTTACCTCCTCGGTCCCGTCTCGCCACACCTGAAAGCCTGGCGACGTAGCGCCTGAGCGGGCGCCGCGCTAACCCGCCCGACACCTCGGCCTCGCACCGCTGCTCCGACACCGGAGTGGCTGATGAGACATGATTCGGGCCCACTGGACGCCGCGGACGGGGTCGCTGCTGCTGCTCTCCTGCATGCCCCGCTGGATGGCTGACGGGCCGGTTCCTGCAGGAGGCAGCCTGAGGAGGAGCAGGGCTCCGACTCCGACGCCACCGCCACCGCGGCGGCAGAGGGCCAACGTTCAGCTGGTCCACACAAACCTACTTGGGTTTGTTGTGCAGTTGCCAGGAAGTTATCGTTGATTACAGCGATTCTTCACAGCAACTGGCTGCTGCTGATTTGTTCCTGATTACATTCTAAACTATTCACTCTACTTCGGTGTGTTTTCTCAATAAACAACCTGCTCACTTTATCTCCTCTCTGCTGGGCTGAAACCTGGATTCTGGATCCAGGTTTCTCATGGATATCTCATGATATCAGTGGAAACTTTATATGTCCAGCTTTGGACAATCATTAAACTCAATGAAAAAATGGGAACATCTCCATAAAATACTCATTTGAAATCACTGTTTTTAAATGTAACTCAGCTCAACCGTAATTTGTTGCAATAAAGATGAAAGTTTAATGTGATGCTGCACAGAGGTGAGACAGAATAGTTATAAATGAGAGTATAAATGAATTAATACTATCAAACAAAACAGGATTGACTTTTTTCATACAGAAAAAAAAACATATTAGAACCCAAATATTGGATATTAAATACATGAATTACAGTAGTTTCACTTAGATTAGGATTGCTTTTGGAAAGAACAACATGGAAATGGAATCAGCGTTTTAAAGAAAGCAATGATGTGATAACCTGGAAGTGTGATTTCCTTTTACAATAAAGCACAATTTTATTTTTTGTCGGTACTGTTTTTTTTTTTGTTGTTGTTTTTACCCTTTGTCATTTATGAAGCCACCTTTAACCAGTGGTGCACATGTTAGTGAACACTGTTAATTAATTACAGCCCCTGGTTAGTGAGAATAAAATAGTTACTTGTTAAAGTAAGCAGCAGATTACTTTTTAAACCTAAACCTGTCATGTCGCTGAGCACATTATTGTGTTGTTGTGAAGTTGCATCAGTTAATTACGGAAAGATGCTCATAAATCCTAAAAATGAATGAACTGATGATGAGTAGAGAAGCAACGACAGAACAGTTCAGAACGAATAACAGGCAGGTTTATGGAAGTGCACGTTTAATTATTAATCATAGAAGCCGACTACAATCAAATCCATTAGATTAGATTGAACTTTATTGATCCCTTTTGAGAAAAAAAAAAACCCCAGAAGGAAATGAAAAGTGTGCGTTGTTCTCAGCAGGTACGCTCTCCACATTAAAGCAGATGTAAATTGAGTGACTAAGCCAACGATACTGAGATGATTGAAAACTATCTGCTGCAGTGGCTTTCTAATAAGACCGTGTAAATTAAATCATTCTCATTCTCTGTGTATCAAAAAAAATATTTGAAGTCGCTCATAAGAAACCTGTGAAGCGGCACATTAGACATGCATGTAGACACTTGTAGTGATCCCCCCCTCCCTCCCTCCCTCCCTCCATCTCTCCCTCCATCTCTCCATCTCTCCATCTGTCATTCCCTCTAATTATTTACATCCCTCAGGACTGAGTGGTCAGGCAGCTGCATTGCCAGCCTTGACTGCAGGGAGATAACTGCGTTCTCTTTTCTCCTGACACCATTTCTATCAAAGTCTCTCTCTCTCTCTCTCTCTCTCTCTCTCTCTCTCCTGTTGAAGTGGTGTGACGCCGAGGCCTCAGGTGAGACCTAATAGACCTCTCTTTCTCCGTCTCCCACTCTCTCTTCCCTTCAGCACTACCCTGTACCTGTTAAACACAGGATTAAAGTGCACTCGGCAGGGTGCAATTATACAGCAAGCGCCGTTATATCCAGAGTTAAACACAGCCCTCTCTCTCTCTCTCTCGCTCTCTCTCTCTCTTGTCTGCTGCAGGCTGCTGCAGCCTGGAGATAATTGTATTGCTGTCAGCCCTTGGTTGATGAGTTGCCGGTGTAATTGCTTTACGGTTTGACCTCTGGTTTTTCAAACAAGCGGCCTGGTCAAGGATCTTTACTGGGCAGATGAGGGATGAGAGCCAGGCCGGTGCTGTTCGCCCGCTTGTGTCTGTGTGGTTTGCGGCGGCAGGATAAATATGTTAGTCCTCAAACGCTCGGCGTGGCCCCGCTGTCCTCTGCCATTCTTTACTCTGTCTCGTAGCGCACTTGTCTGCCGCCGTCTAAAATCTCAGGCAATTGAGTTGTTGGGTGTATTAAATGTGCAGAGATGTGTCTTGCTGATAGCAGAACAAGGTCAGCGGGAGAGCAGTCAACATGGTTAAAGCGCCAGACGCAACATGTGGGACTGTGTTTGGGTCGTGACCCCGCCACCGCCTAGCGGCGGCTACGCTAGGCCTCAGCTCCAGCGGCTGCAGCACGTCAATAAAGGAATGGAGGAACGGGGGGGGGTTTAGATCCAGATGATCATGTAGTAAATCTTTCGTTTATTAGAGAAGTGCAGTTAAATTCACGTCTGAACAACAAACAACAGGACGACGCTGTACAGGAAGCTAGCTGGTAGCTCAGCGCTGCAGTTTATCATTGTATGAAAGCTGTATGCTTCAATGAAAATGGTAGTAGCTAACAGCTTCGGTTGTTTGTCTCCTGAAGGGTTAATGAAGTCTCTTTCTTCCTTTATTTTCCTGGAAAACTTGTTCCGTTCATCCCTGAATGCTAAATCTTATTTGCAACTTCTGGCAAAGCTTCTAATTGGACTGTGACACAGAAAACCTCAGCAAGCTGCCGGCGGTGATAGATTTATACGACACCTCTCGATTTCCAGCTCCACACTATCTCTGTCAGACGGACAGGGTGCCGAGCTGAAAGTCTGCCGTCTATTCCGGCGTCAACAAAGTCTCACCGATTTCCAGAAAGACAAAGTAGTCAGTCTCTTATCGTCAGGGTCACACGGAGAAATTTCAAATTTCTATGGATGTATTAACGATCTCATAACAAATTAAAACCAACAAATTAAAACATGAAGCTGATTATTGTTTTCATGTTATTCTTGGATTCTCATGTTCGGTTCAGCTCCTCTTCATGCATGCTAATGAGAAACTGCCGTGATCTGATAGAACAGGAGCACCTTTGTCTTCTGTAACGAGTGTGTGTGTGCGTGTGTGTGTGTGTGTGTGTGTGTGTCATGTTCCGAGGTGGCAGGGTTGACTATCCGAGGCTGTTAAGAGGTGTGGGAGGAGACGTGGGAGAAATTCCCCGCTGACATCTGAGGAAGAGAAAGATAGAGGTGTGAGAGAGTCTGGAGTGCTAAGTGGATGTGTGCACATGTAAGATATATCTGTGTGCCTGACGAAGACGAGAGATGGAGGAGGAAGTAAAAAAACAAAGGTGCTTTGGCCTTTCTCTGTTGTGTGGGAAAAGGCGGCTGCTGCCAGTGTGTGTGTGTGACTATGTGGAGTGTGTTGCGTGATTTTTGCTTGATGTACTGATTTGATGGAGCGACACTGTGAACACAGCCTCATTTTACATAAATATGGATTCAATCCATTTTCTTTCTTCCATTTTTAGTGTTTTTGCTGCAGAGAATAAACTGTAATTACTGTCGATCCGAGCTGAGTTGATTTGAGTGCATCATCTTCGAGCATCATCATCTAACAATTTTGGAGACACTCAACATTTTAAGCATCGGCCATGAGCATTCTACAATGCTCAGTCTAACGTGATTGTAGTTTTGTGTATGAGACCGACAATGAGCGACTCGTAACTAAGACTTATTTTCAGTTTGTTGTTTAAGTTCCCAAAAAAAAATGTGAGAAAGTCAACATTTACAACTTATTGTAGAACATTTGAGACCTGAACTGCTGAAAGTTTGCATATAAATAGCCTAATCTTCACATGTAGAAGCTGATCTATTAATCGGGGGGGGGGGGGGCTTTTTAGCACCGCACAGGAGCGCTTGTTTTTGCTGCCTCCTCCTCTGCGGCAGCTCGTTTTCCTTCCCTGTCAAACGGAATCACCACGGTTCCTCTTTCGCTGGTCGTCAGAACATCCGCACATGTGACAGAAACGGCGGGACGACAGCCGGCGTCGCTCTTCAGCGAGGACGTTGACCGTGGAGATTTTTGGGATTCGTCTCTGGGTGTGGGAGACTCGACGGCGCGTCTTTTGATATAAACAAAGAGAACAAGTTTGCGGTTTTGTCTGTTTCTCGGGGAGTCAGGCAGCACATCTGTTGCCTCGGGGTTTTGCTTCTGATCATTTGCATGTCGGCTCGCTGGCGTGTTGTCAGTCTGTCGTGGCGCAGAAGCATGAGCACGATCACCTTCGCTCGTAGAATGCGGTTTCTTTTGCTAATGTGTGATTTCTGTGGATCCTTTCGATTCTCTGATTTAGTGCAAGTTTTTATTTAGACTGACGACACTGAGCAGAGTCTGGACAGCACTATGGCGGAGTCAAACCGTTGAGCCCAGTCACTGTCTCACCACTGTAGGTCCAGTCAGTTTACCCAGAGTTCCCTCTGGAATTGTTCTTTCAGCCTTCAGGTCTCTCGACCTTCAGATTCTGATCCATTCACCTGCCGCAGCCAATAATCAAATCATTTAAGATCATTTAAATGTAATATAATCACTTGCCAATAGCCTCATAAATACTTTCCAGCTAATCTCATTGAAGCGTTTTGCTAATAATTTAATAAGTTTGTACATTATAGGCTGATTACGGCATCATTGAATTACTGTTGAAAATTTAAAATAATGTAATGATATATAAATAGACCAGCGTTTCTTGGAAGTAAAATAGTGTTGCTCAAAAACAAGAGAATTAGTGAATAGCGTAGTCGTTCCTTGAGGATACAGTCTATGCCACATATGCTTCATTACAGACAAAATCGCCATGTTATTGGGGAATGTTACCACTTTTGGTTTTAAGCAACATATTCCAGTCAATGACAGAATAAATTGCCTCGCAGTGCATTATATTTTCCATTTAAAATGGCCAAAATGAATTCAGAATTCATGCAAAAGTTATAATGTCATGTTGAACTGATGGAAGCATCAGTGCTGCCACGACTCTCCTTTTTGGATGAGGTTCCCGTCCCTTAAACCTCTCATTAATAACGGCGTTTCCCATCCGATCGCGTCCGACGCTGCTGACGTCGTGTACAGAAGAGAAACTCGGGGGCTTCCGGCGGAATCGCTCAGCAATAATCAGAATGATGAGTGAAGCTTCCAGCTGGTGAGTCACCATATCTGGCTCAGGAAGTTCTGCCAGTTCTGACATTTACTGTTTATTATTGTCAGATGGTTATAATCTTTCTTGAAGTGCAAAAAAAAAAAGAAAAAAGCATTGTGGCATGATTTAGTTTTGGGTGGAATCAGGCATCTTTGCACCGCGGAAAAGACTGTTAATGGTCATTATGTTGAAGAGAGGGACACTTAGTGTCCCTCTCTTCAACATAATGACCATTAACAGTGTTTCTACAGAAGCGAGGCTGCATTGATAGAGTCTGATGCTCCAGGAAGAGGCTTCTCCCCCCTCCTGTCAGTCGTCTCCGGCTGGGATTCCGCTCCTGTGTCGGCCCCCCGCCGGGCGAACAAAGCCCGCTCCTCACACCGGTTCGGCTCGCAGCGGGGCGCGCTCACAAGCTCCGCTGACGTCAAAACACTTCTGCCAGCGACTTAGCTAGTCAGCCGTGGGAAGGGAACTCTTTTTTTTTTTTTTTTCCGTAATTTGTGTTTTCATCCAAAGAGCGAGGAAACGTCAAAAGACGAGCGCTCAGTGATGCAGACAGGAAAAGAAAAGAAAGAAAAAATGTTAGCATTGAAAAGACTAACGTTTATTCTTCCTGAAGAATATTTTTTTCCATTAACATCCCCGGTGTGTTTTTAGCAGTTTTCACCCCCCGGAAAAAAAAAGCCGGTGTCGATTTGTTGACAGGGCTGAGATCGGCGTTACACGTTCATCGGGAGTTTGATTTGTTTGCCCGCTCCGCCGATGGGAATAGCTGTTGCCGGGGCAACACTTCCTCCCTTTGGAGAGCCGGAGGGAAAAAGCAGAAACCCGGTGAGTGACACTGTATTTTCGGGGAGGTGTGGGCCGAGCAGCCCATATCAGGGAGCTTCCTGTGACAACGGGTGGGAGTTCCACGGGACACGCTGGTCTCCTTCCTGTCAGACAATCCACTTAATAGTGTTTAGAGGAGCCTGTGGGAGGTGAGAGCCGGGGCGTCTGGGAGCTCCTGCTCTTTGGTTTCAAAAATTAGGCTTTTTTTTTTTGTGGTAATTTGCAAATAGTATTAGTTGTAATTGTCAAAGTCTCCCATTTGCATTAAACTGGTCGTACTTCAGTCTGACAATTGCAGTTTTAATTGAAAATGAATTGAGTTTTGAGGCTGGGACAGTAGATTAGAAGCCGGCGGGGATCGGCACGCCCAGCTGTGATGAACCATAAAGAGACAGAGGCCCCGAGTGCATGCTGGGACGGCGATGCGATGAGAGATGGAGCGACAACAAGTGATCAGCAGCAGAGAAAAGAAGAAAAAGTTTCAGTTTGGCAACTGAAACGTTGTCATGGTGGCTCCCAATGAAGAGTCTCGTATGAAGACATGCCAACTCTGTGTGATGTATGAGAAGTACATATCCCTAAAAATGAACGTCCTCCTGGTGCTTTTTCTAGCTTACAGTCAGGTCATGCATTTCTAATTAACTTCAAACTCAGGGGAATCTTAAGAAACCTCTTAGGAAAACCATGCAAACTCCACACAGAGGAATATCCCGGAAGCCTGAGGAATATTGTGACGGTAGTGTCAGGAGTGCTCGCCACTGCACCGCTGCACCGCTGTGTGTTTGATACTCCACCCCTCAGTTCATGACACATGCTGAATCAACGAGATGTGCTCAAAAGGTAACGTGAGTCACTCTGACAGTGTGCATGAACTGTGCGCCGTTGGTGTTGATACTGAGTCCTGTTCTCTGAGGAGCACGTCCTCTGTAAGTCTTACTCATCGTTTCTGACCTTCGAGGCAGAGGTGTCAGGCGAGGAGCAAAACGATGCACATTTTCTAAATCTTTACTATTACCAGGTTTCTTGATGGGCTTGATGAAAACACGATCATTAGATTCAGGCACGTAGGAGGAACGAGACAATAGAGAGGTCACATTCTAGAGAAACGTATTGTTTTCCTTCAGCAGACTCCTCTCTTCTGTTTCTGTTGCCTTTAGTGTCTCTGGGCTCGGTGAAGAGGAGTGTGTGCCTCTGCTCTCCTGTTTCCTCTGTTTTCTCAAGGCTGTTAAACAGATTTAAAGCCAGTGTTTACTGTTGTGCCGCACCGCCGCGTTATCGCCGCGTTCCCCTCCGTCTTGTTCCCCTCGGCACCCGCGAGCCAGATGGTGTCACTCCACCGGCTAATTCCGTTTTCTGCACGTGTGTATGGCGGGAGCACTCAAACACACTCGTCCTGGCATACACAGGTTTACCCACGAACACACACACGCCGCTTGAATTACTTGCATGCACATGCACAGCGGTATCTATTGTCTTCCCTGAGATACTCAAGCAGGCCCTGTATTTATTCATTAGCTTTCCCGTGTGCACACACACACACACACACATTCGTGTACATAAACAAGCAGCGGGTCGTGCAGCCCTAAGAGCACTTAAAGGGAAATAAAATCTGCAGTTCCATTCGAGCTTCACACACTTCACCAGTTCGAAAAAATGCAGTTGAATGAGTGTAGAGAGCAATAAACGAGGGGAGCGAATTAGAAGGAAACGGAAATGAAAGAGGGTTATCACCACCTGCACGTGAAAACGCTCGCTGTGCCGGTGCTGCTGTCAGGAAGAGATCGACTGAAAAACCACCCAACGGGCTCCAGAACCATCAAAGCATCCAAACACGAGAGATCCCTCTTGTTCCCACTTGCCTGCACGGTTCTCCTTCTGCTTTTCCAAGTGTGAGTGCCGCCGGTTTAAGTTGATATCCAACAAAATGCCAGCTGAAAATTTCAATGGCCTCTCTCTCACCTGCTACAAATTGCCACTTGTGGATTTGATTTCAGGGTAGTACTTTTTTTTTTTTTTTTTTGGTAGCTAAGCAGAACTGGCAACCCGAATGTCAACTCCGGATACAAACTGTAATCCAAAAATCTATATCTGCTTCACCCCGGGAGAGGCGTCGGGAGTGCTTTCCTGCAGATGGTAGCCATCTGCATGGATTTTCACACGAGAGCATCCACTGAGTAGTCTGTCATCTTTTTATTGGCAGTTCGCGAAGCTCGAGCGTGCAATTACGCCGCAGTCATCTCGAGTATGGAAACAAAGGTTTGTCACGCAGATACTGTCAATTTAACTGTGACTTTTTTTTTTTTTTGTATATATTCCTGCTGTATGAGTTCCTGTGAAGCAACGTCCAAGTGACAGTTAATTGCCCCTTATTTCTGGTCAAAAACAGAAAGTCTGGACTCACTGAGTGACACATTCTGTAATCACTGTGGTTTCTCATCTTGGTTTCTGAAGCTGCGACTGCAAACAAGACGTGAGCCGTTTTCCACTCGCTTGATTCGTCTCCTCCAAGCAAACGTAGCCGCGGTGTCACAGCTTCCCACCGACCTTTGCTTCTAAATCCAGTATCGCGTTGGCCGATAGACACCGGAGAACAGCGTGGCCTGCTCCCAGGTTGGCTCCTGAGTGCGGTGTGAGTGTAGCAGCCAGCTTGACCTGCCAGGGATTAACACCTCACGTCTCCAGTTCATTCCCCTGCACTCCCGCCGCACGCTGCACCACAGCGCCGCCGCCGCCGCCGCCGCCAAAGCCAAAAAACTAGCTTATGCTCACGGAGGATTAGGCCTTTAACTGTGAAGTCAAATGAACAGGAAAAATACACCACATCGATTAACAAAAGGTGAAAAGAATGCGGTTCATTTAATCCGCGCGCCAGCCAATTATGCAACATTGATCAGTGTAGAAATGTGTGCTCTCTCTTGTTCTCAGCCTGATAAGCTCCTTGGCACACAATGTGTTCACATTTCTGTCTTCCAGGCAGAAACCCTGTGATTATATGCTTTGAGAGAGAAACAGGGAGGCTGGTTAAATGAGTGTATCCTCTAAGTTAATCAAAGGTGCGTTTGATGTAAGTGGCGGCGGGATTAGACTCGGCGGTCTCCGCGGAGCGTCGCATTCGCGGCACCACTGTAAACTAGCGGGCGCCGCGTGATTAAATCAATCCAGCCTGCATCACGACAGGTCGGAGTGATTTATCTGACGTGCCGGGAGTCGCGGTAATGCGAACAGAATCAGTTCGACGAGCAGGCGATAAATCCACACCGAGCGCACCTCGGTCGGCTTCAGACGAGGCGAGCTGTTTGTGAAGATGCAGACGTGGAATGTGCGTTTTTACGATTGTGCTCAGATCGCCGCTACAGTTACTCATACGACAGAGAGACTTGATACAGTTGTAAGTCATGTCTGTTTGAATCAATTTTCCCCACTCTGCGCTGTTTATAGCCATGCTACTGCTTTCAAGGCCGTCCAAGACTAACCACAAGAAAATATGACTTCCATTCGGTACTTGCAGGTTACCTCTAGACTTGTTTTGAAGCTCTCTCTATTTGTAACCGACACATTCAGTTTGCATGTTAAGGCCTCAACTGGATCTCCAGATGAGCTGAATATTCTTTTTTTTTTTATTATTTCCTTTTGAAGCCATGTTAGGTTATATTCAGAAACACAGCAGTTAACTGACTGGCAGCTTTCATGTTTTTATTATAGTGCAGGATGATCTCAGTCTCACCTCGTAATACGGTTTTATGAGTCAGATTCTCCTTTTGTAGCACTTGATGCAGCTTCAGTGAGGCTTCCAAAGCCCGTTAAATGGAGGAAATTGACAGCTGGGCCGCAGTTCTTCTGCCGAGGCGATTTTTCAAAAACAACTCTGCAATCTCACCGTGTCACCGCTGAAAGTCGGGGTGGGGGGACCCTGCAGGGCCGTTTGTGCCTCCTGAATAACTACGTGAGCTGGAGGAAGCCTGACGACGTGCATTAGACACCAGCGTCCGTCTTCATGTCCCGTCCGTCTCTTTTCACACACATTCTCCTGCGCTCTGCGAGGATCTCTTTTGCCTCCTGGTTTATGCATGCCTCGCCGAGCCCCCGTTACCCTCTGCGAGCGGGGTTGCTGACATTCCTCCGCACGGAATGCACAAACCTTCCTCTGGGAGCCGAGCGTGCCTCTGCGGTGGATCTCCAGGCGCCGCCGTGACCACGCAGAGCCGTGCACTTTATTGTTGCGGGCAAAGAAACCTGTGTTGGATTTTATGCACCCGTACTCACACACACGCTCACGCACACGTATTTGCGCATGCATACACACATGCCGCTCTCTCCCCATGCAGCCTGGAACGGCAACAAAGCTCTCCCGTCCTGTTGCCAGGGTAACGGTGTCGGGTCAAACCAGTCGAGCGGTCTCCTGTTCCAGCCCGAGACCCCCCCCCCCCTCCTCCCCCCTCCTCCCCCCGTCGCCGTGCTATCTCTCTCTGTTTCCCATCCATCCTCCTTATCCTCCTCTCTCTCTCTCCTCTCCTCTCTGTTGTCGGTTTCCCCCCGGCTCATCATATCTTAACTCACTTTTTTCCTCCGCTGCCAGGCGGCTGTCACATTCCCGCCCGAGGCTGAACACGGTAAAACGAGGGGAAATCCACCACCTCGGCCACTTTGTCTCATTAAAAGCTGAACATGCAAAGAGCGGCTCTCTTAATCGCTGCCAGAGTTATTAGAAAAGACACCGAGGCGACAGTAATGAAGAAAGGGAAAAAAAAACGATTGAAAGTCACGGTTTCCGATGAAGGAGCTGACAGCTGGCCCGGGGCTCAGCGATAACTTCAAAATATGAATGACATCCATATGTTTCACGTGTTAAAAGCTCAGACTGTAAGTTAAAAAAAAAAAAACCGCAGGAATGGGCCATTTTACCAGCAGCGAAAACATTTACTGAGCATTTATTTGCCACGGTGTTTAATCCTCTTCATTTATAAATGGATTTTTAATAATACAGAGTGTGATAAATCTACTCCATTATGTGTAGAAATAATTCAGCAACCACTTGATAAAAGAACAAGCCCACTTCAGGCTTTTGGCATATGGAAATTATATCACAACTAAGCTGTTGCTGGCAGACGCAGTGATGAATTATATTTATTCTCCAACAGTTATTATAGATCTGCTGTCTGAGTTGTGGGCTGCGAACAAAATGGCACATATAAACAATCCGCTCTCTTATAATAGCTGAAATCAGTTTGTAGTGACAACAAGTCCAAAATGCAATTGATCTGAGATGTTCACATTTTGATAATGAGATCAATATTGGCTGAAAAAATGAAGCGGCGCTGCCAGGTGGGGAATGTTGGATTCAGAATTATCCTGTTATATTCTGTTCTGTTCTCTTATTGTCCTTCTATTTGTGCAAAATTGTGTTTGTTTGCACTGAGATGGAGTCAGAGCGTTTTCAAATAGTGACTCAAAAGCAAATGAAGTTTTCTGGTGATGCAATTTATGTTAAACAGCTTGTATATGAAGATATACCATGGAGGACCTCTAGGTGTCGCTGTGTGACAACAGCTACAGTATCATAAAAAAAAAATGCGATTATCATATTTCACTTACAGCGCAAACAGCATGAAGCCAAAAAGAAAAAAAGTAAAATTTCCAGCAGAGCAGAAACAGAACAGCAGGAGGACAGATCAACATGTAAAAGCAGAGAAACTGTTGAAGAGCTGAAAGAAGGCGAGCGGTGGTCTGGAAGACGTGCAGCATGGGAAGAACAAATGCAAAGATGCTTGTAGAAGATTACCAATGGTGTAGTCATTTCTGCTTCGTACAGCAGTGCAACCTTTTTCTTCTTCATGACTCATTTTTTTGACAAATGCAATTTATAGTTTGGCGAGCGCAGCTCCAGTCTGGGTTCTGTGTTATCTGTGACATGTCTTGTCTCTGCATTATCATGTGTGTAAAGGAAGATTAAAGCAGCCCACCCTTCAGCAGCGGCGCCCGATCTCATTCTGCTGAGAGGCATTTCCTCATGACGGAAGCCTCCAGCCAGCTCTGAATTCAGTCTTTGCGTGGCGAATGTGAGCAGCAGCACACGCAGAACGTTGTTTAAACGCTCCTATTTGCACATTATTCCGCTGCTGCTGGTTAATCTTTGTTGTTCACCTGCTAAACAAATCCTATCCGTTTGCATGAGCAGGCAAATGAATGCATCTCGTTAGAGATCAAAGCAGCCTGGATTGTGTGTGATAGCGTCCTGCAGTCGCCGCCGAGTGTGTCCATGGCATCGCGTCAGTCGCCCCGGCTCGCCGTTCCGTTGCGCCGTCTCCCCCGACTCTCCCACCTGAGGGTCTCGTGGGGCGGGCGCAGCCGATCATTCGGCCAATCGGGCCTGTTGTTGTGAGACAGACCCTCCTTGTATCTCATGCTCAACAGAGCAGCATCCGCTGGAAACATGGGCGTCACATGGGAATAGATTCCTTCAGGGTTAGAAAAAAAATCAGCACAGCAGACAGTTTGGTGCAGGATTACAACCACTTTTTACGTGATTATTGAACCAAACGAGGGTTAAGCTATCGTTCAAGTATGATGCCCATCGGACACCTGACCCAGAAACACAGGTTTATACATGTGGGTCAGTTGGTTGAGCAGGTTGACACTCAGTCTGAACGTTAACCGTTCGATCCCGATCCGGCTGAACGTCACTTCCTCCTCCGATATGAGTGAAAGCCATTGGCCACAACCAGCTGCTTTGTTGTGATGTTTCGTGCTCCATCTCCTGCATTTGATTCAGTCTATGAATACATAGTTGGTGCAGAGAAGTAATTCTCCCGAGGGGATTAATAAAGTGTGTTTACCTTCTGAAATGCAGTCGTTGACGATACCTCTGCGAGGATGAGCGGTGAGTTCCTGTCGGAGGCAGCTGGTCCACATAACCCCCCCCCCCGGAGGCTGCTCCGCAGCCTGCCACTGTATATTAGTCACAAAGTGTGAGCTTCAAGCAGCTGATTTTCATTTATTTACTCCCGAGGCACTCCTCTGACATTTCTTTTCATTCGTGCTTTATTAGATCACTTACACTTACGGTGAAACAGGAAGAGGAAGCGCCGAAGTTACAGAGTGGGTGGTGGGAAGCAGCAGGTGGGGGGCACAGGATTCAAAAGGATTCCACTTTTTTGTATTTTCTTGACTTTGTGTTGTGATCGGTTGCCCGACCCCATTTATATTGAGATGTTTGCTTGCAGGTCTTCTTTGTGTAAAATGACTCTGGAGGAGTCAAACTGTTCAATCCTCTCTGAATTTCTGCTCCGACGCCGAGTCTCTAAACAAGTGTTTAAAACTCTGGGTCTGATCTTATAACGGCGCTTTCTTTACGTCGTCTGCTCTCAGCACGGCTCACCGCCCGAAACCTTGAGCTGAGAGAAAATACCGGGCAGGCACGGACTAGTTTGGAGAGCCATGAGGAGAAATGATGAGTTTTTTTGGATGTGAAACACACAGACAGGTTCATGGCAGCCAGTTCTCGCTCCGAGCCCAGAGGGCAGCTTAACAGAGACGTTAGAGTGTGTTTAGATAGTTTCGGGTACTTAAAACAACAAAATACCCTCTTGACGGGGGTATTATCTGGTGCATTTAAGTGAATCTGTGTTTGGATACGGAGGGAAAACATAAAAAAAAAAACAAAAAAAAAACAAAACACTGGACTCACTCAATCAAATTATAGAGGTTTTTAGATTTTCAGCTCACCTCAGAATTCACCTGTTCCGACACAAACCCTTTAAGCCGTCTGGTGATTTTACTCACTCTGTCATTCAAGGTTTAATACCACAGTTTATCCGGATGTAAGGTTGATAGATTTGACTTCCCTGCTAATTAAGACCCCGGCGTTTTGTCGCCTGGGTAATTATCTCATCCAGCCAGTAAGAACGAGCAGCAGCTCCATATATATGCTCCCGTCATTTCCTTTGAATGTAGAATCATGAAAGACTGCTCAGATTTTCAAATATCTTCATTATAATGATGCATGGTCGCACTCAAAGATTACGTTGATCGACTCTGTGAAGTATCTGAGATATTCCGAGGAGCAACGCTTCTTCATCACAGAAACATCTCAGCATTACAAGAATGGAACTGAAGATTTACATCTTTCCTTTTGTTTTGTAATGTCTTATTAGTACCTATCGTATGAAGCGAATGATTAATCTGACTGTCAGATGAGAAGCTAATGACTTCCACCGTATCTTTCGAGCCCATTATGTCGGCCATCTTTTCAAATATTAAACACCGTCCAAGATAATTGCATCAAGCTGTCAATGAGCGTCGTTCTGTTTTTTCTCTGCGTGTTTTCTACATCAGCTGAATGAGATGGATGATACCACGCGTGGGTCTTTTCAGAATACTGATCCGACCTTACAGTTCTGGAAGTCCACGTTTGATTAATCCCACCTCTCACAAAGGCGTGTTTCTATTGATAACAGCGTCTTAATGCTTATTGATGGACAGCCAAATAGCAGCTGTGTTAAATACACAGCATTAATATTGACGTCTGTACTGTTTGAATTTCCTTGGAGAAGCCAAGCAGTTTGATTCTGTGTGTTTTCTCCCTCAACACATATCTGGAGTAAAGTCAGTAAAATCACATCTTTCTCCATCAGAAGGAAAACGTTACTTGGAGAAAACACTTGTTTCACAGCAGCTTCTCCTGGGAGAACGGGAATTGTACCAGCCAGTAAGCGAAGGAAGAATCCTGCTTCGAATTCGTTCAGTGTAGCACAAAAACCTCGGCCAGAGCTGGATGATGAAGCTGTGTCCGTTGGTGTTCAGGGGACTTTTCACACTCACTGTTTTGGGAATCTTAGCAGTTTTTTGTCCCCCAAGAGGAAAAAAAAACCCTCCTCCTCCTCCTCCTCCTCCTCCTCCTCCTCCTCCTCCTCCTCCTCCTCCTCCTCCTCCTCCTCCTCCTCCTCCTCCTGACACATGAACACCTTTTGTCACTGAAGGTGACGTTCATTAGCAGCGACGATGTGCTAGCCATCTGCTAACCTCCGTCCCCCCCGGAGCCGATAATTTGATTATTCATCTGGAGCGCCGAGCCGCCTGTGGTCGGGCCGAGCGCCGCCGGCTGTGAACAGATGTTGAAATGTGAACTAGTGGCTTCGGGCGGCGGCGTCTCGTCCAAACACGCGGCGGCGGCGGCGGCCGTCATCAGGCTTCACCAGCTCCGTGTCCAGACACGGAAAGAGGAGGCAGCAGAGCAGCGTTGGTTCCATGTCAATATGGAAAACATTTCGAAAACCAGAGGAGGCAACTTATTTGTTACAGTAGTAAAGCAGATATTTCAGACACTTTACTCGAGTTTTCATCATTTTTTAATGAATTTGTACCTTAATAACGAATATTGGTGCAAATATCTGCACTTACTTATTTTTTTATACCTGGATGTTTACTGAAGGAGCAGACGTTGCTAAATTTGAGTGCTAAAACTTCTTTTCAACATTTACTAAAAGTTCTCCTAAACTATAAGGTTTTAGTCAGTTTCATCATAATAAGGTCGCGTTTACACAACATTTCTACGTGAAAACTGAAAACTTTCAGTGTGTTTTGAGCCTCTGTTTACGCGACAGCAGTGTTCGGAGCTACCAAACAACACAACTTTTTGAAAACGGCTAAAAAGTGAGACATTCGAAAATGCTCCGACTCTTTGTGAACAGGGAAAATGCAACTTTTCCATGCAGTAGTGTGTGTGTGTGTGTGTGTGTGTGTGTGTGTGTGTGTGTGTGTGTGTGCAGTCGTGAAGACGTTGAATGAGAACTTTTATTTCTGCTGAAGTGTTTTTAATGAGTACTTCTTCCAGCCCTGGTCTTATCCAATAGCACCACTGCTGCTGTATTATTTATATAGTGTATCATTTCTGTCTTTTTTCATACCTTTTTATCTCATTTATAATTATGCTGCATCCATGCTGTGCTAATTCTGCTCTGTTGTCTCTGATTGCAGTGATGGTGTTTTAATTGATAGTGAAACCGTTTTTTTTTTTTAAAGTGAATCTATTTATGTCCGCTTTCTCACTTGATTGAATGTTGATGGCAGCAGTAAACAGTAATTAATGGGGAAAAAAAAACATACAAACACCTACAGTGAAAACTTCAGCTCATCATTGGTGTGAGATGAATTTATATCCTGTCAGATCGGATCCGGATTTCCTGTCAAATGCTTGTAACTAATCACAGTCTCCTGCCTACAATCCTCATTTATTTTTGAACCTTAATGTGTTTTGAAGTTGATGGCCAACATTTTAACAAGCAGGGGGCAATATTTTATCATCTTCCTCGTTCTCTGTTTCTCCCACATCAGTAATTTGATTTACATGACAAGATGATCAGTTAGTTCACTGACACCGCCGTTTCTTTTTTTGCTTTGTGCTTTTTGCTTCCGGTCAAACATCCTTCATGTCTGTGTGATTGATTGTCACGTTTAACTTCATGATAGAAATTATTTTTTGTCGGAAAAACACATTAAATTAGTGTATGAGTCAATTTTCAAATGCACTTTCAGTTGGAATATTTGAGGAAGTGTTTTTTTTGCAACATATATATTATATAGTATAATCCTTTTATTCAAAAAGTGTTGCTGGTTAAAATAGGTGAGAAATGTGTCGAACTGAAGGAGATTTTTCTGCTTAAATCGATGAGTTATGTGTCAGTTTGAGGCAGACAGTACTGTTTATTCAGACTTCATAAGTCTTAACACTTTACACTTTAAAACTATACGAATATGATTTTTTTCTTTAGACAAACCCAATAATCAGGTAATTGCTTCTTGTTCGTCTCCTCGGGACATGAGGACATCATGCCGGCATGAGTCTGTTGTCGCTCAAATATTTTTATCATTCTCTCCTCATTTGTTTCATGAAGGACAATCTGGGCGCAGTGTGTGTCACAGTGTGTGTCGGCATCTATCAGTGTTGCTTTTTTCAGTCTCTTTCAGGACATGTCCAATCAGACACATGAGCATTTGTAAAATCTGCTTAAAATATACAAGATTTTCAAAAAGAAAGCAGAAATTATTTATATTTTTAAGTCTAAAAACTGTCACGGACTGTCAGCTTTGTGCATAATTTATGATCATATCAGTCACCTGATGGATGCACATTGTCACATTTTGAACTGAAGTCTAAAATGTTGTTTTTTTAATGGCTGCTCTTGTAAAAAAATGCCAGATTTTCACCAGTAATCAAGACTCAAATGTCAGACACTTGCACTTGTGATAATTTGCCAAACATGCACAATTTGTGTTCTTGTCGCACAGGAAATGGTGATTCTCCCAATTGTTAGAGCTACAAGCTGTTAATAACCTGCAGCCCTGAGCACCAGTTTAATATATTGCGGTGCTTAAACGACCGGTTCCCAGTGAAAGTGTTTCTTCCCACAGCAGGGTGACATTTATGACTGCCTTTGTTGCACGGCTGCAGAGCAAACTGGGAGGAAGAAAAAGAGAAAAGAAAGAAAAAAAAAGGAAAAACCCCGCCGAGGCAGATACCAGGGTGTTATAGATGATGTTTGAATATCAGTAAACAAACAGTGGTTCCATACAGGCCGCAACTGGAGCGTGAATGTAAAGATTAGCTACAGGAGAGGAGGGGGGGTGGGGGGGGGTGGGGGCTGCTCGGTCAGAGTGTAAATGTAAAGTGACTATATTTTCTCTAGTGTGTGTTAAAGCAGCACTTCATATCATAAGCTCATTATATCTGAGCCATAAAGTGATTATGGGCTCCAGTAAGGCATTGTTCTGCTGTTGACAGGATTAAAGATGACTTTACACAGAGAGAGGAAGAGGGAGGGAGGCGCTGTCGCCGCTTCCCGCGCCACTGTTTGCTTGCTTTTTGTGCGAGCCAAGCGCGAGGGGAGCTGCGCACTTGACTGTTTGCCAGCTGCGACACACCCTCCCGCCTCCCTCCCGCACATTCATCTCCTGCTAGTCCGTCCATCCATCTCCATCTGTCGGCTTTGTTTGGCTTCGGAGGTGATGTGAGGTGGTATTTTTCACGGAGTTGTCATCACCTCGTATACAACTGTTTCAAGTGTTTTTGAGAAAATCCTTGAGACACTGAAGGCACTAAATCTGCTGTCAGTCACTCTGTGGGAGAGGTTTTCTTTTTTCTTTCTTCTCTTTATATAACGACAGCAGTAAAGGCTTTATGACACGCGCTTTTTATGATTGAGATCATTGTAAAAAATTCAGTTTCGTCTGTGGTGCAGAGGCTTACACTCTGCTCATGACTTCCAGTCCGTATTCTCCTGGGACTGCAGGGTAAACACAAAACTTTTCTGGAAGAAAATCCCAAAAACAGAGCGATTTCACTTGAAGCGCTGTGAAGTAAACGGGGCCTAAGTTTGCATGTTATCCCTGTGCATGCATGTTTTCTTCAATTTTGTGATTCCCGCTAAATTAAAAAGCCAAATTTTTCCTGAGCAACATCATATTGAGCGTTTCCTCAGCCGTCTCACCGTGACTTTTATTTGTAGACTTCCTGACACGTTTCTCTCTCTCTCCGCTCGCAGAAGAAGACCGGAGTCGTGAAGACGCAGGAGAAGAAGGAGCGGTGGAAGGAGAAGAAGGTGGCGAAGCGGCAGAAGAAGGAGGACGAGGAGGTGGTGGAGGAGGAGGAGAATGTCCAGCCGGTGGTGGACCCCCTGGAGAACGGCTTCCTGCACCACGCCCAGCGGGAGCAGGAGAGGATGAACGAGCGGCTGCTGAAGAGGACCTACTCCAAGAAGAACAAAATGGTCGGTGCCTGCTTGCCTCTCTGGCCTTTATTTCTAGTCCCGTTATGTTAGCGGACAGGAGTTCAGCATCAGCCACAGAGGCTACATGCATCTTGCATGAGCTGTGTGCGTGTTTGTTTATTTATTTATTTATTTCTATCCTCTGAATCCAAAGTAGAGGTTTGCACTTGCTGTGGCTGGGAAAAGCGGATGAAGAAATCAGTAATTCAGGCAGTTTTCCAGAAAAAACATTCACAGTTTGTTTCCAAATATGCCAGAAATTCTTTAAAGAGTGAGTGATGTGAAACACGCACTCTCACTTCCTGTGAAACACCTGAGTTACCTGTCAGCGAGCATCACAGCAGCACATGTTCACGTTCCTCTTTTTTTTTCTTCTTTTTTAAACATCTGTTTGTATTTTCCAGCGGAAATAAGAACAGCGCCACTCGAGAGCTAGGTTACACAGATTTCTGGCAGACCTGGGCTTACGTGGTTTTATACATCAACTGGAAATAACATTATTTAGTAATCAGGGCTGATTTGGCAGCAAAAGGAGGATGGACAGTATATTCATCAGTAATCAGAGGTGGTCTTAATGTTTTGGATCAACGTGTCGCTCTGAGTTTGTTCCAGCAGTTGTATTTTTATTTTTATTTTTTTGAGTGTGTAAACACAGTGACATTCACAGCGCTGGTCCTTTGTTTGTATTTGCATTTTGCATTTGCATTGTCAGCAAGGATTTTATCTTTGTACACAGTTGTGTTTTCTTTACTCCCATGATGCATCTGACTGGTGCGACATTGCAGTCGCCTTCTGCTTGACTTTCACGATCCCAAATTGCTGAAACTCTGGATTAACTGTAAACTTGCCCTCATGCCACACACAGCTGCTCTCGTGATCCACAGCAAAAACACTGGTTGATCATTATTATGTTCCATTTGTAGAGCAGTGACTTTGTTTTTGTATTATCACATGATATTACAGTAATTCTGTCATCAAAGTTTGCACTGCAGGTTAAACGGATCCGGTTGTTGAGCTTTCAGGTTTGAATTCTGCAGCGTTCATGTAGGCGGGATGTTTTTGAGTGATTACTGTAATCCACTGTTATGTTCTGATTCTGAAACACAACTTTTCTGAGAATGATTGTTTACTGAGTTTCTGCCGCGTTGCCGAATGTGAAAACACATAAATGATGCTTATTTAAATGTACATTTTCTACACCGTCGTCAGAATCACAAGCTGAGCCACATTTATTAAATGCTCCAGAAGAGAGCAGCTGAACTGTTCACATCGGGCTGTTCCCTGAACCGCAAACTACAAACCCAACCAATTTTTTTGAAACCGTAAAGGCACTTTCAGCTAAACTACTGGCGCAGCAGTAAAGCCGAGCAGCCAAACGCGAGGATGAGGACACATAAAAGTGGCCCGGCCGAACGGCTCTTTGGAGACTGCGGTGTTTACTGCGTTTTCATTCGCCAAGACAAAGGAAGGAAACAGCAATAGCAGCGTGTCGTGTGGGGAAGGTGTCGGTGGAGTCGGTCAAACAGGATTCAGGAGTCACCAGTGAGTCGATTCGCCGCCGCCGCTGTTCGGGTTTTTGTCGTCAGGTCATGGATGTGCTCCCTTCAGGTGTCTGCCATCCATTTCTTGTTTTTCCTTTGTGGCAGCCGGAGAGGTTTTGGGCTTGTTTTTGCAGATCGGGGACGGCCAGCGTCCCCTGTTCGGTGCACACTGCTGAGCCCACAGACTCTTCGTCTGTCCCGCTGAGATAGCCCATCTATGTGTTAACAGTTTGTTTAAATGGGCGGATGTTTTTATGCTCCTGTCCGAGGCCAAGATCCACCGTAGTGCTGTTGAGGATAAGAGGGGGAAATGTAGTCAGGAAGCCAAACTAAATAATGAGGCTGTGTAGCCCGGAGGCCTCCTCCACAGACAGAAATATCTCTCTTAGATAAGATTTCCTGGGGAAGTTAACATGGCTGAAAATGAGTTTGGCTCTGATATTTAGTTTGCTAAGAGACAGTTTGAAATTATGTATTTAGCTGATGGTCTTATCCACAGTGCAAGTGCAATAGCCGGCAATTACTGACGCAGATCTGAATTCCTGCACAGATAATAACCCCATAATGTCAGCAAACTGCCGCTGCCATGCAGAAACCTGGCATCTCCCAGCAGGCTGAGCTTTATAGTATCTTCATCTGAGGATTTACTACACGTGTTCCCGAGCAGATTCAGATAGTGGAACAATTATGAAAGCAGCTCCTGTCCCACAGGAAAACCGCACATTAAAAACTCTTGTTTTTTTCTGCTCCATTGTTTTTCAAGTTCCTGCACATCGGCAGCAGCACTCAACACTGCCTTAATAGAACTCTCCCCAATCTCGTGACGCTGGTTTCAAAATAAATCATAGATGCGTGGCAGCTGCACTCATTGTAAGACTGTTGTGTGTTTTTCTGGTGTCAAAGACTGTGAAGTGTATCTTTGCAAATGCAAATCAAAATTTGCATGTTGCCGTTGATGTGCATGAGTTCAGAATTGACAAACATATCGAGAGGCTCATAAATCTGCTAAAAGTTGATTTAAAATCACATCAATAATGAAGTAAAGCATGTATAAAAATCACATTACAGAAATCCACCTACTCTAATATCTTCTTGTGTGTCATATTATTGATTTTTAGCATCTTGTGACTAATTTTTAAGTCTTAAATACTCGTTGAATCAGCTGGAAGGACATAAAACTAATGTTTTGAAAGAAAAAAGTAAGGACATATGAAAAGGTAAGCACATCACAATGTATGATATTCTATTTCTATTATAAGATGTACTTTTTTAGTTATTTGGGTCGTTATGCAACAGATGATGCGAGCATCTAAATGTACTGTTATATGCCATCTGAGACCACTAGATGTCACTGTGTGACAACAGAATGCTGCTAAAGCACCACTGGAAAACCCTCAGTGTACTTACACAATGTCCACAAACAGCACATTTATGCAAAGTTAAAATGCTAATGTAACGGAAAATGAAAATCGAGAAGTATAAAATGAAGTCGAAGTGTGTGCGGAACTTGTGTGGGACTGAAGAACACTGTTGAAGAGGATGGGACCGAGCACACAGCCCTGAGGGACACCGGAGGAGAAGGGAGATAGCTGAGATGTAAAAGATTTTAAAATGAATCTACTGAGAGCAACCAGAGAGATATGATTTGAACCTTTTGTGGGCAACAAATGAATAAGTTACTAGTTATGGTCACACTAAATTCCCTTCAAAATGCCACCAGGGCTGCTTGTATGATGTGAATCACCGAATCAGGTCATCTGGAGCCGGTCGACTGTGATCTTAGTATCAAAATAAATCAATCTGAAACAGCTTTTAGTTATACGTCTACCCTGACGAATGCGTTTCCAGAATATTTGACCTCATTTAAATCAGGACTCATGCAGCCTCTTGTTTATTTGCTTTTCAGCATTTTTTTTGTCTTTAAAGGACTTCTTTCATTTTTATTTGCCTTTATTCTATTTTTATAGCGTTTAAATGCAGCTGCAGCGTTTCTCAATGGTTTGTTTATCAGATTTTTCATGACTTTTTTTACTTGGGCCTTTCCATCACTTTGAAAAACCTCCCGAACTGCTATGTGTGGTTTGAAGGTGATGAAAACACTAACCCAGTTTCAGACGGAGGCTATCTGTGTGTACACCTTACCTTTCGATATTCCAGTCATTTTGAACTGGTAAAGGCACATTGATCTCGTGCATTATTGAAGCCACCTAAAAAACATCACAGGCCTGTGATCCGTCGGCAACTGGAGACGTCTTTCCTCTCAGCTGGATAGATCTATAAAGCAGCGCTGACTACCTCTGGCTTGATGGCTTCCTGTTGCTCTTACTTAACTCTCAAATACCCCAATCCTTCCCTTTTTTCTTGTATCAGTTGCTCTCTTTAATCTCGCTGCCGGGGCTCAGGCTTCGCCTGACTGTCTCAATGCTTCAGAACAAGCAGCTCAAATGTCTTTTAAACTCCGGCTCTCGGAGCGAGAGCTAAAGCGCACCTTTAATGCACAGCTACATGCTCTCAATCTCTTGCTATTGTTCTTTCCTCGTGCATTAAACAGGCTGTGTGTAAAAAAAAAAAAAAAAACGCACACCATCCATAGATGAGGCTTATGACGCGATCGCGCTGCATGACGGATGAGTCACAGACACGGTTAGAAAATACAGTGTGAAGTGTTTCCACGGTTCATTCCGAAAGGTCATTTTGTGAAATTAGTGTCTGTCTTATCGGAGTAACTCAAACTCAATGTTACATTACAATTCTTCAGTGAATTAACTCCTTCGCCTCCACTATCATGTGTTAACTTGGTCTGAATATCCGAGTTCTATACGACTCACTAGAAACCCCAAGAACATGTTGAGCAGATTTCTGTCCCTGTAGTCGATAGTTTGGTGGAAATAACTCGATTTGGCGAGTTGGCGATTTGGCTTTATGTTGTCTGTTATGCATAAGGTGCATCATATGTCTTTATTACAGTAAGTAACTTTACATAGTATCACTTCTTCATCGTGCCTTTGTATCAATCAAGAGCGTCTTGTTTCCCACTCAGGTCAGCAAACGATATGATCGCTTTCATTCACTTTAAATACACCTCTTGTTGGTGCAGGCACATTGATTTAACGCCGAAAAGGTCGAGTGCATGCTTGCTCAAATCTCCTTTTTGTACTTTTTATGAGTCTCTGCGCTTCTATTCTGCGTTTCTCAAAGTACTGTTTCTGTATTTTCTTTCCAGCGCAGCTTACAATTTTTTACAGCAGCTTGTAAAAGTTTTACATCCAAGCGTCGTAACGTTTTCCTGACCCAGAAGTGACTGTGAGTGACTGCAGGGAATAGCTGGCAATCCACCCGTCCATCTAACTTTACAAAGACTGATGTGGGGATGTGAGATCAGACTGATTTATTGGGGACGCTTCCCGTATAATAAACAGCATTTTTCATTGGAAACATAAAAAAATATGTTCTGTTCAGATGACTGTGGTAAAAGTGTAAAAGGCTTTGGTCACTCTGATAACATCGACTGTTCATTCCCAAAACACTTTTTAAATGATCTGTTTTCATTCCAGTCCGCTGCACCAACAAGCTAGAATAATCTAAAAGATCAGAACTGGATAATTCAATCTACAAGTCAGGGTTCCTGAATTTCCTCTCAGATTCATCGAAGTGTGTTTTCACCCTTTACCTTCGCGTTTTTGAATTTCTGTCCTCTGTTTTGCATATGGACTGATAAATGCACTTGAATCTGCTGATAGGCTTATCTTCGTATTCTTTTTAAACGCCCCTTTTAAGTGACCTTTGACCCCCTGCGGCTCCCCCGCGGGCTGCACCGTGGCAGCTTAACACACGTGTAGTTAAGGTTAACTATGAACAGGACGGCTACACGCAGAGCAGTAATTCCCCCAAAGGGATCAATAAAGTACGCCTAACTTCTTATGAACGTGCACATGAGAATAATAATGATCATGATTTTATGTAACTGTTGTTAAAAGGGCTGCAGCGAGCGTGTTTTGTTTAGTTTGTTTAATATATTTTGCAGCAGGTGTTTAATTGTCATTGTTATTTTCCTCTACAATTTGACATATAAATCTGAAATGCTTATTCCCACTCGAGAAAACCATTTAGTAAATGTCACTTTACGAATAACACCAATTAAAGCCTGATTTAAATACTTCATTAAATAGACAAAACACACACTGAAAGCTGCATTTGAATTCAGGTTCCTCCATGAGTTTTTTTTTTCAAGAGTCCAGCTTAGATTTCACTCCCCGTGTTTTTATTATTCTGTGGCTCCAGTCAGAGAACATCTCTCACCCATCTCTGATGGGTTCGCTTAAAAGACCTGAAAATAAAGCTTTATCGTTCTGTCAGTATGACCTCCTCTCAGGAAAATATCATTCAGATATTCATCCATTCATCTACTACATTTCCATCCTGATCAAGGTCATCAGTCAGTCGTCTATGATAACCAATGCCAGAGGCGTGCATTAAGCAACGCCTGTTTTTGTAATGTTGTCTGTGAAATAAAGGAAATGTATGTTTTTATTCACGCGGTGACAGCTGCTATCAATAAACCACGGCCGTATTAATTCACCGCTGTAAGACATCAGAAAAGCGGCTTGTAGGTTTTCCCAGAAACGCGACTTCGACCTTCACTCTGCTCTAAATGGGGATCATGAATAACACATAATGCTGACTTGCTCCAGCAACAGCCAAACAACACACACACACACACACACACACGCTCGCCACCATCACTGTCCATTAGTGCAGGGCCTCACATTGTGCCTCACACACCCCTGCGAACAATGTCAAATAAGAAAGACTCTATTATTAGTGACCCCCCTTCACTCCCCGCTCCCCCCGGAGGCCTGTCACCATCAAGCTGGCCCGTCCTCATGAAGGCAGCGTCCTGTGCCGCCGCTCCAGGATTACTTCCTCAGCTACATATCGAGGTGTGTTTATAAGCAGTAAGCCAGCCGGAGACAGATCAGATTAGCTGGGGCATTAACGGTGCGCTGGAGCATGGTTCAGGGGCAGTCTGAGAGCCGCGAGAGCGCCGCCGCCCCCAGCGGTAATGGGCGGGCGATCGGGATGACTGATAACGCCGGGCCTCGGTTGTTATCTGGGGAGCAGCGACCCTGAGCGGCGGCGGCTCTGCCCGGGAGACGCCCGGCAGACAGCGTCTCCCTGGGCGAACCCGCTTCCAGCCCGTTTAAAGCGGAGATCAAGGTGAATCCTCTCCCACTGAGTCATCCCACTAAAGTCACCGACCCGCAATCTATTACCGTCCACATGCCTCACGTTATGAAACCTTATTTTACTGTCTTTGGACGGGAACCCGCTCTCGCGTATGAGGGCGCGTCGGCCAGACTGTAAAGGATTACACCTATTTATTTTCACATCTTGACTTGTTTATCTCCCGTCAGCTCACGGCAGCCTGACTGTACATGAGAACAGAGTTGTCGTTCTGTCAAAAGGATCAACCCCGATCTACAGAGAAGAAATCACGAGGTTGGAAAATGTGAACACGGTAGAAAAGGTCCGCGCTCATGTTACTCGGGTTAACACCGCAATTTAACAAAGAGCGTTATCAACTCAGCGGATAATGAGGTGCGCTGCAAAGGTGTCTGCAGGCACAATGCACACAGGAGTGTGTGTGTGTGTGTGTGTGTGTGTGTGTGTGTGTGTGTGTGTGTGTGTGTTCTTATTTTACTCCCTCTGTGGGCTCTGAAACCCGAGAGCACACAGTGTTTTCATTCTCCTTTGTGGGGTGTTTTATTATTACAAATTTGGATTTCAGTGAAATACTGTTTAATTAACTGCCCCCTTCTGCCTCCCACACACACAAACAAAAGGAAGCAAAACAGAGAGAAACAGTGGTCCGAGCAAGAGGTGGCGGGATAATGTGAGTAACAAAACGCCCGGTGTTACGATGTGCAAGAACAATAATACATGCTTCACTTCACCGTTTCCTTTATTTGCATTAAACTGAAGCACATTTTAAGGGAGGTGTCAAATTGCAGTAATTGATTATGTGAAGTCAGACCTCTATGCCACTGATTGTATTTCCAGCTATGCTTAAAGGTGCTGTAGGCAGGATTCCGCATCTCCGCCATCTTGCTTAGGGTTACCTAAGCAAGATGGCGATTTGACCCATCTAAGATGGCGATTTGAAACCCAGCACAGCCAATCCGGTCCTGTTTTCTCTGACATCACGCCCTGACGTAAGTTAAGCCCCTCCCACAAGAACGTGCGACGAACGCCCCTCAACCAATCACGGTTAGAGCCTCAGGGGCTCTTCTGATTGGTCAAAGATACCTGGAGCTGTCGAGATTCCTTTTCATCTCAGAACAGAGACAGATGGAAACGCTGCACCCTCGCGGTAGTGCAATTATGCTACACTCCTAAAGGATTATCAATGGATACTTTAACATTTAATCCAAAGAAAACAGAAAAATTAGCATTGACTAGCAAAATCCTGCCTACAGCACCTTTAATGCATTTTGTATACATTTTCTTTGGAACACAGTAAACTTAAAAGCAATCACGGATCCTTCAGGATCTTGTGTAATATCAATTTCCTTCATGTTGACAAAAATCTCAGCCATCCCCCCCTCCGCTCTGCTCCGGTGTCCCTCAGGGTTCTGTCCTTGGTCCCATCCTCTTTGTTATCCGTCTCCTCCCCTTTGGCCGTATTTTCTGTGAATATAATATTAAATTTCACCGCTGTGTGGATGACGCTCAGCTCCACCTTTCCACCTTCACCCTGCTCACCCAGCTGCAGTAGATCTGCCTCCTCTCAGCCTCACTGCCCGCCTCCAACATCCAGTCCTTATCTTAAAGCACATACTTTAAAAACAAACATATTCATGTTAAACACGGTTGTTCTGCAATAGTTATTCTTTATTATTATCATCATTACTGCAGCGATCTCACCAAAAGCGCCTCTGCACACTGCTTGACCCTTCAGGTTTCAAAAGTTATTGTTTGCTTTGGAGCGATTGAGAGATTGTTTTTAGCTTTAAACTCCCAGAAGCCCTCGGTGAAATGTGATTCCATGGAGCTGCAAAGCTGCAGGGAAACGAAGAGCAGCAGATAAGACTGCAACACTAAAGAAAGGGGCACAACCCAGAAAATAGTTTATAATAAAGTCTGCAGATAAGTGTTGTGAGGAGTTAGAACCGACCTCTCCCCACGGTAACAGAAGCATCTGAGCTGCAGGCCGAGGCCGTTTGCTCTGCCTCAAACAACACAGACGTCTCCAGATGTTGTAAAACAATAATAGTATCAGCATCTGTGAGGTCTTCCATATCCGTAAATGTGCTAAATAGTGAAGGTGTGTTATTTCCCCTCATTAGTAGATCATTCCACATGTGTGTGTGTGCACGCAATATTCACACTCGTTCTCTTACGAGTGAATCTTTAGTCACGCTGTGTTATTTTCTCTGTGAAAAGATAAACATATTCTAATATAATCCGTGATGATGAGTGAGTCAGCCCTTCAGTCTTCGTCATTCTCGGCTGAATCGTCACTCCTTCGCCCGTCATCCTCATTGCCTGCGTTTGAAACTCTGGAAACAGGAAGTCCCTCATCCCGCACTCAAACCGGGGATTCTGTCTCTGTGAGGTGAGAGCACCGGCCACTACACCAAAGGCGCGGCTCGTTCAAAAATCAATGTTTTTCTAATACCGTGCTCCGGCTTTTAATGTAAAACTGGAGGATCGGTGATGGACGACTTTCATAAATTCAATATCTTAAGTAATTACAGAACAAAGCATTTGCTGAGTTCACAGCACAGACGATACCGCATTAAATCAATACATTACATAAATAAGAATCTGAGATTATCCCAGTGGAGAAACGTAAAGTCAGTTAATTAGAAGGGAGATCAGACAGAGAGGAAAATATCAGCATAATACGTGTTGCTCTAATAATACCATTTAATTAATTGATTTTGGCTCACAGACAGCGCTACACTTAAAGGAAATTAACTGTAAGCTATCCGCTTTGATTAGCTCTCTGAAATCTGAGTGAAGACAGATGAGAGCTTTTTAAAAGAAAACAGTGGAAAAGAATCCAAATGTGAAACTGGCCGATTAATCCAGTCAGTAAAACATTAATATTTGCTACAATCATCAATAAATGAGTGTTTTTTTTCTTCTTGGAGATGATTTTTCTGGGTAAATGTTTCTGTGAGAGAGCTTGTACCTCTCCCTGTGTCTTTTCAAGTTTCCTAAACGCCGTCTATTTCTGCTCAGCAGACAGTCGACCACAGTGGATTTAGTCAGAGCGGCCAGACTCGTCCCCGTGGGTTTCCACTCAGCCTGGCAGTGTTGACTTTGCCCGGGATGCCAGGGGAAGGCTGGGAAAGGACGAGGGAACAGTCCCGCCGGTGTTCAGTGTGTGGAAGGATTTTGTGCCTGCTGCTTCGGTCTCGGGGGGGAACGGACTGAAATTGAACAGGGTCCCGGTTTGAACCAGCCCCAGACGTCTGAGTCTGAAACCCAGAGGTGGCGAATATTCCTGGAAACAAGGCTCACAGACGGATGTGATAGATGTGATCCAGCGGAGCAATCTCCACCAACCCGAATCCATCAGGTAGTTGAACTGCGACCTCCAGGAATATCTCAGCCTCTTGGGATTCCTCCATGGGCTCCGTCATCCTTTAGCTGAGGCCCCTCCAAAAACTGCAGACGGAGAACAACACAGGGACAAATACTTAGAAAGGAGAGGAGAGGCCGAAAAAAAAAAAAAAAAGTGGAAATAAAAGGAAGCGAGCGACAAAGATTGGCTGAACCCAGACAACCTCAGCGCCCGCTGTGCTCAGCCAGGTGAATATTGCATGGGACAGTGCACAGTGATTAATGTCAGGCCATGTAAGGTGCTTGGCTGGGTTAGTCCTTCACTATACACACACACACACACACACATCCCATCACTTTTAACAAGTCATAGTCGCTGAGATACAGCAGGGCTACTTCAGAGCAGCCACTCTGGGGACAATTAGGCCCGGGAACATTAAATTAGCGGGGATCTAAAGCCATGCTCCGCCGGAGCCGGAGCTGCTGCTGCATGCAGGGATCGGAGGAGAGAGCTGCTCTGCCTGCTCCTCTAAGAGCAGCGCTTAATTTTACACTGTTGTGCTTGCTTGTTTTCGGTGCATTCATTAGGTTCTGTACTCGAGAGGCAGGTGTTAGCTATAATAAATTTGTCAGGACATTATTTCTCTGTGCTTTGCTGGCTGGCGAGTTTTGATTACTTTCTCTCTTTTTTTTTTTTCTTCATGTAATTTATTAAAGTGGGACCTCCCAGGCAACATCATATTACAGTTTTGCATCTACTGGAGAATCTGTAACTATAGCAACAGATATATTGCTCCTGGTAGATGTTTAACTAGAGCAGGCAGCAGGGAGAGACACTTTATTACACCTTGTGCTTTATGATTTACTGTATCATTGCGGTTTATATTACACTGATGTTTAGGGAGCAGTTCAGAAATGTGTGCTCCAGGAACCCTTCAGTGTCTGGAGTCATATTCCTCCTGAAAAACCTGCTCACAAAGTATCCTAGCAGATTTTGTGCAGTAAGCTAAGTGAGATCAGCTTTTTTATATTTTGAGAAGTTCTCTGAACAAACAGGCCCATAACAAAGGTCAAATGCATTTGTAAACAAGAAAGAAGACTGCAGAGTGGATGACATGAGGCAGGCTGTTTTGTAAAGGTATGTAGTTCCTCTGTTTTTATCCGAATGTGCTCTGAATCTCTCTATTTACTGAGGCATGACAGAACGTCTACTGTCACTTCGAACCCGAGCCTGTAAAAGACACTGGACACCGAGTTTGGGGCAACAGAGAACCGACTGTGAGGAAGAAATGAGGTCAGTTAGCTCAGATTGTCCGATTATAGTGACTTAGTTTCAATTACGCCTAACAAAAGCCAACGTGGCGCCGTTCTGCATGCGCCCACCCACTCACAGTATGCTCTGATGAAGGTTTCTGTACATGGGAGGACATTAGTTCCTTTATTCCTGCTATAATTTATTTCCCTGGGTGTCGTTAGATGGCACTTTGATCTACATTTATGTACCAGAGAGAGTCATCAGCGTAAATATAAGGAGGGCAGCAGGTGTCAGCAAAGGTAAAGCCCTCATAAAGTATGTACAGTCGCTGCTCCAGTGTTTAATTCAAGCTGTAAATAGAAGTAGGTCACGTTTTTTTTTTTTTTCATTTTCTTTCAATCTGGATTTAGTGTTCTGTTGCGCCCACAGATGTTAAAAAAAAAGGGAAAAAAAAAGCCTTCCAAGGAAAAAATCTAAGAAAATGTTATGTCGTTGGCCTTTTAGTGGTCACTTAAAGAATCCAGAACGTCACAACAAAATCCACAACCTCACCGCAGAATAAAGATCGGCCTTCAAAAATCACATCTCGGTTGAACCTGGGAGGCGGGAGTGCGACTCCGCAGCGTCGGGGGTCATGTTTCCTGGCGGCGGCGCGCCGTGCAGTGTTACACGGGAGGCTTTCGGAGTGCAGGGATCTGGTGTTTGTAAGAGAGAATGGAAGTGGGTGGCAGTCCTGAGCCTTTCCTGAAAAGAGAAACCTCGTGTGGATGTGAGAGGTCTTTTGTTTGCGGGCCTGTGTGTTTTGACAGGCCTGAGAGGGGGTAAGACAATAGAAGGGCCACGCTGGATCTTGATGCTTTCCTGCTGGAAGCCGCTCCGCTGCGCTGGCGTATTGTTCTCCGTCGTCATTTACCGATGCCTTATTCTCTCCTTGTCACAGTGGTATCAATTTGTTTTAGTTAATTAGTGCTGCAATTGGCATGTATTTAATTAGATATCATTTAATCGTTGCATTGCTTGGAGATTGTGTGTTTTCCACGTCTCTTCTGGTGCGCAGTGATTCTCGTTCACATGCTTCCTCCGTGGGTTTTGTGTGTTCGAGTCATGTACATATTTGCACTTGTGTTCATTTAAGGTTGTAGTTTTCTATGTGTGTCTGTGTGTGTGTGTGTGTGTGTGTGTGTGTGTGTGTGCGTGCACTCGGCTGTGACCGTGTGCTTGCGTGCTTGGCAGCATCTCAGCGTTTAAGTGTCCAAGTGTCAGCTTTGCCACTTCAGTCCATTAGGGTCACTACATTAATGGGATCTGCAGAGACCCCCTGCCCCTGTTTTCATAGCTGTGTGCCCGGGGCGGGGGGAAGAGGGGGTGGGGGGGGGGGGTGTAAGCTGGCGGGTGGGGGGGACAGGCAAAGCCGGACATTAACTCGAACGGATTAAACGGGATTAGTGTTGTCACTGAGACAGATGTGATCTTTCCAGCCTCACATTTCTGCTGCTTTTCCAACTGTGCCGAGTTTCAGCAGCGATACAACACTGCCCCCTGCTGCACCAGGCAGCCGCTGCACCCTCACGCAGGCGGAGGCTGTGCTGATGCTGCTTTTAACCCTTTGGAAGACTGCATCGTACCGTCCATTGGGGGTCACTGTTCCCATTTGAAACAGAAGCCGGCAGGCCTCTCCTCTCCCTTTTCTGCCATTTTGACTGTCTAATATAAAGCATGTCGGGCTTTTGCAAAATTGAGCCCAGGCAGGGTGTCTTCAACACGTTCTCCAACATTTCCTGCCATATCTTGTGATATGTGTTTAATGAATAAGTAGATAAGATAATGCAATACCGCTGGAACACCCAGACTCATTTAGAGGTTATACACGGCGGTCTGTTGCTTATTAAAACAGCAAGTAGCATGCTTCATAAGGTCAAATCTGGCCTAATCAGTCAGAAATCTCCAGCATTAATCATGTCTCACAGTTTCCATCGCAGCAATATGAGCAGAAATGCTTCAACAAGGTGTGTTTAGGATTTCTACACTCAGGATGAGTGTGTGTGTGTATTTTAATGGGTTGTGATTTAAAGGATATTGTTTAGACGTACGTGGTTTCAAAGCGGGCAGCATGTGTTTGGTTTCTTTTTTCTTTTTTTGTCTTCTTTTAAAGGCCATTCACACAGTAGCAATTGAACCAAGGGCTATAATTGTGTTTTCATGTACTATAGATCCTGTCATTAGGCCCCTGGGTCTGCAGGCAGTTATATGATGACAGCTGACAAGGGGGCACGGCTCTTTTGAGGAAGGAGGAGGGTGGGGGGTGCAGGGGAAGGTGGGGGACCACACGCACAAAAGCCACAATTACTTCCTGGACGGTCCCCAGAGCTCAGCGGTTGGAGTGTGTATGTAAAATGATGTGGGAGAGGCCATTTGCAAAACAAAGAGAGGGGAGGTGGGTGGGTGAGAATGATTGCTTTTGCACGATAGAGCATGTATGCCCCGAGGCGGAGGGAGGGAGGGAGGGAGGGGGGGTTAAAGTGGCAGACGAGGGAGTTACACCCCCCCCCCCCCCCCTCCTCCTCAGCAGTCCTTCAGGAGCTGGATCCAGATGGGGGCGGGGCTTGTGGTTGACCCTTCTGGTGCCATGAGGGTCGGGATGTTTTCCCCCCAGGGCCCTGAAAAGAGGAGAGGGACCCCGGGGGCCAGACGCATCCAGCATGTTCAGTCACAGGTTCATCGAGAGGAGGAGGGGGGGGGGGGGGGGAGGGGGGGACATATTGTCAGGGCCAGATTTAGTGTGTGTGAAAAAAACAGGTTATTGGATCTTCTCCTGTGAAACCTGAGGAAGAAGAAATATTTTATTCAGTGTGTGACTGCAGGTGTAAACACAATGATTGACCCACCCCCCCCCCCCAAAAAAAAATAATCTTTTCAGTTGCATTTTTTTTTATATTTATGTAAGTTGACACATGTTCAGCGTTATTTGAATTGTTGTCACACTTCAACAGATTGTTGTGCAGTTTGAACAACAGCTCTATTTTTCAAAAAAAAAAAAATCTGACACTTTAAGAAAACAACCACAGAGGACCGTGTGGAAGAATTCCCTCTTGTTGGTAAGTCAGGGAAACTGTTTAGCACATTGTGCAACACGACAGGGAGACAGAAGCGCTCTCTGGGAAGTCCCGCCATGAGCGGTTACTGCTGTGTTTCACTCTCCCGGTCGCAGCAGAGCCGCTCGCGTTCTTCACATCGTCCATTCGGCTGAACTCGTCGCTGCTCCTGGAGCAGACTGGGCAGTCGGGGGTTAATGGACTTGACCTTTAGGCAATTGGATTCAAACTTGCAGCAGTCACATTGTTTAGCTTGAGAGCTACAATAATCTCTCGTTGCTATAGTTCAGTGGTTCCCAAAGCGGGGGGTGCCCTCCCTATAGGGGTCCTTGGAGCCACTGCAGGGGGGACGCAGCTCAACGATGTGACCTATAGGGTAACTTTTAATAACTAATGTTAAATTTACCACAAGTACAGAAGAGTTTTAATATCAAATGTAGTAGCTGTGCACAAAATGGTGGTTTTTCTAAATGACAAAAAAAGTCTTGGGTCACCTGGACCACTCCGATAGTCCACAGTTTTTCTTAACTGTCTCATTGATTGTAGTTGATATTATAAAAATATCGTGAAAGAAAATTGTTTTCAAACACACTGATCTGAAAGAAAAGCCTGGAAATGACTCCAGTCTCTCCAAACGATCCTCAGCTTTGAGACTGGAGAACATGAGGGAGCAATTTGAGCACATGACATGTGATTGAAGTCAAAGGCCAGGCTGGAGCGGTGACACCGAGCTGTAGACATAACAACATCACCAATTAGCAGCGCGCCGGTGCAACGCTGATTGGATAATATCTGAGCAGTGAGCTGTGAGAATGTTTTGCAGGGTCACAAAGCTGAATTAGCCCGGCCGCTTTCAGTTTAATTAATGACCCAGTAGTGCTCGTATAATTGCTCTTCAAAAGTGGGGTCCCCACTGACACTGAAGTAGAGCAGCACTGTACGCTGCAGCCTCGCTTTAAATGCCCGGGTCGACTCCCGTAGGTCTCGTCTTCGCCAGCCCCCCCCCCCACTCCCCACCCCCCCCAACAAAAACCACCAACCTCCGACCTCCATCACTGCCGCAGCCTCACAGGGATAGATATGACTTGTACTGGTGCACATGAAATATTCAGCAGCAATTTCCTCTGCGTTTGAAATAATACCTTGAAATGTTAATGCGCTCCCACTGCTTGTTTTAAGTGGATGGCGTCCTGAGGTGCCGCTGTTTGGACTGAGCCGGTGCGGGGGGCTCTGTGCTTAAACTGCTGTTGGCGTGAAAGTAATACGCCGCACTGGAGAATTGCCACAGCCTGGCACTTGGGTCAAGAGGAGAGAGCTATTCTTAGTAGCACCCCTCCCCGACACACACACACACACACACACTAAACACCTCAAGGTGCACATACTTAAAAATCTTGAAATGACTCCTGCAAACGTATACCTGCAGATTTTTTTTACAAATGTACGCCCTGTATGGACGCACCTTCTCCATTTTTGGCTCACACGCACAGACGTCTACTGTAAACACGCCCGCAGTGTGCCCGTGTCACCTCTGACATTGATTTTCATTATACTCACAGCGGCTGGCATGTTGACAGCCTCGCCAGCGTCCTTGGTTCTAAATGTGTCTATTACCAGAGGATTACTCGAGCCCAGGGTTTATACACTGACAGGCCATGATCTGATATCTGCCGCCATTAGCCTGGCCTCACCCACTAGGTGCCTCTTCAACCCGATCCTGCCAGAGACATTGCGATGTTATCGGGCTCAGTGATGCCTCCATCAACTGATACACCCCGTGGATTAGGAGGGGGACTTGCCACCGGCTGTTGTGTGACGAGGGAAAACATTGCGGCGTGTCTGCAGAAGCTGACACAAATCAGCAAAAGTAGTAGTACTTAGAAAAGGAAAAAGAAAGTTTGCATGCTAGGAAAATCAAGATCTTTTCACACCCCCGTTTTCATGTTTCGCTCCTTCTCACAGTGAGCTGCATGAGCTTTGCTTTGCTTGTTGCCCCTCAGGCCTGACCAGACAGCGGGGTATTAAATATTAGTGGCGTTTTCCGGCAGGTTTGTAACATGGTTATTCCAGTGAGCGGGTCCGCCTCGCCCGTGTCCCCGTCCACTGCCAGGGGATGGATCCGACAGAGATAAGGTGAAGGGCGAGCCCGAGGGAGGCTCACCTGCTGGTGAGCTCCAGGCACTGAATACACTCACACACACACACACAAAATTGCATCCTCCACCGTGTCACAAATCTCTCTGCACACGGCTGTAAACACGGAGGCGTCGCATGAGACTTCCTCATAAAGCTGCTGTTTACATTAACCCACATTGATGCAAACATGCAGGAGCACATGTCTCGAGGAGTACATAAAAGACGTCAGTTACAGCGTCTGCACAATACGAAGCAGCCCAAGACAGTAAAACACGCGGAACATTCTGTGCAGGTCAACTTGGGTCATCTGAAAGCTGCAGCTTAAAATGCTCATGATGGTCCAAACCTTTCCATTCCATTATTACCATATAATCACTGACTATATTTGTATACGTTTGGTGTACTGTCATACTTGTGAGATTTTGCCGTTTAACAACCTGTACCCAATGTGGAAAAGCCATTTTCTTTAAAGATCTAAACAATAGGTAGATTTAGGAATTCACATTGTAGTTACTGATCCATATATTACTCAAAACTACAGCCGCACGGCCCATTTATCATTATCATGATGTCAACATGCGCAATATACATATTGCAACAGACTGACTGCGCTGCAATAAATTATGTTTCCGTGCACTTTGCATTCACTCTGCGCGTCAGCATAGTCGATCAATCAAATGAAGCTTTAGGTGCTCACTTCCACTGGAGAGTTTGTGTTGCAGTGGCTGCTGTGGGACGCCACCGGCTCATGGGACGCCATTTCCTGGGACGTCTTCTCTGGACTAATTGCGGTTACCATCTTACCATCATCCCGGAGTGTGGCGGAGAATCCAGGGCCGCTCCTGCTCCCGTCATGTTTACGCACGGAGCTTTGACGGCCGAGCGCTGCCACCTTTACTTAGTACCGCTCATTTCTCAATTAACACCAACAATGGAGCGAGAGGTGGCAACACAGACGGGGCAGCTGGTGCATTAGCCATTCAGCCAGGGTCCTCGTGCACGTCTTGCCACATGACAGCCTCGCTGACGTGCCTGGCCTTTGGGTGGCGCCGAGGGGTTTGTCGCAGCAAATGACACTGACCTCCCCAGCGCCCCCGCTCCCCCCGCCAACCCCGGGCGGAATTGATTAGGCATAATTGGAGGGAGTCAGGAGCCGAGGCAAGTGGTGCTAAATAAATTTGGGTAGTGTTAATTGCAGATTCCACTGAGCCTGTGTGTGGCAGTGTGAGAGGTAGAGAAACACTTAGCCAGTGGCTGACAATGGAGGATTAATTGGTCTCCTCCAATGAACATAATTAGACTGATTGTTGGGAGAGATAAAGCAAAGGTTTTATGAGTGCAGCGGCACTGTCAGTGCTAAGAATATCATCCCTCCTCCTCCTGCTCGCCAGTTCTCTTCCTCTGGAGTACTCCCCTGTACAAAGTTAATGCTCCTTCTTCCTCTTTTAGCTGTAAGGGAGTTGAAATTCCCCGTACACTGGGTAGTAGATCACAGGTTCACGGTGATAACGTCTCTGTCGGGCAACAGTCCAGTCGTATGTTCCAGTTGCTCTGCAGCATATGTATCCATACCGCAGTGTGTCAGTTGTTGAGGTTTATTGGATGTAAGAGCGGAGGAGAATCCTCCGCCTGATGGGGGAGCTACCGTGCGCCGAGCCGACGGGAGGGATTCTTGTCAGCCGTCCAGACCATGCGAATCCAATTGTTGCCGGGGTTCATTCCTGCTCCAAGTGGAAATGATTTGGGAGCCCCAGAGCATTACTCAGGCTTGGCCGAGACAATCGGCAGCAACAACAGCAGTGACTTGTGGGACTCGGGGCCCCCATCACCACCCCGGAAACCCACTGAGCTGGAGCTGGACCGCGCAGAGCTCCGGCGGAGCCGTCTTGGACGGTGCCCAGGTCTCAAACGGAGAGGAGGCCCCCACAGACCGCTTCAAAGGCGAGGGCGGAGGGGGAGGAACAATACATTCGACAAGATTCATCAGTGGAGGTTAACCACAAACGGCTGCTTGCTCGCTGCTACTATAAATACGACATGAGAAGATAAGATGAAGAACAGCAAATGGAGGAATCAAAGAACATGTCAGAGGCTTTCAGAATTTATGCCTCGCGCTCCGCAGGATCAGAGTTTGACAAGGCAGGTGTTGGATTTCCTTGAGAAATGAGGCGGATGAAAGACGGGCTCGAAAGTGAAAGACGGCCTTAAATTCTTTGATTAATTGACGACTATTCAGAACATATGTTCACTGTTTGAAGTGCGGTATGCACAGCGCAGACCTTAATGAAAAAATGTGAGTTTTGATTATTTCCATATCGTGCCTCGCTGAAGGGTGACGTTGCCTCAGGTTCTCGGGCTTTGTACTTAACTCCAGTTGACTCCTGGATTTTGATGTATTGAATATGGCTGCACATTTTGTCTTTCACACCTGCCTTTTGTTTTAGTTGCCTGCAATGCCATCCTCATGGCCGACACACACTGTGAGTGTTTGAGCTTATTGCTCTGGAGTGCCACTCTTCAGTTATCATGTTCATGAAGGAATTCACCATATGCCAGATTAAGTCGTGCATCTGTCCTTCTGTTTTTTTCAGCCAGAGAGGTGAGGCAGTGCACTGAAAACTGACCTTACTTGTTAAAAACATCCTCTCAAATCTTCAAAGAGCTGGAAACATCTGCACAAATGTTGTTTCCATGGACACCTGTCATGTTTCTGCCGAGCTCCGAACGAGAAAAACAACGTCGGGCTTCTGACCCGAACCAAAGACTGAAAAAGTCAGCAAGCTTCCCTGACTGACAAGCGAGCAGCCTGGGGGGGTTTGGCTGCGCCGAGCAGGGCTGCCAGGGGCCGGGGGTTGAGGACCTTGACTCCTGCACCCGTGGTGTGATGGAGAGACTTGGCCTTCCAGCGAAAGAGAGACGCAGGCTTCTGCTCAAAGCCGGAGTACCTCAGGGAGACATTTTGATGCATGATGGGTGGAATAAAATAAAATAAAATGGGATCAACCCGAGCAGCGGTAGTTATTGGTGGAGGGGAGGTGGTTCGCTGTAGCCCTCTGGCAACACTCAACCTAAGGCTAGCTTTTCCTTCTATCTTCTGTGTTTTACTATATGGAAGTCCCAGCGGTGCCCTGAGAGAAAACGGCCTGTTTTAAGATGTTCTGAAGAAATACTAGCACATCGACATATCCGCTTTAACTCAGCTGGGCATAAAATGGGAAAGTGGCTCCCCTTTGAGGAGAACTCACTGACCTTGGCAAGAACTCTGAAAGGATACAGCCAGATTCTTGGCTCCAGTGCTTCCTTTCGTGGCTTTTTTTTTTTTTTTTTTTTTTTTAACCATGCATGTTCAGTTTTTTGGTTATTGACTTCATCGTCTCATAAAAGTGTTTTTTTACGACGGCTCGTTTAAAAAGTCAGTTGTTAGATGATTAAAGTGCTTATGCCGTTAATTATTCCCGTCTAGAGATTTTTTTTGTTCCGTCTGCTATCCAGAGATGTTTGTAAACTCCCGACTCTCCGATGAAGGGTGTTTGAAGTGTTTGATGACAAACTGTTTCTTTCATAGATATTTTATGAACTTGCTGGCTAATAGAGGAAAACCACATCGCTGCGCTAGCTCCAACTGAACCCTATATCCTCCGTGATGGATTGTTTCTCCCCGAGTGGCTCTTGCAACCAGTGTCGAGATGCGGGGGGGAAACGAGGGGAGAGGTAGCGGTCCAACGTGTTCGCCGGAGAAGAAGATCTCAGCGTTTCATGTCACAGGTTGTTTTACCTTGGCCGCCGGGTGGCTCCCGCCCGGGTCCGGTGGGGTTGTGACTGCTGAGGTTTGGCCAAGAAGTCATGGCCACAGATTAACTCTGCTATTTATGGCCCGAGCCCCTCTAACTGCTGCCCCAGAGATGGGAAATATTGCTCACTTAGCAGGATTACTGGGTGCCGTAATGCCCCAAAGGCCTGCTTTATGGCAGGCCATAAATGTTCCCAGGGAGAGGCAGCGAGAGTCGGATTGATTAGCGCTCCGGAGGAAAGTCGATCTGTTACCCACGCCCCACTGGGGAGCGCTGTGATGGATGCTTCCGGGAGGTGGAGAGAGGGGCGCTGAAAGGGAGGGGCGGGCACTTTGCTCTGCGCCACGCCGGTCCCAGACATCCCCGCGGTGACACAAGATGGAGGGCTCCTATTGCTCGCAGGGCCGCGGGAGGTTGTCAGGCAGTCACAGAGCTATAGCCACTCGATGCGGCGGCCCTCCGCCATCCCACTGGCAGACAAATGGAGAGGCGACCTTGCCACATGCTGCCATTTACCAAAGTCCCCCTTGACACCTTGCCTTCCCCCAGACATCTGTCATTTCAGAAGATAGACCCCACCTACACCCCACAGCCCCTCTGGGGCAATCACTGCTGCAGTAAAAGCTTTGATATAAAAGATACAGCAGGCGGTTCTCTATTAATTTACACTGGATGTGCCTGTTATTGTAGTTAAGGAATAAATATGTACATTTCAACAGCAGAAATACAGAAAAGAGTCATATTTTAGCTCCGGTTTAGACAAAATCTGATCCTGCCGTGAGTCAGAATTCTAGACAGAGGCGTCATATGGATTGACTCTTTCATGGGGCGGAAAAGGTTTTAAACCAAACTGGAAAAATGTCTGTTTGGTGGAAATGCTGAAGTGTTTTCAGCAGCGGAGGATGAGATTTGTCTGTGTCCTCACAGTTGACGCTGCCGCACCAGGAAAGCGGCCAAAACACAGTAAATAAATGTTTTCCTGAAATCCAAGTGAAGCAGCCGACTCACACGAATCAGAGGAAGTCACGCTATCGTAAGATCAGACGTTTGTTTTAATGACCTCAACAAAGCAGCAAATTTATATTGATTTATGTCTTATGAGGAATTCCATAAGCCTGCAGTGATGGAACCATTCACACTCGTACTTAGCGTCATTTTAGACAACTCAGCTTTAGGGTCACCAGTTTTTGGACCGTGGGAAGAAACCGGAGTACCCAGAGGAGAGAACATGCAAACTCCACACAGAAAGGCCCGGCAGGGATTTGAACCTGGACCTTCCTCAAATCCAAGCATGAAGCCAGTTATGCTTTCACAGTATTGCAAAGCGTTGCTTACATAGCCGATAATATAAAAAAACTGTAAATACATAAGGCTCAAAAGTAAGAATGTATTTTAGAGATGTTGCTGAACGTTTACCAGATGGCAGTTTTTGTTTCATCTCCTAATATACTTTACTGGCCTGTAGTTTCTGTACGTCGACTTTATCACTACTACATTAAACACAGCATGTTTGCAGCTCTGTCCGCATTAATAAAAAAAGAAAAACTCTGTTGAAAACCATGAAGCCTGAGACGTTAGTGGCCATAACAGCTGAAAGCCTTTCTATACCTCTTTATTTGCTCATTTGTAAAAATCATCATTAGGATTTACCATCATCTATAAATTGATATCAGTGTTTATCATCCAACAGCTCAGTTAACACAGCATCTGTAGGGGTTCGGTGCCAGAGGCAATAAATACTACAAAAATAACAGCATGAAAGCTAAGTGGTAGGACGTAATGTACCAGCTCTCTCTCCCCAGGTAGTACCGATTTCTTTCAACATGGCGCTATGCTCGCTACACCTCTCACCTCATCCTTCTGGCTCCCTGCTGTTCCTCAGTCTCCCTGACATGCCTACACAGTTGGACTACAGCTGCCCTTATACAGGCCTTTCGCTGGCTTTAGACATTTTCCAGATGCCTGACTCGGGATATTGGCTGCATGTGTGTGTGTGTGTGCGCGCGCGCGCTTTTGATGTATGCGATTTGCACACACTTGTTTATGTGCAAATGTCCTAATGTGCACATTTGCAGATGTGTTGTATGTACACCTACCCAAATCAGTATGCAAATGAATATGCATGTGTGTTAAGTGCACGTGAGAGTGCCACGCCGGCGGCGCCCATTCCTCATTTTATTAGCCGTGGTGGTACCGAGCATGATGAAAGGGATAATCAGAATGACCTAACTGCTGATGGAGCTCTGCTCTTGGAATTTATGTGTGCCCTTGTGTGCTGTTTCAACTAACATAAAAGTGTGTTATGTTATTTAGGAGACTGGAAACTCGGGGGAGTCTGCCTTTCATTCTGATGCAAAATCCCCATGACTTACATCTGCTATTGGATTACTGACGGAACCGCGTCGGCAGGTGTTTTCATTTTGTTTCAAAATGGCAGCTTTAGTCCATGCAGAAATGGGTTCAGTTGTCTTCCCCGCCGGACTGGCCTTTCTAAACTGACATTTACTCGCACATATAACCTGAATAAGACAGATTATCCTCAGTTTAACGGCTCTCGGCGTCTTGCTGTGTGGTCGTCTTTTGTCTCACTAACTGACACTCCAAACTTGGGTTTGGGTTTTTTTTTGTTGTCTTTTTATTTTTTTTGCTGTTGCTGTTGCCACCATGCTGGGAAGGAGTTGCTTTTCTTGTTTAACATGTTAAATCAGAGGAGAGAGGTGGCGGTGGTGGTGGTGGAGGAGGGGGGGGTTTGCCTGTCACCCAGATAAAGCTGATTACAGTTCTTATCAGATACATGCGGATAATTATGGTCGTAATGCAAATGGAACAGCAGTCAAGATAACACAAAGCCTCTCCACCATCAAAAAGCGTAGCAGGTGATGAAGAGATAGCGCGCGATAGAACAAATACCCGGCAACTGTTTTTGGTGCGACAAAGCAAGCATGTCATGAATTTACAAAGCGTACCACATGCCAGAAATAGCTGGTCAATAAGCACGGAAATCCCCCGAGTGGCTGCTGCTGTATCTGAAAGGATCTGGACTGTTTGTTGAACCAGAACCATTTTTTTTTTTTTCCCCATTCTCTCTGGCAAACTAGTGAATGTTTATTTATGCTCTGTGAAAGGTTTATTCCACCTTGATGTTTGTTTTTCTGGTAACTGTTGACTTGACTTACCATTGGTGGTGCTATAAAGCAGAGCTCCTGGCTGGCAGCTGTAAGCCCCCAGAAACCTCTGTAAGCTGGGAAAAGCCTCTTCCTCCTCAGCTTACAGGTATGATATATCCTTTCTGCACTCTCCGAACTGCAGTTTTACTGCTGTTAGCGTTGTCTTATTCAGCTGAAAAAGACCGGTCACACGCCGCCGACTCCCACCACCTGCCAGACCACAAAGTCAGTCAAACACAAATATATTTCTAAATTGAGAAGCTAGTAAACCGTGATGACATTGAGGGGATGTTTGTGGGAAGCCGTGGCTTCTTTTAGCCCGTAGACATAGCTGAAGCGTTGGAAATGAGATGCGATAACTCCAGCAATGATTTTACCCTGGCGAGGCACCTTCTGAATCATGCCATGTGCATTATCTCATGCAGAAAAACCAGCGCCGGCCAGATCAGATAAGATCAGAGGTCCATCAAATGAAACTACGCAGGATCACGCCAGTCCCAGCGAGATCAGGCTCGACAAGAAGCGACCAGACTTGATTCATTAAGCCCCTCGCTCGGCGGCGTCAGCTGCTCATGTTGGCTGCATCAGTAGATGTCTGGCCGATAGCTAAAGATAGCATCTGCATCCTTTTAGAGATCGGGGCATAATTATACACGTCGCCGTGATGAAAATATTCAACCTGTTCAGTTCTGTAACCTGTTTGGTCGGATCCAAGATAAACAGACTGCGCTTGGGCAGTTCAGTAAGTCACTCTGGGTCACACCGGGTCGCTCGCCATTAAAAAAGAGAACGAGATAAAACCCTGAACTGACCAAGTCATGAGGTAGCCGTTAATATTCGTCCTTGTAATTTCATTGAGACGTATATTCCAATTCAACATTGTCGTTTTTTTGTTGTTGTGCTGTGGAAATCTGCAGTCACGGACGCTCGAGACACAACTTTAAACTTTCCGCACAGCCACTGGAAACATCCTGACTTGAAACAGATGCAGCGAAGAAATGACTTCAGGGTCAATACAGGCCAATAAATGTAACAAGTCAGATTGAATAGAGTTAATTCAATAACCGTAGCCCAGCAGTATTTAAGAAACACATTAAAGTGACTGTTATAACTTATACTGAGTCTCTTACTGGAATTTCCAGCTTTGCATTCAGACCGCAGAACAAAAACAAATGTGTGTTGGGACGATCCTGCAAACACAGACTTCTGCTGTGGAAGAGGTTGGTTTTATTATGTTGAGGATGAAGAGGAAGAGCAGTCCTGAGATTATTTCTTCATTCTTTGCAGTGAGTAGTTTGACACTTTTCAAGGCAAGCTTCTGCATCAGGCACTTTTTTTTTTTTTAATTTCCCCCCTACATTATGCAAAGTAAGGAAATTAAAAACAGCAGTTACTTCGATTAACTTTCAGTAAAGTTACTTGAATTTGTCATTTTTACACTGTGAGAGGTCATCCTGCCTCGGCCTGCAGGTTGCATGATTGACACTCCTGCCATAAACAGTTTTAATGAAGAAAATAAGTTTTGAGCTGATGCCGTCCCACTTCCTCATATCGTCAATATTTCAGGGAGAAAAAAAAAATGTATTTCTGCAATGGTGCTCATCAGCACTCGGCTCGGCAAGATCCAGAGTTTACAGTTTAACTCCTGCTCAACAGCCGAACCATAATTTTACACTCTATTTATTGTCTGGCGCTCATTGAGGGAAAACTCCGACTCTGCTTTGCATCACCAGAACAACAGATGGAATTTTAAAAAACCCAACAGATATTGATTAGTGCGTCGGACGGCTACTGCAGTTGACTGGACGCCGACTTCTGCCCTCCACCAGAAGCCAGAGAGGAAGCCCTCTTGACATTTCGCCCCTCGCCGCAGTGTTATTGCTGCTAAGCGAGCCTTGATATGTCATCGATCTGACCCAGACGACCAAGTATCCTCATCCCTGTAAAAACACACTGGGGAAGGAGATGCAGTGCAATGCGGCATGTTGTGTTTGCTCTGCCGGCTCCCTGAGGCCTGGCCTTCCAGCTCCATTTATCAGGAGTGTTTGCACAAGGGTGTAATTTGTAATGTTCGCTCAGGGCTTCCAAGACAGAGCAGCCGGACAAAGGCTAGAAAAAAAAAGAAGAGATCATCGCTTTTGTTTTATTTGATTCAAACTGTAGCAGAACTCTTAGTTTGCTGCTTTATTCCATTTGATTTGCTCGGGTTCAGTCTGCCCCTTTACAAGAGCTCAGAGGCTTCTAAAAAGAGACACAAGGACTCGCCGACGAAGTCTCCGGGAAAAATGTTCTGCCTGGAGTTGGTGGTGAACTGCTGAGCCTATGATGGTGTCTGTAATCAGCTCCGACACACAGACGATCAACATTTATTCCCAAATCACCTTAAATATTATAAATCTCTGTCTAGTTTCACCTTGATGGCCTCAGAGATGGTACATTTTTTTGTTTGCTGATCGGCACATGGGCCTTATGTTTGACCCCCCTGGTTCATCATGTGTCCATATTTGTTTCCACAGAGAAGAGTAAAGTTTTAGTTTGGGGTATACAGGCCTGTGTCTCCTGTCCGTTGGAAGCGTTTGAGACACCGCATTACTCTGAATGGACTTCCATAAGATTGGCCTTGCGTTTCCATTTAGCAGTCTTAGTGCTCTGGGACCTGTGGGCGAATTCGAGCGTTTGCCCTTGAACAAAGAACACTGCTGTTAATGTATTAAGGCAAGATAATGGTGACATTGGACCTGGCCTGGAAGATACTCTGCAATGTCACTTCTCTTTAAAGTTCAATTCTCTCCGGTCTGAGCTGCGTTTTTGAGTTTATTCACAGAGAATCACGGAGCATGCCGGACCGCGCTGTGCGTTCGGTGTTGCAAACTTTAGCCGTAATGTTTCCTAACGACACAGGCCTTCAGCACGGAGCTGTGGTCAAAATATCTCATTAAGCTGAAATGTTTCACTTTGTGCCGCTGTAGGTTTGAAGCGTGTCGGATGTAGATGGAGGCGGCTCCATGTTCAGAAGCTGAGTGTATGCAAAGCAGAGATCATTAACAGCTCTCTGTTTGGGCTTTAACACACACACTACAGACACTTTGCCTTTCAAGGCCATTTTTGTTTAGGAAAATCCATTTATTTTTGAAAATCTTATTGGTTTTCCTCCCACAGCCCACAGTGAAGTTAATTGGTGGCTATATGTTGGTGTGATTGTGAGTGTGTTTATCCTGTGATGGACTTTGACCTGCCTGGATTGCAGCCTGCCTTCACCCATTATCAGCAGGGATCAGAGTCTCATGACCCTGCGGTGGATGAATTTGAATGGATGTATGGATGAATCGATGGTATTTCACTGCAACATAAATTCTTGAGCTGATGTCATTCAATAGCTATTTCATTTTCTCATGATAATCCCTTTCACAGAGCATTAGAATACCCTCCATTGAAAGGTTGGAGCGTATGGTTTCGCAGCTCCAAAACCTTGACTGGTAAACATGCCCCTATAGTAGTCATGCACACGTATCCACAATGAAAGCCAAGATAAACGCAACTGCAGGCATTTATGACTGCATAGGGTGGTCCAGGAAAAAGAAAAAAAAAGAAAAAAAAAAACTCTTGTGGCATTTTGATCACCATAAAATGTCGCAATCAAAGCAACTTCACTCACCAGTGCAATCCAAAGCAGACACAGTCTCCAGCCTTGCAGCTGCTGCAGTATAAAAGGATGGAGAGAATGAAAGAGAGTGGAGAATAAAAAGCCTTTCCATCCCTGGAAGGTCAAGTAGACAGGCAGTTTTACTGTATCCCCTATCTCTGTGCCAATGATTCTAGCAGAAATTCACTGAACAGCGCCGTGATAGAAATCACAGAGAGGTAATGTTGGAGATGGGGAACGAGTGGAGTCTTATGGGAGTAGTTTTCCTCACACTGCCGCTGCCCTATAGATTTATGTGATTTGGACGCGCCGTCTCTCTCCCTTTGATGAAATTCAATAGGCGGGCGAATGGTAAAGTGCTCCGAAGCTTTAAGATGATTGTCGAGTCTCCCCCCAAAGAAGAAACAACGGACCGGTTAGAGAGCGCGTGCGTTATTCAGCGTCATATAGTCATGCGTGGGAAAATATTCAGTAAAATAGTCAAAAAGAAATAATATTTGAGTGAAAACAAACCACTAAGTGAATGAATTTTATTTCAATTTACCTGATGTGCAGCTGTTTAGTTCACTCTTTATCTTAAACCAGTCACCACCATGTGATCCATTACAATTTAACCAACTGGTAGAAAGTAAAAAAACAAAATACAGGACGCTCAAAGTCTCTGAACTCTGGTTTCTAGAGTCAAACACTGTTCTGTTCTTTTGTCAGTTGAAAAGTGGTTGCAGACCTGATAGCAGTTAACTGACGAATAGCAACCAGAAAAGTGAGGGAACCATTGAATAGCAGTGAGAAAAACAACAGACGTGAATCTGCAATAAAGAAAAAGAGTGAGGCCCGTGAAGAGGAAAGAGGTTCACCGTCATGACGCTGATAGTCGTCTGTTTCCATGTTAGTTTACAGACACTCTCTCAAACTGTGTCCTCATGCAGTTCGACTATTAAAAGAGCTTCATTAATAGTCGGCGTGCAGGAAGATCAGGACCTTTATGCGCCTCGTTAAAAGATTAAAGAGTGCATCCCGTTGTTGTTGGTGGTGGCGGTTGTGGAGCTGACAGATCGTCTTCCAGCGTCCTCCAGGCCTCCCTGCAGGTCCCGGCCCGGCCCGGGACTTTGAAGGCGAGCTGTTGAGATTCAGCAGACAAACGGTCCTCCGGGGACCTGACATCATTAGAGCGGAGAGCAGATCCCCGCTCTTCCTCTGCCTCGGTGAGGGAAGCAGAGAGATGAAGGGAAAAAAAAAAAACCGGCAGGATGGAGCGAGGAGGAGTGGAGGGCGAGTTTAAGCAATGCAAGGTCAAGATCGCGGCACAATTACCCTGGCAGCGCCGTGCCCTGGGAGGCCGAGGCCCCTGACTTCCCACCCTGCCGAGGTCGGCCGGGCCACTCCTCAAGACAATTAGCCTCACAATATTTTTGTCATTTCCACATTCACCACTCGCCTCCCTCTCTCTTCCTCGACTCCTTCACCTCCTGGCCTGCAAGGTACTTCATCTGCGATGCGCTCATTTCCATGTTTCCTGCAACTCGACGCGTGTATTTGTGTGTATTCGTTACCGTCGCAGTGTGTTTGCTGCCATCAAGTGGTGCGGTGAAAACGCCTCATGCGAGTGCTTTTTGGCCGACGGGGACCGAAGTGACACAAGGAGATTCCCTGGCGTCCTGTCGGAGATTCATGGCTTAGAACCATTTACCAAGGAACAACTGGAGTACGTGGAGAACATGCAAACTCCACACAGGAAAAGCCGTGAGCGCCGACCACCCACTCCACTGTGTAGCTCCTTTTATTATTGTTACAAGTAGTCGTAATAACTGTAGTATTGTTTTATGTTAACTTTTTTATGCCGTCATTATGAACATAATAACATTTTACTGGCGTAATATCTTCGAGATCCGGCCGTTTATTGAGCCGCACGCCCTTCCGCCAGGACTGGCTTCAGTTTGAGCGCAGCTATCATTCAATGGAGTCATGTTGAGATCCTTTGTATCTGAGATGCAGAGGCTCACAGCTGAGTTTGTTTATCCCCTGGACTCTTCCATGTGTTTCGCATCATGGTGGGATCCAGGAGACAGCTTCATCTAAGTGGGCTTCGCCAATTAGAATGCACAGTCAATCCGCCTGTAAGCTTATTAAATCACTATTATCCCTATTAACACAATGGACATGATCCTCCTCCACCAACTGCAACCTCATTTTATGTAGTATACATTGCAACACGCGGCGCCTGTCAGATCATCTCACGTCGTGAATACGCTCGCACAAACACACACACACACGCACACACACCAGGCGCACGCATAATTGTGCAGAAGCACTCGCAGATAGCGAGGCTCAAATCCCAGCGCATGTCAGCGTTTTGAGGGATCATATAGATGCAAATGCCGCCATGTAATTGCAGAAGCACTGGATCTGCGCTCTCAAGGCTAGATGCTGTCATGTCGGCGGCTGATTCCATCTGCTTTTCATCCTCTCTGTTTTTTTTCCAAAACCTGATTTCCATACCAACCCAAAGCTTTAGAATCCTCTCATCTTATCAGCCCTCCTCCTCCTCCTCCTCCTCCTCCTCCTCCTCCTCCTGTTCAAGCTCCTCCACCAGTCTTTTCTGGTCCAGGGAGGAGTGATGGAGCTGACAGCAAATAGGCAGATGTCATATAGCTGAACACCAAAGTGACAGTGAGGAGGCCTCCTGCACAGCAAACACACACACCCTGCTCGCCTCTCCTAAAGGTTCCCACTACTCTCCTTAATACCTGACAAATGTAGCCACTCTTCACGGCAGCACGTTGCAGTTCGGAAAGAGGAGATCCAGCCACCCTTCCCCTATACGCCATTAATTCCACTTTTGGTCCCTGGTGCCTTTTCCCCAATTTCCTTCTGCAAAAAGAAAAAAAGAAAAAAGTCTTCTCCCTCCCCTCGCCGCCTCTTTTGACCTCCCATTATTCTCAGCAGGCGTCATATTTTTGCATGTCAGGTGTTGCAGGCGGCATGCTCTCTGCATCTGGGCTCACGGGGATTTAAAACATTCCCTCTGCAGGCCTGCATACAGAGATAGATAAAAGCCAGTGTGACGGCAGTGCGATGCGTTACCAATCTACCAATTTGCTGCGAGTCAAAAGAGCGATGATCCTTTGCTTTGGATAAACGACTTGGCTGGAAGGAAGTGCGAGGACGGGGACGATGCCAAGGCTTTTTTTTTTCCCCTCTCTCTCTATTTTTCTGTTAATGCAGTGATCGGGTGAATATTACATATGTAAAACCCCTGTTTTACTCGGTTTCTGTCATTTTATTTATTATTATTTAAAATTCTGCCTTTTTTTTTAACTTTTAATTTCATAATTAAGAGATGCATCAACAAATTTACAGATTATCTATTGAGAGTATGCTCTGTAATTTTCAGTTAAATTCCAAATGTGTAATTGTCCACATTTAGTTTATAGAGAAAAAAAGAAAATCTGAATTCCATGTAAAGTGTCACATGATGTGATATTCTATATACATCAGACTGACTCAACGTGATTGTTCACTTCTTGTAATTCTCCTTGCATTCCCGTCCTTTTTAAGACCTGCTCTTAATTTCTGCCAAACCAGACACCTGTGATCCATTTTTAACTCTGTTATCGTCCTCTCCACACTTTGCTCCCCTCATATTTATGGACGACCTCGCTGCAGTCTGGAGGACAGCTCTTCACACTTGATCAATTTGAAGTCACCTTTAAGCGCTTTTTCCCCCGTCAGTGCATGATCGCTTGGAGTCGACTTGATTCTGAATGCCGTTTACTCCAGGGGCGTCATTTCACACAAATTTCCTCCAGTATTGATGAATTAATGGAAGTTAAGCTGAGGTTTGATGCTGTGGAAATAATTATTTTATTGCAGAAAAGAAACAATCGTAAAAAGTGAGTAACCGGACCGGTATGTATAGTTTGGAGCTGCGTATTGTTACAAGCCGACACCTCAGCTCCCCTGCCTTCCCTTCCCCTCCTTCATCTACCACATAGCACTTCCTCCAGAATTTACTGGCGGTGTGTGTGCTGTGCAGGCATGAGATAACGTCCCAGAAGTTTTCCAAGGGCAGTACGAGTGCTCAGACATCAGAGGGAAGCCGCGTCGAGCCGAAGCTGATTCATTACATGTGTTGCATCTGCCTCCTATTAAAAAGCCCAGAGCACTCTGGCTGTCTCTGCCGGTGTCTCACTCTCACTCTCCGACTGCAAACTACTTCCCGAGACCTCGTCTCTCCTCCCTCCTCCAGAAGCCTCCATTCTCTTTCTTTCCCCTCCACTTCCAGTCGGTTCTGATGAAACGCCTTCTCTCCATGCAGATTAACTCCAGAACACACCGCTGCAGAGTTTAATCAGGAGCCTCTGAAGCCTCACACATCAAATATTTTACATCAAATGTCCAAAGTTTTATCACGTGTGAGCATTTTTCTTTTTTTTTTCAGTTGAAACGAGCCAGTTGTGCTCACTGTGCTGTCTTTTTGCTTGGTTTTCTCGGGACGATGGCTTCACTTTCTAGTATTTTGTTGAACCATACTGTACATATGCTGGTGTTGACATTTTGACCATCATCTGCTTAAGGAAAATTAATTTACCTGAATTTTTTGCGTCACCGAGTCACTTCTTCTCCAGTTGTTCCTTCGTCTGGTTGAGTTGAGCGACTAGATGTACCATCGTGTCGCAACGGGAAAAGCAAGAAAACAGCACCTAACTGTTCATATTGGGTTATAATTATTTAGAATGGATCGTGATTATTGTCCTTCTAACAACCGAATTAAAGAGAGCCACAGTTCTTGGTTGTTCCCGATGCTTTAATGCCTGAAAAGCTTTTATGGGAACATGTACAAATCACTGTGGAAAGAAACTAATTGTTGGAATTTTCCTTGTTTTTTCTTGCTTTCATTAGAAATATAATGTGATTTCATGTTCTCGTGGGTCATAACTATGAACAAACGAAAGCATTCGTTAAGGAAATTAAATATAATTGTTTTGTGTCTAGTTGACGCTCGCGTGCTTCAGTTATTGGTCTGTAGTTCCCTGCAAATTCATCAACACTAAAGCTCCAGCATTTGGATTATGGGGGCATAGTTTTACTAAAATATCCCCAAATTCTGAATATTATTTTAACCCGGTCTCTTATTTAATTCCCAGTCTAAAGTTAAACCATCTGGAAGTTTGAGACTGCTCATCAGCTGCCATTTTTTTAATCACTTGCTCATTTCCTTTCACTCCACAATCTCATCTTCGGTGTTTTAATTATGTCGTGGTGAACGATAGTTTTAGGTGTGTGTGTGTGTGTGTGTGTGTGTGTGTGTGTGTGTGTGTGTGTGTGTGTGTGTGTGTGTGTGTGTGTGTGTGGCATGCGCACTCATGCATGTGTGATGTTTGGTGGACTTGTTAAAAGGCGCGCGTGTCGGCTGCAGCTGATAATTATTTCAGATTACATTAAAGGAAATTAAACATTTCTTAAAGTAGGTGTGAGGGTGACAAAGTTATCAAGTGCACGCGCAGGAGAGGGTGTGAATGTTGCACTTCCAAAAAAACATAGTTTTTTTTTTTTTTCCCCCGACTGTTAATAAGATCATTTTTAAGTGTTAAAAAATAATTACTGGTGTTACAGCAGTGGCTGTGCAGAGATCGGCGTCGCCGCCGTGCCCGGCGATCAACATAATCCGGAGTGAAAAGTGTGGAATTTATCAGTGTGAAAAGTGATTGGTAATATCAACACTCCTTATCATTTATACAAACATGATGTGTGAAGTGGTAGAAACTGGCCCGATCGGAGACAAACATCTACGGGTTACTTGTTTGTTTAGTGTGTGACCCACTTCAGGGAGTGGTGGATGTTTTTCAGAGCGGTGTTGAAGTTGTGGAAATCTCCGTGTGCGGCGGGCCGAGCAGTCGTTTCGACATCTGTCTGGACCGCCGATCCGTCCCACCAACAGACCCTTATCGGCCGATAAGAGTGTTTACGCTGGCCTTATCTCTGCCCGTTTAATGGTTATGGAGTAGAGTCATAAATGATAATTCCTCCCCACATATGCGCCTGCGATAGTTGCAGCGTGCCTGCGGTCTTTACGGTCACGGCCTCAACGCAGAAAACTCTTTGACCTGAAAGTTACAATCAATACTTGGGTTCAAATCTTGCGATGAAAAATATTTTTGCTCTTCTATTTACAGTCAATAGTTACAGCCAGCAGTCATTATCTCTGCATTAAGCTTAATTTCAAGCTTAGCTGATGCGCGAGTAGCGTTCGCTTATTTTATGCAACATTTTGAAGTGAAAATATAAAGTTTTCATTGTGATTTAGTGTGTTTACACGACAACGGCGCCACTGGAAATGCAACTTTTTGACTCCGTCGTCGTACAAACTGGGTAAAATCTATTTTTTATTAATGCTTGGACTCCGTCTCGGTGTGGACAGAGGAAAACACAACTTTACGGAAGCGCTGTTACTGTGCAGAAGAAATTCTAATAGGTTGTTTGAATACAATATTAATGTATCGCTGTGCATAAACACGCTGACTGAACCAAACATGTTCGCCATACTGTGAAAATTTATCCATTTTCATCAAGAGAATTAGTTTATTTTTTTTAAAAACGACGTACAATTTTGTGGCTTTTCATTACCTTGAGTATTCTTCTGTGGCTATTAAAAAATCTGCCTTAATAATCAGTCATTTGAGAGATACACTTGAACATGCTCGAAAGTGAATGAATAACTTTTCCTCCTGCTCTACAAAAGGTTTTGCTGACCACAAACTGTGAATGTACTGCAGCCCTCCTTTTTGATGTCAAAGTGAACTTTGACTTGCAAATAATCATAAGTAGAGAAGAAAAAAGGACCAATATGAATACCATTTGAATTTCTCTGTAAGCGCGCATAAATTTCTCCAAATTCTCCGACTGCCTGCAATGCAAATAGCATCCGTAAAAATCAAAGCGGTGCTCTTCCTTTTTTTTTTTTCTTTTTTAAACAGAAGCAAGTGGGAGGATCTACACAACGCTGGCATCAGAAGAGAAGAGTACAGCGCAGACGACGCGTAGCGTCGGTCCGCGCTCTCCTTCCAACAGCATCATTAGCATTTCGACATCGTGGGTCTAATTGTTGTTGGGAGCTTGGGAGAAATGGCTGCTTTGGAGTGGGAGTCGAGAGGGAGGGGAGGGAGGGGGCTCCCGCTATAAGGCCTTGTGCTTATCAGTGAAGGGCAGATACTATTCCTATGGTCCTGGCTGACAGGTGAGGTGTGTGTGTGTGTGTGTGTGTGTGTGTGTTGCAGTTGTCAGTGAACCCCCGGGACAGGTACTGAGGGATGGGTTCATATTTGAGAGCGAGTGCATCTCCCCTTCCTCCTCTCCCCGCCTTGTTCCCCTGCTCCCCCAGGAGGCATATGGTGAGAGTGATTGGATAGACCCGGGGCCCGCGGGGACTGCTCCTCTCCCCAGTTCATCTGTTGTAGACGGGGCCCTGCGGGACTCCGAGGCTCTCCCGAGGTCCCAGTTGGCGAGGAATCAGGCCGAGGAGGCGGCTCGGCTTTCAGGTTGACTGCTTTGTTACGGCGCCGGGCGGCAGCGCCGGCCACCCCAGTTAGCTTAACACTCCGAGGCTCCGAGGACACATGCCAAACGGCTAATAGGTCACGCCCTGGAATTTATTTGCTCCGTACCTCATTTGTAGGCCGTGTTGCTTTTAATCTGTCCGGTCTTGTCCCGGTGTCATTGCTCAGAATAGAAACACCGTCTCACTGCAATTTCACAGGCTCATATTTGTAAAACAGCTCACAAATGCGATGTAGTTCTGAGTGCAGTGGGGAGAGCGAGAGAGTTATGGGGGCATTTTAGGCCTTGTATAATATGTGTATCCCTTTTTATGTGGTCATTTATTATAAGGCGAGCTCTATGAATAATGTATGATTAAAAGGCATAATGGATACACTGGGACTCGTCAAAATAAAAGCAAAAATCCATTTGCTCTCCCTGTAGTAAATCCACTAGCTTGTCCTTGGGCTAATTTCCAACTTGGGACTTGGTGGGGGAGTGAGTGCATGTCTTGATTGCGATTTCAGGGAAGGGAGGTGTTGGTTGTGTTGTAAAGTGAGAGAGTGAGAGCCAGGCAGGAAAGGAGAAGGAAAAGTGAAATGACACATGGACGAGGAACAAAGCCCAGAACCCCCCCCCCATCTCTCTCTCTCTCTCCCTCTCTCTCCCTCCCTTCCTCTGCTTCCCTCACTCTTGTCTCTGTCTCTCACCGTCTTATAGCTCCTTCCCCTTGCCTCAAAGCAGCTGCCACTTCTGAGCCTGAAGAAAATGAAGGCAGATGAATCAATTTGGCCTGTGGCCCTAAAGTGCACTTGTCTGCGCCCCGGCTCGGGCGGGGGGGATAATGAGCCGATAGATTGAGCCGGTGCTGGAGCCCGGCACTAAGCGCCGAGGTGCCTCCGCCTGCCTCACCACCGGGCCACCGTCACACACACACACATATATACACATACCGCCAATGCCTCCTTGAGCAGCGGCAGCAGTCTGTCGCTGGGTTAATGGGGGTGAGGGTCCTTTGCGCAGGACACTTTTCAGAACAAATTAGAGGAAGGATCTGTATCCGTCATCTTCAGCCCTCCCTGCATTGCCCTTCGTCTCCTCCTCATCGCGTACGTGGGAAGACCTGAGAGTAGAATAGAGCGCGGTAGTGTTGCGCAAAGGAGCATCAAGATAGAAAGGGGCGGGGTGGGTGGGGGGCAAGGTCCAAGATCCCAGGGTAATGAGGACTGACACCGGGACATGGCTGAGGCACAGCCTCCCTCAGCACTGTTGACAGGTGATGGCAGGCCGGGGAAGAGACGAGGCGAAGTGAAAGGAGCCGGAGCACGGGGAGGGAAAGCGAGGTCAGAACTAACAGCTTCTCAGATTTGAGGAGGGAAAAGGTGGGAGACCGTGCAGCCGTCCGATGCCTCCCCCCAAAACCCCCTGCAAGGTGTAGAAGGGGGGAGGATCAAAGGAGCAGGACAACAAAGCATCACCCGCCAGCCTCAAGCCAGCTCCCCGCTGACGAGCCGCAGATTGATCGACACTGCGAGGGGAGCGAGGCGGAGTGAATGGAAAAGGGAAAGTTAGCCAAGCCTAGCGTGAACTGATGTGAACCGTCGCCGTTTCCGTCAATGCCTTGACTACCCCTTTCCGAGCTTTGTGACTTCACCCAGGGTTAGAGCAGTATAAATGAGCAGGCCCAAGTCGGCACTGCTCAACTTGGGGGGAAATTAAGATGCTGGAGGGCCCTTTGAAGATAATTAAAGAGCACAGAGCGGCAGCCTCCAGAGACGGACTGCAGACATGTTCAATACCGAGACTAATGGAGCTAATTTCCAGTACATTATTCATGTAAAACACAGGCTTTCACTTAGCTATGTTTTTTTTTTCTATTCCTCTTGTATCTGTCGTAGTAACTCATCATCCCACCCACCGCCACCACCCCACATCTAATACACACGTACATGTACACGCACACAAAGATTACTTACATTTACTTGCTGCTTCAGCCTGATTAACCCCACCTCAGTACTCCACAGATTGAAGAAACTTTATCCACGCAGAAAAACCTGTAACTCTTGAGAACTGCTTGTCGGCCTAGAACAGCCCCCTTGAGGTTGGCTGGACTGTCTTTCAGTCGTATTCCCTTGGGGGATTGGCGCTATGACCTTGGATTTTGTCATGACTGGAAAACAGTCACATTTCTGGAGGGAACATGAGCACCCCCACCCCCACCCCCCCAAGCTCAATAACTTGTCCTTTTACATTAACGAGTAGACAAAAAAGGGAAAAACAACACATGAAAGCTGTACAATTGGGAGCTTAGGGCCAATTAAGCACCTCCCCAGACAGGAAATTAGTTCCTACCTTAATCACAGGCAGTCGAGGTTGCCAATCTTTTGTCAGAGTTGGTGAATTCCTGCCTAGATCAATTGCTATTCTGTCCCATTGAACTGCAGCATGGGGAGCGTTCCTTGTACGCTACATCATTAACCTAGGTGCCTAATTAGATGCTGTGCTCTGATCAATAGCCAAATTGATTGCTGACTGGGTAATGTAGCCCTGGGCCCCAGAGGAGACGGAAACACTTTGGGCGCCTTCAGGAATTTGTCAGAAACACTGATGCTGGGTAAACAAAGTAATCAACGGCAGCACTTGAAGGCGACGTGACGGTGACTGTACCCCAATGTCTCCGTCGCCGTTGCTCGCCTTCCTGCTAAGGAGGGATTGCTCTCTTTGTGCTCTCCTTGAGAGGAGGAAATCAAAAGGGCCACCATCTATTTTGAGATTCAAGGAGTGATTAGACCGACGGCGGAGTGAGGGAGGCAGAGGGAGCGACGGGTAGAGGTGGAAGTCAAACCTGATTAGGCCCACCTGCCAGGTTTCTCTCCCTTCCATCTCTGCACCCTGATTGCTCGGCTAACCCCCCCCCCCCCCCCCCCTCCTCCCGAACCACTCACTCCACCCAACCCCAGTCCTGTCACTATTGACCTCAGTGCACCACTAATGCCCCTTGGCCAATCAGCATGCCTGCCCTGGTGGCAGCAGGGTAATTAAAAGCGAATTGTGTCTACTTGGCATGTGAGCTGGTGGGCACGAGGGTAGACAAACACTCTCTCCCTGCCACCCTGCCTCCCTCCCTCTCTCCCAGCCAGGTGGTAGCGTACAGGACCTGTCAGATTAGCTGATGACCCTTTTAATTCTAGCCCAGCCGGGGGCCATAATTGATATTTACCGGGAAAGGTTAATTGTAGCAGTGATCTGCTTAAATTACAGTGGAGATCAGGAGACCAGGGCCAGACACCACACTTTCCACCGGGGGAGCTGCTACACGCAAACTGCTACTCAAATGGATTACACCCTGCGGCCATCGCGGCCGCACTCCAAGGTGGGGAAGCGGCGCGGGACGCTGCGATTGGCTGGTGCTGCACCGGCGCTGCGTCTTCCTTGCTGAGTTCGCCAACCTCCCATCTGGCTGGGAATTTGGGCGCACGCCAACCGAGGGACTTGATGGCCTGCAATAAAACAAGCCATCCATGTTGGCTGTAGGGTTACCATGATGTCAGCTGCACAGCACACATGCTCATGTTGTATGTTTAAGTTGCTAACAGTGGATGGTAAATTATCTCAATAGATTTGTCTCACACACTTGGTGTTGCCGTCTTTTTTGCTTGTCGTTTTGCCTTTTACTGCTCTCAAGAGGCTTAAGAGTTAGTGAGCTAATGCTTCTTAGCTAACGGGATGATAATATTAGCTTAGTAATATGCAAATTAATGCTACACTGAGTATAGCATTGTTGTATGCATATGTCTGTGTGTGTTGGGTTTTTTTGGGGTTTCTTTTTGCATTTAGCCAAAGTACAAACTGACAGAGCGACTCTGTGTTTCTTGTCATGTTCATAAGAGAAAGAGGTGCAGCCCATTAAATGTGTGTTGGAGCCGCTTGTTGCTGTGTTGTCATGCATCGCCGCCTGGTTAGAGGTTGTAGTGACTGACAGGAAATGATATCATCTGGAGCATGAGACATTGTTGTGCAAGTGATGGTTTTGTTTTTGCGCCGTGATTTATTGCGCTGTCTGGAGTTTTGATCTAAAATGGATTGTTTTGTCCCCAGCGGCTGTGCCCGGTGTGAAGCTCTTGTAATTCTCCCAATAAACACAAACCGATGTCAGAGGTCACATGACGATCGATGCACAATCCCCCAAAAGTAACTGTTGCCTTTCATTTACTAACAAACCAAGCAAATTACTGACTTAGAGAATAACTCAACACATAATTATTATAACAACGCACAAGTATTGAATTGTGGGTAATTAATACCAGCTGTTTAATCAGTAGAAAAGCAGTGATGGTGGGTTCTTTGTTTTTTGTGTTTTGTTTTTAACTAGTGCAGTTTTTTTGTTGTTGTTTTTTTTTTTGGCTGCCCTCTTGTAAAAACAATATTGTGTTGGATTCTTTGTTATTTTTCATCAAGGAAGTTCCTTGCAGCCATAGTTTTCTTTTCAAACAATTAAATATTTATGTGTATATTCCATAAAAATTGAAATGATTGCAGCTTTTATAGGGAGATGGTTTAGCAGCACGGGCTGACTCGGGGTCACGTATGTCTACTTTTCCAATGTATTCCTGTGAAAAAAATGAGAAAGGAGACAGGATTTGTTTATTTGTTGCATCTATGCAAGGGAGATTAGTTTTTCCCAACTTCAGTCTTCATGACAGAAGCTAAATGTTACATCTAAGTGTTCATGTCTTGTGGGCATCTGCCGGTTTCGGCCAGAATGAACTGAAATCTAACAGCTACCCTGGCCAGCTGCCAACGCTCTATACCATTGTATACATAATTTTTCAACTTGATTTCATGGACATTGACATGTTTTCTTCTTCTTATTCTGTTTTCATACATTTGATGGTCCATTGGACGCAATCCATCTTTCTATATCGCTTTATCTAACTTCACTGGAGTCAGTTTCAGCCGACTGGCGGCGACGGCAGTGTACACAGTTGTGTATCACAGAGCAAATACAAAGGGAAAGGGACTCGAACACTCTCAGATTAATATCTACGGACAATCTGGATTGAAAAATTAAAATCTAATACATGCTTTTGGACTGTGTGAGGAGGCTGGAGGTTGAGCAGATGAGCATATTGTAAGCACAGAGATGCAGACACAGAAAATCTTCAAGCCGAATGTGGACTCAAACCAACGAGTGCCGACCACTATGGAGCTGGACATCCTCCAGCATTGCATATGCTGATTTTTTACGGCTACATTGAACACAAAATATAAAGTTAAAAGCATTTTTTTGAAACTTTTTTTGCATGAAAATGTAATGCTCAGCCATACAGTATCACATCAGTCGTCATGTTGTCATTTTGTAAGATTGTTTGTCGATAATCAGGTTGTGATGATGCTACTGAATGATAATAGATGCACTGAGGGAACATTTAACATGTTTAAATGGTCAACGCAAAATGTGCATGTCTTTCATCCAGTCGTGCTCAAAGAGATTCATATCAGTTCACAGGTGTTGATCAATACCAGTGACATGCAAATAACCTCTTCTCCAATAACCCCTTTGCTTTGCAATGATTATGTCACTTATAACACCAATTCATATATTTATTGCTGTAATGAATCACATGTAGCTGAAGGCAAAGCCTATTTCAGGAATCCAATAAATGAAAAAATTAAAATGCCAAGAATGTCTCTGGCATGGTCTTTGATATGTGGCCATTTGATACAACAATTTTAATCTTCTCCTTGCCACTTTATTAAAGTAGCAAGTCACTTGGCAGTAACTTAACATTATATCAGAGCGGCTTTTAGGATTATACTTTATGCCTCCCGAATGTTTAAAAAGTCGCCATAAATTCCTACCTCTCCGGCTATATTACCCCGCTGTAGAATGAGTGGCTTTCTTTATTAAGGAAGTACATTATTTAAAGATGGCCTCTTGTCTTTCCCGTAGATCAAACCTCTGGCACTGCGTCCGGTGAAAGTCAGCGAAGACGAGCCGGTGCAGGAGCTCGGTCGACCGCACAGGAGCAACTCCAAGGAGCAGCTTAGCGAGGTGAGTCGACGGCCGAGACCTTCCCCCCGCCCTCACAGATGTCCTGCAGAGAGCAAGGCTATCCGTTTTCACAGGGCAGGAGCAAAGAACCCCTGAGGTGGGATATAGAGAGCGGCCGGACGGCGGCGGCGCTGAGGCCGAGATCAGAGGACAGCCGGTTCAGTAGCTCCTGCTGTTCTCAGCTCGCACCTCGTAAAAAGTCCCCGTGCGATTGGGGGGGGGGGGGGGGGGGGGGGGGGGCCTGACTGGCAGGAAATGATTAGGCCGGGCGCTCAGCGCCACCCCCTCGGCCTGGCGTTACTTAAAAGCGCGGCGTGGGTAAATGTACACATGACCTGATGCGGCTCTGCCAGGTGCGGGCTGACCTTGCCAACCTCGAAATGGAGCGAGTTAAAGAAACCGTCCCAATTATGGCTTCACTGACATCCATATGCCAGCCCGTTTAGTGGCTGAGTAGGTGGCGAGGCAAAATGGAAGCCAGGCATCGCTGCAGCATAAGGGATGAAATAATGCAATTTAGATACAGGGGAAGTAATGAGAATTTATGCAAAATCCCAAGCGGCTCATTTTAAATGAATGTAGAAATATGCTTCCTAACTAATGCCTGTCAAGCAGGCCTCCCAAACCTAACTAAATTCAATCAGACTGTTCATTTAGCTGACGAAAGCAGGAGGAGGGAGAGCGCCAGAAAGAAGAGGAAGGGAAATGCGCCGCTTCCTTTTTCAACAGGGATAAAATGAGGGGAAGAAAAAGATTTTAATGAACTTATTAAAGACATTGTTTTAAGCTATTCAGTATTGCAATTGCAAATCCAGCCTGATGGGAAAAAAAAAAGGGGAAAAAAATCGCCCAGCCTATTTTATACCCCCATCTTCATTCTCTCTCTCTCTCTCTCTCCTTTTTTTTAATGTAAGCCTCACTGCTCGATGTCCCCCCTCTTCCCCGTGTACTATTTCTCTTGAATTTGTGTAACAGGCTGTCTTTTAATGAAAAAGTCAGGAGGAAGAGGCGGGCTTGTCAGATAAAAGACCGACGCTTGTTGACAGCTCTGGCAGGGATATACGACAAGCACTAAGAAGGAAGGTGGTGTGTGTGTGTGTGTGCCTGTATGTGTGTGTGTTGGGGGGGGGGGTTTACGAATGAAGGGGGCGGTGGAAGTGGTGGTGGTTGCGGTGAGGGTGGGGGGAGGAGGAGGAGGACGGGGGGGATAACTGTTGAAAATGGCACGCTGTAATCGCCGACGGTGTTAGATGTGGCATGTCTCTCTAATCTGCTGCCAAATAAATGGTGCACAGACGCTGATCGCTGTAGCCATGCCATCTATATCTATCTATCTCCCTCCCGCCGCCTGTCTTTACCTTTTCTTCTCTCTTTCTGTCTTCTCCTTATGGGACTCCGTCCTCCCCTCCGCTGGCTGCCTTCCACTCACTGAAGGCCGGGACGTGACACACAGCAAGATTCCTCACCAGCACCCTCATATTTCTTTCTTTTTTTTTTTTCTTTTTTTTTTTTTTTACCAGCTCCATGAAATCTCCACCGCCGCACTGAGAGCACCGCTAATTTTCGTAAAATGCGCTCCATCACATCAAAGTGGCTCCCCGGCTTTAAGAGCTCTTAACTAATGATGCCGCGTCGGCAACGAGTAAAATGGATTTCTCTTGTCTTACCGCCAAAGGAAATAGAGACAAATGCGACATGCGGACGCGCCCGCCTGCCCGCCTGTAAAAACAGTCATGCATCAATTTGGGAGCAGGGGGTGAAAAAAAAAATTGCAGGGGATGCTGTTTGTTCATTGCCATGGTCGGGTCTTTATCTGTTTATTTTGACTAGGTAATTGTGCCTGCAGTGCAGCGGGGCCCTGGCACTAAGCCACACAGGGATTAGGGAAATGCGAGGTGGTAGAGGGGGTGGGCTTCGCCGCATCTGTGTCCTGCGGAGGGGAGAGGGTGGCAGTTGCGGTGCTGTCACGGTTTCCAGCATCCCTCCATAGTCGCCGGAATTCAGCCATGCCCACCCACCTACCTGCCCCCCCCCCCCCCCCCCCCCCCCCCACCCCATCACCACAGGGGGGCAGAGCAGATCGTATCCCGTCCCTCGTCGCGATCGGCCCGCCTCCTGGCCGACCCGCAGCCGCAAAAACCAATAGTCTGGGTTAGGAGAAGATGAACTGGACCCTCCCCTCTTATCGCCATGTTTTTCTTTTCTTTTTTTTTTTTTTTTTTTTTTTTTTTGTAAGGAGAGTGGAGGAGGGGGCATGGAAATGGGGAGAGGATTAGGGGGTGGATTTAGCAACATTTCTCTTCTCCGGGGCTGTTTAGTTAACCCTTAAATGCCGCCGGCATCCGCCCCGTCCCTCCTCGCCACCAACCACCATAACCACCACACACACACACACACACACACACACACACACACACACACACTCATCTCCCTCCCTCCCCCACACTCCCTCTCTGGGGCGGGTTCTTAAATCCTTTTGAAGTCCTAAGCGCTGCAGAAATCCATTGAGAGCCATGTATAATGGCTTTTAAGAGAGAGTGTTTAGCTGTATGCCGACCCTATGGCTTATGAACCGCGGGCGTTTTAATGGATCCCCCCCCCCCCTCTTTCCCTCCCCTCTCTTCCTCCGTTCACCAACACTAAATCCAATGGATTGTCCCTCATTATCATTTAAATAAGCCTCTCTTTCTGCTCAGAATGCTCCAAGTTGAATGAACTCTACATCGTAAGGCTAATTCCAAATGGCCTTGGCCTCCGTCCACCTATGGACACAGGCACTCATACGCACAAGCACACACACACACACACACACACACACACACACACACACACACACACACACACACACACATTCAGATGCTCTGCCAACATGCACACACATTCTTTCTCTGGAAGGCACTTTTGGCCTTTTTTTTTTCTTTTTTTGTATCTGCACATTTCTGCCGTCGGTGCGGTTCCTCCCGCCGTCTCCTCCGGCCGCCGCTCCGGTTGCGAGCGGAGTGGGAATAGCCTTTTGATTCCCACAGAGCCCGCTTTCCGGTTCACGGCATGACTCCTCCCTAATCGTCACCGCGGGGGCCGTCCTGCGAATCAGAGGGGCACATAGGCGTTGATGAGGGCTGATGCCTCGAGCAGGTGTGGGAGAATGGATGAGGGGCGTTGGGAGGGTGCAAAACAAGAGAGGCGGCGGCGGCGGCGAAGGTGTGGGGGAGGTCGTTTTTGGATTGAAGGTGGACCTATGGATGAAATTGGTCTAGCAGAAAAGTCCCCTCCAGAGACCAGGGGGGGAGAAATTGCCAATCTAGACAGAGGAATAAAAGCAGTGAAAAGTGGAAGTGGAGGGAGGGATTTAGAGATTGGTATTCGTGCTGGGCGCTGACAGACAGCCGGAGAACAGAACAAAACCCGGCCTTTTCTGTCTCCATCCTGCTCTTGTTCGGCATTTAGAGGACTGCATTAGAAAACACAGGAGAAGTTTGAAGGGCCAAAACACCTTCCTAAATGCTGAAGAATGTACTTGTACTGAATACAAAGAGAGAGAGAGAGACTGCCAAAGCAAATCAGCAGAAATTTTTTTTTGATTGTGTCTTTACTCCACGTTTAGTAAATATAAAGGTGATATATTTCTCAACCGAAATGCAAAATAAATATTTTTTTGCGCATGTTAATTTGTAAATTATAGTCGTTGAAAGCTTGTTGATGCTATTCCTAATCAGCGCTGTTTGTTTTGCTCGCGAGGCAAACACTTGAAAAATGATAAGACAAAATAAGAATGGAAGCCAGCATCTTCAGCTGTGGGGTATCTGAGCTGTCACTCACGCACTGAACAACAATTTCTACATCAAGGTGTCTTTCTTTCAGTTTATCTACTGATGCAAGTGATGGATTTGCTTCCATGTGTCTGTCAATGTCAGAAGGCGCCCTTAAAGGTGCAGAAGCAGGTTTCAAACACATTTTAATTCACATTCAGCCCAGGTTCATGTTGAGTGTTCCGGACCGGGAAAATATTGCAATAGTGGCTTTTAAATGTAAAATTTTAAGTTGGTCTTTCTTGTGATGTTGAGTATATGTGATGAAAATGTCTATGTTTTTGCACAATCAAACATATAATAGCAAAAATTACTAATTATCGACATAAAGTCAAATTTAATAAGCTTTCTGGTGCAAAATGCAATGAAATATCCAGAAAAAAACTGTTATAGATGTTACGTGTGCTTGTTTTTAGAAACTCACCCTGGCAGCATGGCTTTGAGGCTCGTCTGATAGCAGCGAGGTACAGTGGATGTCTTTCATGGCAGCACGTCCGATATCTCAGCTCGGGTCTCAGAGTTGTGTTGTGTTCACTACTGTGAAGAAATTTGAAAAAAAAAAAAAAAACAAGTTTTTACACTTTGCTCGGTGGTTTGGCGGGCCAGATTTCAGCCTCCTGCAGGCTCCTTTTGGCACACGGGCCTCATGTTGGACACCTCTCTGGCTGAACTGCGACACAATCACACAGATTTTGAAACATAAGAAGAAAGACAAATAAGGAAATAAACACATAACGCAGGGTTGTTGTTGTTTCATCTCAGATTGCACATGTTGAGGTTTTCCCTCGTTATTTTCATGATCAGAACAACTTGAGCTAAGCGCCTTTGCGGGAAGCGAGCGATTGTTTCGACTCGTTGCGCAGACGGGAGTGAGCGGGAGTGATGTGTGCAGGCGCGGGGTACACGGCAGGGCGGCTAAAAGGTTAACGTGAATATTGATATTAAAGCGACGCTTCTTCATCATGTCTTGTGTGAGCGAGTGAAACGCTCCTTAAAGGTCATCCCTGTTCTCCTCTCTCTCCCTACAGACTTCCACTCACTCGCTGTCAGGCCGCGGCTACTCGGTAAGTGACATTTTCATGCTTCATAGCTTTACGGCAGAATTACAATCTCCAACGACCCGCTTTATGGCCCCGGCGCTCGACATTTTAATTATGTTAAATAGAGTAATGGAGAAATCATGATATTAGGAACATTAATTCTGGCTGACTGACTGATTAAATTGCGAGAAGGTGTCCTGCGCTACCTTGGCGAAAAGAGCCTCGTTTTATTGGCATCGATCAGCGGCGTTCGCCAGTGCTGCAATTTGGCTGTCAGAGTTTTATATCTTCCTCCAGCGACTGTCAGTGGAGGATCCTCTCCCGCGCTCATATCTGACAATATGCCTGAGAGCCTTTTCGCTTCTCGTGCTGTAAATACAATTTCTCAGCAGCGCCGGGATGCGCGTGCATCTCCACCTTCAGGAAGATCCACCGCAGTTGAAGGTGGCTCGTGATTTGCTGGGACTGGCTGATCATTATTGGGGAGTAAGTGAGACGTTGTTTAATCGTGGAACACGCAGGCTGTTGTTCGAGGTAAATGTGCCCCAGAGAAGTCTTTAGTGATGCCTCGCGGAACATCCGCCCGGTCCACACCAACGTACTACGCTCGCTCACAGATTGTCAGCACAGGACTATTTTTATCCCTTGAAAGCATCTGTTGCCTTGCCCCAGTGCGTTCTCCAACCGTGGATCTGTGCTCGTCCCCTCCCATTGTTCCAGTGATGTGTCTGGTCTCTGGGTAATACAGACAGCGGTCGTCCTTTATGTCCTTTGCTTAAAGCGGGACTCGTAAGAGGAGCATTCTTTAAAGCGTGCTACTTTTAGCTGATGAGTGGCATATGGCAGTTCTTATTGCAGCTTGGAAGCAATCATCCCGACAAACAAAACAACTATAAATGGTTTGTCATCCTTAATCTGCCTCAAAGGACTGCAGTTAAAGCACTGAACAAAGCTTAACTTCAAAAGACATTGATCTCTGCGAGATCTCTCTCTCTCTCTCCCTCTCTCTCTCTTTTTTTTTTTTATTTTGTTTTAATAGAACATGTCACATTCCTATTCCCCAGCGGCCGTAGACTCACAGATGGATGAAAACAAACAAGACCTTCCAAAAAAGCTTGTGGAGCCCTTTGGCTCGAGCTGTCAGTTTGAGTCGGCGGGGAACGAGGCCCTCTCTTTATCTAAAAAGAAGACGGCAGGAGTCAGAGGGAGAGAGAGAGAGAGAGAGCGAGAGAGAAGGGGTGCAGAGATGGAGGTGCACTTGGCTTGGAGGTGGTGGTGTGGGAGGCGGGCGGCGGGGGGGGGGGGGGGGGGCATTGTGCACGCTAAGCAAAGTCCAGTAACGAAGGCAGGAAGTTTGGTGTTGTCTGGCTCCCCTCTCCGTCTATCCAGTGGTGCTATCTGCAGCGCTCGTAGCCTCCAGGCGCCTCCTGGGTACTGAGCTCTGACTCTCAATCTGCTCCGCTGCCGGGCTCGCTTGATTTCTGGGGGCTGCTTATCTATGAGTGCTTCAGGCTTTACAGTATGATGGTTTTGAAGGGAGGGTGCACGGGGCGTGGGGTCAGGAGGGGTGGGGTGGGGGTGGGGGGGCTCTGGGGATCTGCCAGGCAGAGGCTGAGCGGGTGTGGGAGGGGGGGAGCAGGGCGAGGAGAAGACCAGGGGCTGAATGGAGAGAGGAAGCAGGGAGGCTGCGCATGTGGGTGGAGGGCCAGCTGTAAGTTGCGGAGGGTCAACGAGGCGGGCGCGGCGGTACAGTCGGTGCCACTGGCCACCAATAGCATGGCTGAGCTATCTGATGGTTCGCCTCTGGTGCTGATCGCCGTCTACATCTACAGTACAAATGAAAAAAAAAACAAAAAACAAAAACTGAAGCTGGTGGATGTGGGCTGGCTATCTGTCAGGAGGCAGGAAGGTTTGATGAGGGAATCTTTCCTGACAGTTTGTTTTCTACTTCTATGGGAGATAACGCCTCTTCTTGTTTATGCTTCCATATGTCTCCTTACTTATGTTGCCTGCCAGGCTTGAATGGCCTCATTTGAATGGTTTATGCAAGAACGTATAGGAAGCACTTCGCTGCCAGAGTCACGGACGAGGGAGAGCTGCAGCCGCCGCAGTGTTTTGGACCCATCATACAGCTTTTATACCATCTTAAAACACTCCGGCTGTTGCATAATCTCTGCCTGCTGCTTTAATTCTCCTAAATTCTGCTCATACTTCAAATATAGGCCAAGTTTCTTCTCATCCGTGTTTTACTATTTTAATTTCATTGTCCAGGCAAGCTGAAAGAAAATTCTAAATCACTCATTCGGTTAAACATGCAGAAATATCATGTCAAACAACAAAGACATATTATAAAAATTACAGGTCACCAATTTTCATGATTTACTGTAATTCAGTGGAAAACAGTCATGGTCTGTGTCAATAAACCGTCTTTACTTGGTGAAAGCTACATATTTATATTAAGTTTATCCAGTTTATGGTAGGATAGCAGTCACTTCCGTCCACCTGCCCCTCAGCGTCTTTTTATCCTGCTATTCGAGGGTGAGGACTAATCTGTGGAGCGCGGAGTCCTGCGCCGATATGTGGCAACGGGACTGAGACTCGCTATCTTGCTCTCTGTGGAAGACTGGATATGGAATTGTTTATCGGGCCAGCGCTCTCCTGTCTGCTTTGTGCAGGCTTCATTACAGCCCCGTCTATGTTTGGGAGACAATATCTGTGGCTTGTTTCCTGCGCCGCTACCTGCTTGTTGTTCCAGTGGAGACGGGTCTGGGCTCTGGCGATTTATCATCCTCTCAGGGGCTCCTTGATAAAGAACCCGACATCCCCCTCTGCGCCTGGGAGATACATGCAGCTGGAGACAGGAAAAACGTCAAAAAGGAAGAAAAAAAAAATCTCAGTACAACTATCTGCCCATCCCCTTAGCCCTGGGCTGGATATATTGTATTGAAGAGGAGACGTTTTAGCTAAGCGAAAAAGACAACTCGCCACCCTTTCCTTTCAGATCAAGTGATGGAGCTCCAGTCTGGAACCCCCCCGTCGTATCACCAAACCACCCAAGGCCAAGCTGCGGCTCATGTTTTCACGGACGATAAAAGCACGGAGCTTTGTCTGTGACAGTATAATCTGTCTGTTTTGGGAGGGTTTATCTCGGCGATGTCAGAAAGTGAAACCTTCGCCGTGGCGTTCGGGCTGAGCGGGAGCGCTCGGAGCTGTCAGACACGCCCGCTCTTCATTTGCTCGGGCTGTCATAATCACGTTTAACGCCAGATGAGTCTACGCACGGAACGGAGCAGCCTCAGAGTCATGTGTGCATTCTTAAACAGCCTTGTTTTAATTGATTTGCCATTCACGACCTCCACACGGTGACAAATACACTTTCTTGTCTGAGTGATGAAGCTTTTCACGAGATCTTTATCAAATACAAGGATTATGTCACATAATTATATTAGAAGCCATTAAAAGCTTCACGCTTTATTGAACAAAGCAACACAGATTCACTGGATTAAATGCTAAACACAGCAACTGTAAGGAAACTGAGTGTAAATTAGATCCTATAATTTCTGCAGCAACACTTTTCGCTTCCTCCGCCTCTTCGGCGCGGCTGCTTCCTCCTTGTATCTCCACGTCTGCTTGCTCTTTCAGTGGGGTGTGCAGGTGTCTCCACACCACCGGCTCTGCACATGGTGAAAATTAGTGAAGGAAACCCAGAGCCCAGCGGGAGCGGGCTGGGGCCCTGACATTGTCCTGGCCTTTGGGGTGGGGCGGTGCCTGTCAGGGGCCTCTCTATGAGGGCTGTCCGCCTTAAAAAACCTATTTGTTTATCCCCGTGTGCGGTCCGGCTTCAGATCCCGGGCCATGCTGCTCTCCGCGCACCAGGGACCTGGGCCGTTGCCGCTAGCAACAGATAAAAATTGCTGTTAACCACAGCAGGGCCCACAACACATCAATCAACGGGGCTGCAGATAAAGGCTGCAGGCTTCTGGGGCCCCGGCTGAATGGCACGGCTGAAAATCCTTTTCCAGTGGCTGAGCACACAGAGCGGCGATGATAGAGGCCGGCTATCATTCAGAGTTGAGGAGGGAAACTTCATTTTCAGCAATGCAGCTCAGGTTCTGTTCTAATGGAGATGCATTAGAACGGCCCCAAACACAAATGGGACTCTGGGAGAGGTCATTTGAATAAAAGGGCGACACTGTGAATTAGTGTTGACCAGGCCTCAGGGAGGGGGGGGGGGGAAAAAAAAAAAAAACGGTCCCAGCCAGTTCAGTTTGTTCTAAATGAACTCTTAATTGCTTTTGCCACTTGGCTTTGCTCTTAAGACTGCTTAAAAGCTGGGACGTTCAGCTTCAGCGCCTTCCACATACCCCGTTTGTTAGGACTAAATTGAGATCAACGAGTGGAAATTAGTGGAAGCTGTACCCAAATGGCCCAAACTGGCATTAGTACAAAATATTTTTTTTTCTCCTACACCGGAGGTGACTTTAATGGCTTATTTTAACCTTTCTCAGCCCGGTTCTCCACACCCTTAAAGCAAATGCGCGGTGATCACTTTGGTTCTCGGTTAAACAAAAGAAAAATAGTGATCTTTTCTTATATTAAATCCGGTTAATGTATTCCCAGACAAAGCTCCATGCTATCACCCACACTGGCACACGTCCAAATGAAACACAGGCTCTCATGGGCAAAAGTATTACTTTTATCCCCCGAAGCCCAACCTTGATTATCATCATTCTTAGTTTGTCCTGGATGCACTGTCCCCTAACTCACATTTGCCCCACTTTAAACAAATAGCCCTATAATGTAACAATCAAACAATGCTCAGAGGATTTGTTTACTGCGGGCTTTCTCCCCATTAAGTTTCACGGACACTGTAGACAAATAAAGTGGTAATTCCACTTTATCATATGTTACATATACCACAATCAAGCAGCAATTACATGCTCCTTCCATTTGTAAGAGCTCCCAGTGCCGACATGGATGTTTTAATGAGGGCTGTAATGAACGCTCAGGGTGTTTGGCAAGTCTCCGAGATGTTGCCGGGGCTTTTATGGCTCCCCATTATAACGTACAATTTGCATCAGCAAATTACAATGCTCCATATCATTATCCTGCACCAAGGCCCGATCATAAATTAGAGCTCCAATTACAAACATCTATCTGGGAACGGGGAATGAATACGATGGCAGCCCCCCAGAAGCAGGCAGGAGGCAGAGGAAGCCTCCTGTGGATTGTGGGATGAGACTTCCACAGAGGTGTGATATTCTCATAAAGCATCCTTATGGAGAAATCATGCCTCTAAAAGAAATACCCTGCTTTTTAAGGGATTGGGGGGAAAAAAACTCTGCTATTTCTGTTTTGGCAGTTCCATATGTCATATTTCACGGCACACTGCACGTTGAACTTTTTGGTCTTTTTAATCGCCGTCGTTCGGGGAAACGCGGCGCCCGCCGACTTCCTGTTTCACACTCCTCATTCAGAGCTACGTGAGCCGCTTCATTCAGCTGTGCAGAGGGGCGACCTTGTCTATTGTGTCTCAATTCAGGCCGAGGTATGTCTCTGTCCTTTCCAATCTCCTTCCGTCTTACTCGGCCTCCCTCTCCCATCCAACTTGATTTTACACTGCAGGGAACATAATAAATCACAGAGATTTATCACGCCGCAGCTTATTAATTTAGCACCACAAGTGTAATATTAGTCTGTGTCATTTAAAGAAGCATTGCAGCATTACCAGTGTCCCCCAGGAGATCCACAGGAAGCCATTTTAGTTTGGCCAGAAAGTAATGAGGTAAAGAAAATTCAAAACGTATGTTCTTCAAGTCTCTCCCTTTCTTCTTAGCACGCCCTTCTCGGTCCGACTGATATGGAGATTCTGCGTCTGCCTCTCCCGGCTGCTCACAGTTTGCTGAAGGGGAAACAAACAGCGGCGTACCTGTGATGGCTGCGTTGCCTGTAATCTGCGACCTGTGGCCAAATCTTGCGTGGAGAGGTAGAACAAAAGCCGCACGCCAACGGATCGCTGCAGGCGCCAGCCAGAAACCACCTCTTATTGATGAGACAAAAGGCCTGCGGGTCTCCCGCAAACCCACAAGAGCTCCCGAATGCTGCGCAAACAAAGCCTGAAATTAAGAAGAGCCAGAGGCAGGCCCATTTCTTCAATGTTCCCTTTTTCATGGCCTCGGTGGATTTTCGGTGCGGGATTGTAATAGTGCACAGAAACAAAACGCTTTCCCATTTTCAGACGTAGGTTTTGAGAAAGCGTCCTTTTTTTTTTTTTTTTCCTTCTCGACTCGTTCTCTTCGTTCACACCTCCTACCACACCATGAAGGCTAATTTTAAAGGTACTAAATCCTCCCCTTGTTGCCTTTGGAGGGTGTCAGATGATGTTTAATTCATATTTTGTTTTGCATTTTAACCTTTCAAGTCTGTGGGATCACATGAATCCATCTTTGCCTTCTGCCTGCAACGCCGGAGCACAGAATGACTGCGAGCCCTTGTTTGAGTTTGAGAGGTCACGAGGAGAAGAGACTCCATTCCATATTCACAAACAGCCCCTGGCAATCATTATTGCCGTCTTTAATGTTTGGATGAATCCATTACGGGTGAACCCCCCCCCCACCCCCACCCCTCCCACCTGCCTCTGTAGCTCAGCCTACACAGGTAATGCTTCTTAAACCCACACAGAAAACTTCCACTAAGTAGGTCATGTTCCACCACTCGTCTTCTAATCACTCAACGAGAAAGAACGCCATTTCCCTCCATCGGAGCCCCCACAGCCTCGCTCCTGGGATTTCACTGAGCCACACACACACACACACACACACACACATTTGATTTTCTGACACGCGTTTCCTCCTCTCCCTCGCTCGCTCGCTCTCTCTCTACACCCCCTAACTTGTACCTGACAGTACGCAGCCAACACCTACCCTGCCTCCAACTTCAGCACCTCCATGTAAGAACCACAGCTCCTCCTTCCAGCATGCCTCTCCCTCTCTCTCCCTCTCTCTCTCCCTCTCTCTCGCTGTCTCTCAGTCTTTTTCTCTCAGTGGAGGAGATGCCTGACAGTAACAGCAGGTAAGGTATAAGATTACAGGAGAAGCAGGGGCAATTATACCTCCAGCTGATGCTGGTGTGTTTATGAGGAGAGTAACTGTTAATGACAGTGTTGTGGTTCCTCCAGAGGCCGGAGCACCGCTTAGGGAAACCTGCTGTTTTTGTCAGCTTAGCTTCCTGCTCCGTTGCTGTAGATGAGGGTTGTTGTTTTTTTTTTTTTTGTTTTTTTTTTCACTTTCTTTTCTGTCTGTCTGAGATTTTTTGTTCTTTCTCTGTTTCTCTCCCACGCTTTACCACACAGAGAGCCCTCACTTTGGGCCGATGTGTTTCTGCCTTGCCCTGCCTCGGCTGTGCTACAAAGTAGGTACAGAAATCCAGCAAAACGCTAAACTAGCGTTTGGTTGCCAACCGGTTTGCAAACAAAAAAAAACGCTGCTTTCTTTGGGTCATAGCGGCTTTGCTCGGTAAATGTGTGTGTGCACATGCTGATGCTCCCAGGCCGGTGTTTGCTCCTGCAAGCCTGTCAACAGGGCTTTTGGCTGCCTTGCCACTTCCCCCCTACGTGCTTTCACACACGGCAGGCAGATCGCAGCGATTTGAGAGGAGTTTGTGTTTAGATAAAGGAGCTTAATCATAATTGCATGGGGTTTCCAGTGTCTCGCCTTGGCTCTCTCCCAGTGGCGGCTCTCCTTGGCCCACAGCAGTAGGCTTCAGCAGTCCAAGAGATGCAGTGAAAATATACCACGACTCTTATTTTATAGCATTATTTTATGGCAGTGTAAAAAAAAAAAGAAGAAGAAAAAAAAAAAGCAATCTTGAAATTGCTTGCAGAGATTTTCACATAACAAATATGATGTACCCTCAGTGTGTGTGCAGCTCTGCTTTTGAATACGTTGTGTTGCTTAACGCCACAGCTACTCTCTGGCCACATGTGAAACCTCGTGCACTTCTGCGTGTGCCAGATGGTGCGAAGACGTTGTTTGTCTTTAGTTTCCTCTGGGGGCGCACCTGTTGGGGTGGAATCGACCTGTTTACCTACCTGTATCTTACTCTATTTGGGAATGTAGGAGGCTTTTATTGGAAAAGTAATACCAAAGCGGTGGGTGCTATTAAAATGAGTTTCAGTAACGTCGATGTGCAAGTGTTTCATGTTTCCTCCTATATGTTCGAGATGAGTCCTGAGTCTGTGGAAACAGTGTGTTCGCTTGAGGTCGAGAGGGGAACTGGAAGTGTTTCTCTTTTAATCTCTCCTGGTTCATTTCTGTCATCCTCCAGGAATGAAGGTTATTTTATTCATTGTCACTTTGGTGAAGAAAAGCCAGCTAAATGCCAAAAAATGTAAATGAGCGCCGCCCGCCCCCTCCGGTCTGGTTGCCCGCGACCATCCACACTCCAGACCCCGTGCTCCGCGCCCTCAGCGTGCGGCTGGCCTTGGCCCCGTTCACACTGGGGCACATGGGAGATTAACTGGGCTGGCTTACTCACTCAGCAGGTTCCCCGACTCCCCTCCACTCATCCCGGCCCAATCTGCCAGCTAACCTCCTGCTCCGCCGAGCCATGGCAGCAGGGCACCACAAGCCCGGCCCGCCTTCATTACGCCTGCCAGATGGGCTGAGAATTAGATTCGAACTCCCACCATGGAGGGAGGGAGAAGGGAGAGATTGAAGAGGGAGGATGGGAGAGAGAGGCGGCGGAGGAGAAGGGTGGAGGGAAGAAAGTTGCGGGGGGAAGAAAGTAATGGTTTTTGTTTTCATTTATGTTGCAAGTTATTACATTTTAATGTAACACCCCTGGGACCTGGCAGCATTAAATGCCTGTTCTTGAATAATCGACGCTAACTGCAAGCAAATGCTAGGGAGAAATGAAATTAGCGAGCGCAGCAATTTGGCATAGTGATTATCGGCTCCTTGGAGGCACTTCCTGATGATTTAAGAATGCTAACATTTAAGCAAGTCAGATCTCATTACTCTTCAAGGTTAAATCGAGCTGTGTCGGAGGGGAGGCAGATGCCTGATTGGAAATAGTGCTTCCTTGTCTCTCTGTCTCTCTTCATTTCTCTTTGTTCACGCCGGAGCTCCTCGCCGCAGCACACGGCGCGCCGAAAAGACTCAGGGCTGAAATCTGTCAGGCCCTGATGACACCTTTTGCCAGCTCTTAATTAGATCAGTAATACTCGCTTTCCAAGGTGTAATTTGTCCTTTGCCAAGCATCGTCGCTTGTGCTATAAGCAATGCCTTGCTAACCGCTTTAGCCTTGTTCTGGATGAGTGTGCGCTGCGCATTTCCTTTCACACAGATATATAGCCGGGCTGCTGGATGAGCAAAAGAAAATTGGGAGCTTTTTGAATCCACACCAAAGGGAAAGTGTTTATTACTTTCCCGGCTGTGCCACAAATGTTCTTTTATACTGTATTTTACTGTGCTATTCTCGCTCGTTCTATGGAGGCAGAAACGATTTTCAAAGCAATTTCAGCCCTGGCATCTTCTGGTTCAGTGTTTACCTCAGCCAGCCATACACATCTGTTTTTCACACAAACTTGATCCAATTAGGTGACACCAGACAATGGCTTACTCCTCCACAAGCCCAGCGCAGCGCCAGGGCTTCCCGAACAATACGGAAGTGTTTTCTCTTCCATTACGGGGCGTCAGATCCTTTTAAAGGTGTTTACCCGCCGCCGATGTGTCAGCCCGCGTTTCCAAAAGGGGGCTCAGCTGGGGAAGTGATAGGCAATGAGGATAATGATGTGAGTGGGAGCAGTGCGGCGGATGCAGATGGACTTTACCGTGCGGGCGCGGCGTAAATCCTTCCCCGCCGCCGCTGCACGGCGCAAAGTTGAGGGACAGATGGGTTGGACTTTTATCTCCACTTTCTAAATTCCTGTGAAATCAAAACGTTTTCCACCCGCGCTGATGAGATTTATTTAAAGCGAAGCAGGAGCAACAAAGCTACTTTGGGGAATATGTCTATTAGTTTTTCCAAGCTGTTGTTTTCTCATGCAGGGGGGGAAATCATTGCAAGTCAAATGTAATCATTCCACCGTTGGGTTATGCTCTGTCTCGAATAATAATAATATTAGTTTGGTCGCTGACATTGCTTACATCAGGCTTGTAATTTGAATTTCTGAAACACAAGTAAGGAGGTTGATGTTAATCACAACCAATCACTGATGTTATCGTTGTTGTTTTTTTGTTTTTTTTCGTTTCCTTGTTTATAACAGCTTTATCTTTTGGCACATCTTGAGTTTTGGCAGGCTGAATTCATTATCTGCAGTGTTTCATGTAGTCAATAAACACGGCATCTGCAATGTGGGATTCTGTTTCCTCCTACTTACATGCTGTGTGCGCCGCGCCGCATCTGATGTCTCTACATCACATTTCATCTTTGTTGTGGCCAAAAGGATTTCTGGATTGTAGCAGGGTTACCCCAGGAATGAGGGAGAAAAGCCTCCAAATTGTAACCAGGCATTTCCACATGAAACATTCATGCTTAAGTATGATTAGCAGAGATTAAGGTGGGTTTGTTTTGCCTCTTAGAGGGCCCCGTGACAATTTGGAAATGGATTGAGAGCAGCTTTTGCAAGCACAGCCTTCTTAATCCTGTGCCAAGAGTTCTCACCCACCTTTGCTGCATTATTTACATTAAAGTTCTCACGTCAGCTTCGGAGCCAAGGGCCTCGAGGTACTGTGTGTTAAACTGCCTAAACCTCAAAGCACTGGAAGGATGGAAAATATTATGTTAAGTATTTCCAAGACCTTTAATGGAACATGCGTTTGCAAAGAGAGAGATTTGTCACTGCCACTTCAGGGGCCATTCAGGAAGTATTAGTAGACAAAAAGAAAAAAAAAAAAAAGAAAAAAATGAATGTATGGTGTGAATTTCAGAGAGACTTTGCTCATTGTAATTGGAACTGTGGCTTGTACATTTTTCTGTTTTTCAAGACGGCGTGGTCGGATCAGGAAGTGTTCTGTTATCCCAGCCACTGGCGTGAATCCGTCTCTCCATCCGAGCTACTCTGCTATCATGTATCCCATCTCCATATCGTCTTCCTATCATGCATATGAGCTGGAGCCCTCCCATGTGCTGGATGATGTGATCCCCAGATAGATTCATTCATACATAATGATAAAAGATGGGTTTGGACAGGGCTACTTATTTGACAATCATTGAAGTGCCACTGTGATGGATGGTGAAGAGGACCTCCACCCCTCTCTCTCCTCCCACCCCATAACCGGAGCTCCGTCTTCTGATCTCACCTTATTTATTTTCTCCGGCCTCCGCTCAAGGTCTCGTCTCACTTTAAAAGAGAAATATCAAATTGAATTAAAATTGCTCGCTCACCCAAAACAGAGGCCCCCGCGCCGCCTTAAAAATCACACATCTGTTCCCACAATTCATTGTTGCAAAGTCAATCCTCCCCTCTCTCTCCCTCCTCCGTTCTCGCTCTCCCTCGCTCCCTTTCTTTCTGGGCGCGTGGTAATGTGAATTATTCATGCCAGCGGGGCCACGGCGTGCTTCATCATGTTAAAGTGCCCATGACATTACTGATGGAGCCACCAATGCCCCGGCACTGCCGGCTATGCTAATGTATCTGGAAGGAGGAGAGAGAAGGCGCGGCAGCACCTCTAGAGATCAGGAGGACGAGAACAGATCGCCCGCATGGAGATGGGGACGTGAAAGTCAAAGTCCTAAACCGTTCAGAACAGGATGGCTTTAAGTTGTTACAGGCTGTGAAACAAGAAATAAAACATTGATACTCTATAATAGGTTTCAATCAATTCCTCAGAATCTAAAATATAATGGAAATTATTCCCTGAAATAGACATCTTGAGCCCAACTTTTTTGACAAAATGACAAAAAAATTAAATACTTGTCATCTATAAATATTCAAATGACAGAGACTGAACCCAAACCACTTATAGTTTGTAGTTTATGGCCACAGAATTTCCTGGAATTGGAAAAATGTCTTATTTTATTATTGTTAAATGCTGTGTAATCTCGTTGTCATCCTAATAGACCTTTAAGAAAGTCTGGTCTTATTATATATAAGACAGATTAGATAATTATACACAACAGAATAAATAATTTTCAATCCAGGACTGTGTCATGATGTGTATTGAATGACGTATTAAGCTGCACTGACTGGGAGTAAGAAAATGACTTATTATTAGGCCTCATTTACACGTCATCTTTACAAGTGAAAATGCAATTTTTTTTATTTTTTTTTTTTTTGGTTTCAGAAGCGTTTCTCGTTTACGCAGCAGTGTTTCGAAAACGGTGTGTTTATACAGACACAGCAGAAACGCTGAAAACGTAGAAGTTTTCATGTTGGGCCACTAGTGGGTGCTGTCGGTTGTTTTTGTAATGAAGCCATGCGCGTTGAGAATAATACATGATCAACTTTAACACTGTCGAGGTTCACAGTTCATGTGGACAGGGAGCGAAGTTTCAGAAAAGTTGTGTTTTCCCCCATCTACATGGAAACAGTTTTCTACAAATCCTACGAAATTAGCACCTTTCTCAAATTCTAATCATGTATTTAATGACTGTTTTTAATATACCACAGTTGAGTTGTTTTGAAACCTAAATAAATGCTCAAGATCGTGAAATCCTGGAGAGGAAAGTGGGAGCAGTCGAACAAGTGGATACGTTTTGCTTATTGCCTCGTGTCGCCCACACTTCACCAGCTCACGCTGAGACACAAAGTTTTTCATCACAACGCCGCTCCTCAGATGGATTACCTTTCCGTGCATTGCCAGAGTGCGTCTCGGCACTTTGTGTTGCGTCCGTGCTGGGAGCTCTAATGATTTGCTGTATTTACTGGAACCCTGAAATTTAATCATCCAAGCTCAATTGCGAGCGCAAAGAATTAACTTTGATTGTGATATCGACCGCCGAACAGCAGCTTAACTTCCAAAATAATATGCTTGAGGTTAACTGTGCTGTGGTACACGTAATGCAGTCTGGAAGGGGGGAGGCCGTACCTTACTCATGTGTGTTCATGCAGAAGAATGGCCTGACTGATAGTGTTTCTAAGATAGCGTGCCATTGTATCTTGCATCTCTTTTCCGAATCTTCTCTGCCGACTCACACAAACGCCGGTCCCTCCACCCAAACGCTATTATTTCCGACGCTGTAAATCAATCTCGAGACGAGCCAGTATTCTCTGGCCATGTTGGTATGCAAAGTAAACAAGCAGAGAACAGGGAGGAAGCAGAGAGACGAGGCTGAGCAGAGTATGAAAGTATTTCCACTGTCAGTTTGTGTTAAACCGGTCTCAGATATGGTCTTTGTGAAGCTTTTCTCGCCTTTTCAGAAACCGCCCGCGCGTCTGCAAAAGGTGCTGGGCGAGATGAGCTCAACTGATACTGCGGTTCCCACACGCTCTGCCTTCTGAAATTTCACAACTGATAGCGGTTACTGACAGAGCGGGCCCGATAAAAATCTCACCTGATTGGAAAATATAGAGCATAAGAGGCAGTGAAAAAGAGTTGAGGCGAGCTGAGTAAAAACGAGAAGCGATAGGAGGCCTCGCCGGGTCTCTGAGGTCGTGTCTAGGTTTCAGCTGACTTGTCTCCGGCCGGCCCCGAGCACACCGCCATCTCCACAAATGAGCAGGTTGAGTCAAGACTGACGGATAGCAAACCACAGTGGCAGTGCTTTATCTTCTGATTGTAAAGTGATACTGCTAAAGAGGTCAAACCTTTTCTTTTTTTTTTTTTTCGTTATCATGTTTGCATCCGCCCATCCATCCATCGTACATATAAGGATTGGTCCAAACCTCATTTTGCATGCACAGACATGTGAAAGCTGATCTACTAACTGGATCCTCTGAGATCACGTCTGGCAGACGGTTAAAGTCACTCACACTATGTAGAATGTTGGACGTGCTCCAGATCATGCAAAACACTGAGAGGAGGAGTTTGCGCATATAGATTGATCTGCAGTGCACAATGCGATTTAAGAAGTCCGGAACGATCCGTATTTGACGTGTTTGAAAAGCAGATGCAAATGGGCTCAGAGTGAAGCGTGGAGGCTGCTGTTTCTGTGGTGAGAAGCATCCGACTTCCTCCTCCATGGTTTCATATTTCACTCTGAGTGTGAAGGCTCAGGCCTCCACCTCTCTGCTCCGCAACAAATGCATGAAACGATATAATTTCTGGCAGATCGCCCTTGTGTAAATAGAACTTAATGCATGCAGAACTCTCCTTTGGACTGTCCTGTTTGCTCACAATGTCACTCACAACATTATTCTAACTTGAGAACCTGCAAAACACAGGCATACTGAAAGTACAGTCTATTTGCACATGCATTTTAGCACGCTTTATGCAGGATCTTTGGAGATCAGGGTCTTGCAGTCCTGGCGTTGGAGCCAATTCCAGACAACTTTGGACAAAACAGGTTACATTTTGGAGAGGTCATCAATCTGTGACAATGCAAAAGTTAGTTGGACACCGAACTACCTTGACATATAGCCAACATGGATAGTTAGAATATGCGAACTCCACAAACAGAAAGACTTCCTGGAATGGGGGATGATGCAAACCACAACACCACTTCATTACAGCTGCCTAAAACTGATTAAATCTTCTTGACACTTGTGCATAAACTTAGACTAGCGCCCCTTTTGTAAGTACCATATATACCGTAACACATGCTTGTTGCCCGTGGTTCTTTTTGGGCTACGTGATGATGAATCACTGAGAGTGGGTCCTGCTCAATGACTGCTGAAAGATGAGCTCAGCCCCACGTAGGCAGGAGATGTGGCCCTAAAATAGCTGAGTTGCCAGGCTCCTGGGAGCTGCGATGCTGAAACCGAGCTGCCAAACGAGATGCTATCGCAGTCCACCCACCGCTCTCGCTACTGAGAAGAGGAGGAAGGAAGGAAGGCAGTAGATGGCATCATCCTGTTTGTTCTTTTTTTTTTTTTCTGACACAGCCTGGCATCATGGTTGACTTTATCTGAGATCATCTTTGATTTAATGTACTGCGTTTTGCTGCTGTCAGTCAAACCCAGGCGTTACGGCGGTGCGTCAGAGTTATTAACTCAGAATGATTCTGCTCCTTCAACAATATATACTGTATATGAGATACGACCAAGAGGTAAGCTGCGTGCTTTGATTGAAAAATGCTCCCAAACAGCGCGGTGCTCGCTGAAACATATTCACTTTTCATCAAGCCTATAATTGGAACATTTCTTTTAGTTTAAGCCCTTAAATCTCGGCAAATTGACACATGTCACAGAGGACCCACCCAGCTCCCTCCTCCTCCTCCTCCTCCTCCTCCTCCCCGTCCTGTTGGAGATGCTTGTTAGCAGAGCTGCCATAGGCCCTCATCGACGTGACGGCTCCGTCACAATCTATTACTCTGACTGGGAACCTACGCATCTCATAACTGGCACCAAATATTGGTTTTTGCGGAAAAATCCTGAAAAAAAAAAAAAGAAAAAAGAAATGGCACATTAATGATGAGAAAAATAAACAGGAGGCTTGTCGGCAGGATGTGGGTGGCTGTCCCATGGGAGAGGAATCTCGGGGATGTAGAAATAGTAACAGCATCACCCAACAGGGGTTCCACCACCTCCCCCTCACCATGTCTCCCGTACTCCCGCTGCCTCGCAGCCATCCAGACACTTGTATGACTGCGGTAAGACAGCAAAGTTTTCATTTACCATCTACAGAGATCCCGCTCCGAAAGCAAGCCTTCAGGGTAATGTTAGGTCTTTTCATAAGTTACAAAGATGTAATTAGACAAATTAGCTCAGCAGACACTCGGGGTTGTGTTTTTAATGGCTGCATGTTGCCTAGGTTGGTAATTAGCAGGCCGCCGCCGCTCCAAAATCACACATTGCACCCGAGGCCCTGCATCCGTAACCTGACAACCAGTAGCGGCGCGGTAATGAAGGTTTATGCATCCCACAGGCTTGGTTTGTCTCACTTGCCAGGCAGGTTTGATGTTGGAATTCACACCGAGCCGCTCTGCAAATCTCCGGTTTATTCCCGGTGTATCGTTTTCTTCCAGGGTGAGCGTGTCGTCCTCTCGGCGCGGTGATGTATTCAAATCAAACTGATGTGTTTTTGCCTCGGAGGCGCAGACTTTCATTTGAGCCAATCACCTTTATGGCTCAATTCATCAGGGCCGTGGTCTACGTGCCCGGGTCCGCCGTCGTGAGCAGCAGCCCAGGAGCCGCTCGTTCGTCTCCACACACCCGGCTCCTCTCACACTTTTAATGACTTGCCGATGGTGATTTTGACAGAGCGCCTGGGTTTTTTTTTTTTAATAATGTGGAGTAAATTCCTCCTCTCTCTGACACTACACGTTCTCTTTAAATTGGATTGAGGGTGCTGAATGCCAAATGGAAAATGACCTGGCACAATGCCGATTAACTTGCAAAAGAATTTGTCTATTCACTGTATGTGTCCGCATTAAATTTGCGAAACTCTGTTTATCACAAATATGACCCAGTGGCGAGGTTTCTGAACCCACAATGATTCTTTACATCCAGCAAGAAATTGATTTCTCCTTCAGTTTTTCATTCGTTTGTGCGCAGCCTCCAGATGTGAGACATGCCTTTATCCGAGAAGGCATCGCGTTCAGGTGCGCTGTGTGTGTGTTTGTGTTTGTGTGTGTGTGTAAATTAAATGTGTCACAGTTCGCACCGTTCACTAGCAATTCCTCATATTTAGTGTGCCGCAATCAGCTGCGGCGCCGTATATCTACTGATCATGAAAGCATGTGAGATATGCTTTGTGGAAGGGAGCTTAGGTTATAATCATGTTTAAGTCTTGAAACGCGTAATTATAATCAATTTATATTTGCAGTCTGATGCACATGAACCAAACTTTGGAAAACAAAGTTTAAAAAAAAAAAAGAAAGAAAGAAAGAAAGGAAGGAATAGCAGCCCCCGTTCATATAGAACTGTTGTTGTTTGCTGTAGCCTGTCACAGTCTCAGCGGCTTTGTACCACATACTGTCTTTCTGTCCTATTTGTGGGGGCAAGTTGGCACAATGTTCTGCCTTCACTGACGTGGGAAGGAGATGATTGGAACAACGTGCTGTGAGTGGATAGCGCCACACATCCACGGGAGCTTTGTGGACCAAGGAGATAAGGCCGGAGCCCACAGCATGACAGGGAGAGCGGGACCGGGGAACGGAGGACAAGAGACTGCCGCCTTAAGGCCGAAAGACTCGGCAGAGAGTAATGAGGGCCGGCTCTCACCGAGGATTCTGCCGAAAGAGAAGGGGAGAGGCGGAATAACAGCCTTGGAGGGCAAATTAGCCGCCTCGCCGCAGTGGCTGGCATGGGAGGAGGTGAAACGAAGAGGCACAAATGGCAAGGAACAAATTTCAGGGTGGTTTTGATTCCAGGTGCAGGGATTTAACACCTGTTGGGCCAGGCGCAATTACACAACACCGGGCCCCGAACGCTGCAGCTTAACCCGCCGTCAGGGAAGTGACCGCGTTCGGGAGCTTCTGCTTTCCTCCCAAACTAGCAGCTGTAAATGGTTGACGAGTGTGTTTTGTAGCTGTTTTTAAAATTAGATGCATGTGTGAGCTTGTTGAACGATGACAACGCACGACGCTTCCGCTTCACGTATATCACAACAGACACTGCAACGCACGGCTGACATCTTGGTGGTATGAAGAACTGTGACACCACGCTCGAGTAAAATAAAGAAAAGTAGCACAAATGAGGGTAAATCCAATTTTAAGCCTTCCACTTACGTCCAATTTGTCATATTTAGGGTGATTCTTGCAAATCGCCACACACACCGACGTTCGTAGGGACAGACGGACAAATCGGATTGCTGTTATGGTGAATTTTAACTCTTTTGTTTGAGTATTTCACCTCTCTGCAGTTCTCAATAACAGCATAAATGAACAACTTCAGTTGTAACACTTCAGCTGTGTGACTGAACTGGGACTAAACGGCACCTCCTCTTTCTCAGAATGACACAGCAAATTAGAAAATGATTAATAGTAGAAGATGATAATCAGTTAGTGGAAAAAAAAACCCCAGAGTTCATGAGTAGAGAAGCTTTGGGACTCACAATCCCTGCCTGTAGGAGTCTATTTTGAGGTTACATCTCTGAAAAGGTTATAAAATGCCAAAAATGCAGTGGAAGGCCATAAAATATCCACAGTGCCTGAACGCTATATTTCCTCCCTGCATCCATCTTTAACATCAGCGTTATGCAAATGAGCCGGGGTGGCGGTGGGAGCAAACAGAGGGTGAGTAGCAGGGTGCAGCATGGACAGGTCACCCCTCCTAACTCGGGAACGATTATTCACGCACGTGTTCACATGTTCGACCAGTTCAGTGTCGCCAGTTAACCCGAACAGATGTTTATGTGTCTTTGGAGGGAAGCCAGTGTACACAAACAGTCAGCCGTGAGCTTAACTGTCGGAGTTACGGAGGGCCTGGAGGAGAAAACCCATGCACGCACGGGGAGAACATGCAGACTGTCCACTGAATGCCAGCTTCTGTTGTGTTTTCACTTGTTATACAATTTGTTTTGGTACTTAGGTTGGATGACTGAAATACCTCAAATCTGATTTATTGGATGGCTCTGAAGAACCCCCCTGTCGGCCCACACACGTCTCCTGGTTAATGTTTCTTGAACGTGAGCGTCGACTATACTTAGAAAGGACATGGCCGGTTTGAACCCATCAGCCGCCATCTCAAAAGGAGACGTGCGTTCTCTTAAATGAGCCGTGCGAACGTCCTCCGGAGGCACAACACAAGTTGAAAAATACTTTTAATTCTTCCCGTCACAGTTTTTCAGGTGTAGATTGACCCATCACTTCTGCACCACGCCTTTAAATCGCTATAATGGAATTTAGAGACTCCATTTTTCCTCTTTCTTTTTTTTTTTTTTTTTTTTGCCCTCTCTTCTCTCTCACTCTCTTGCCCACACACACACACACACACACACACACACTGAGCTTCTCTGTGCCGGGCCCTGCCTGTGGCACAAGACGTGTTGGATCATTTGATTCCAGCTAATAACCGGAGTTAGCCCAGAGAAAGGCTTAAATGAGTTGTGGCCTCCCTGGGCTCCTCCTGCTGCCTGTCTGAAGTGTGAGATGACTGGAGGCTCTCAGCCGCTCGGCGCTCTGGATGGAGGCTGATTGTGTCGCAAGTGTCCACATTTATATATGTGTGTGTGTGTGTGTGTGTGTGTGTCCTCCTGGAGGACGACGCCGAAACAAGGCAAGCTTTTTATCATTTAAATGGCAAAAATATCTCCCCATCCAAGAACTGGCCCGCCTGTGAAACACTGGCTGCAGTTTAATTGTCTAATCGTCTTTTTCTTTCCCGAGTTTTTACTTAATTAGTTAATCTGCTGGAAGCTGCATTCTTGACAGGCCAGTTTTCAGTCGGTTGATCGCTCAGTGGCGTGATGGACTTATTATGGCAGATACACTCTGCACGTGTACCTGCAAATGTGTCGTCACACACTGCTGCACACGTACGGGATAACACACAACCGAGCCAAACCGCATACTGTCTGAACTTTCGCTTACGTATTAAAATATCAACGCTGGTGCCGTTTCACATGCACAGACACAAAACACACACACACACACGTACACACACAGAGCTATATATTCTAGGGTTAAAATGAAAACACTTCCTTGTTGACACGTCTTTGCGCTCTGCAATTTGATTAGCGAGAGAAGGGAAGTGGTAATGAACTGTGAACATGCCGTTTCCTCCCATTTGCAGGCCAAGCCTCGGCTCATTCTCCCGCTCTCCCGTCAAACACTGTGCAACTCTTCTGTCCTGACATCGCTCCCAATTAGCCGCGGCATCTCCCCCCCCCCCCCCCCCCCCCCCCCCCTTTTGTTTATATCCACTGTCAAAATGGCTTTGTGTTTCAGTTTTTTTTTGGTGAAGTTGCCTGATTATTGATAACCTGTGAAAATAGGACGCACACAGATGTGAGACAGTTAGATATTTAGATAGATATAGCAGATAAAAAGGGGGGATGGAGTTTAGTAGGTGGATGAATGGATGGATGGTCATATGAATTTTAGACATGTTCACAGCCAATTGTTGTTAACTGAGCAAAATGGGCCTTAAACTATTAAAAAAAAATTCTAAAATTCAGATTTATAGTCTGTATTTCCAATAAACGAGGTGGGTAATCAACAACATTAACAACAGATCTTAGAGCTGTGCCAGAATTGTACACTTATTAGACATTAATTAGACATTATTTTAAATATTATCTCCGTTAATTGTTCAAATTTGATGGTAGGTACTCCTTCGGATGACAAAATGTGTCAAAACAGAATCACTAAGACAAAATGTGAAGCAGGAACTGATTAAAAAAAAAAAAAAATCTTTCCAGCAAACCTGAAGCGCTGCGCTTCTCATTGTTGACACCGCCGATACATGCAGTGTGTGATCTCGACACTCAGAGCGAGGCTGATTTTCCTAGTTAAGCAATTAAACTTTTTTTGCAGTTTAGCATCGTTGTTTGCACCCAAACGTTTCATCCCCAAACTTCATCCTGTTTATTTTACACGTCGCGTTGCCTCAGCTCCGTGTGAAATCACATTCCGACTGTATCTCGCCTGCAGGATCTGCAATCACAGCCCTGCCCTCGCCTGTTTCAAGGACCCTGGAAGGTGTGTGTGCGTGCGCGTGTGTGTGCGTATGCGTGTGAGATAAAGAGTGTGTATCAATCTTTTGTCATTTTTAATACTGCAGCCTTATCAGGGAGATATGACAAGCTCAAATGAGCCGGTGTGGCAATTACTGCAGTGCGAATAAATGTGCGTGTGTGTGTGTGTATATTTGTGCAGGAGTGGGTGGTTGTGTTGGTTAGGAGGAGGGGGGGGGGGGGGGGGGTTCGGCTTGTTGCTGGTGGGACTATTTACAGCTTACTGATGAGACTCCCTGCTGCTCTCATCACCCCTTCCTCCACGTCTGTCTCCTTCAGCACACCCCTAACACATTTACACTCACATGCACCCCGGGACACCTGTAATTAGCCAGTTAAGCGTCACACAAATATTCATATAATGGTTCGAGCAATGTCCAATATATGATTCCTCCGGCTCTGCGAGCGTTTCCAACAAATGTACACTAAAAGTTTCACTTTACAGGGGGAAAAAAAAAAAGTTCTACTCAACAGAAAATCTGTTGAAATATGGACATTTGCATTTATTATTCATAATAAACATGAGATAAACTTCCTTTAAATAAATAATCCATAGAATGAAGTAGCTGAGTTGCAAAGTGCACAAAAATGTTGATTCTCACATCTCAGCAGTGTTACCAGCCTTTGCCTATACACACACACACACACACACACACACACACACACACACACACACACACACACACACACACACAGTCCTCCAAAATGGTTGAGGGACACGTCAACACAGCGAGAAAAGCCCGCAGAGGCCAAAATGCATGCAGAGGGATGTGGAGGTGTCAAACATGGAAGTGTCAAACAGTGCCCACTCACCATCCCAGACCTTTTCCTCTTCCTCACTGTGTGTGTGCGTGCGTACAGCCGTGCAGTGTGTGTGTGTGTGTGGGTGTGCAGTATGTGTCCGTGGGCGGCTGTCACCTCTAAACAGCAAAGTTTCAGAATGACAGGGCCAAGCGATGACAGTTCAGCTACTGCCACTGGGCAGGTTAGAGACGGGAGGCTCCCTGCATCGAGCGCCCCGCCACCACGCTCCCTCTCTCTCTCTCTCTCTCTCTCTCTCTCTCTCACTCCCTCTCGCCCCCTCTCCCACTCAGTGCCGTGTTGTGACTGCTTGTGACAGGGCTCGCAGGTTCCTCGCTGTTTATTCCATGTGGTTTTCTAGCTACAACATGTCTGCGTTGTGCATTTTCTCCCAGCATGCTCCTGAGCTTGACATTGAGCTGCTGGTTTTCTTTTTTTTTGTGTGTGTGTGTGTGAGAGCAGGTATAGGTGTGTACAGTGTGTATGTTTCTTTTATGCCATGTGAATTTACACAGCGCCACATTGCACCAGTCCAGTCGATATAAAGCAAAAGGAATTAATTCAGTGTTTTGGTGTGTTGAAGCACAGAAAAACAGGCATTGCATTGAAGCTGTGAATTCATTGGAATTACAGCCACAAATAGTTGAACTGTGCACACCTCTGTGTGCTCTCAGAATTGGAGAACATGTGCACGTGCGTTTTAGAAGACGTAGACACAACTTAGCACATTGTGTTGAGAAGGAATAAAGAATCTTGACACTCTGGAGGCCGCCATTGTTCTTATTGTCCATCTGCTCGCACGTGTACAGGAGAATTATTTACTAACGCCACGGCGTGCATGCATTTGTGCACGCAGAAAAGTCAAAAGTTTGCATTTTACTCATTTCATTTGCAAACTTTGTTGAAAAGGGGTTAAAGAACAGTGAATGCAACACCTGGAGGATGGAACTGAAGGTGTGGAGCACAGTGCAAACATCATAAAATGCATACGTATAGAGCATGGAATTAGTGTTGTGTTTACTCTTCTGGCACATGTACAGGTGGCACACTTACTGTGTTGACAGTAACCTACAGAATCGAGCCTGCAAGGCCTTTGTTGACACTGCAGCCTGGAGTGTACCTGTACATCTATGAAGTACAAGGGCGTGGCCATCAACCGAACAAAACCAGAGAAAAGAGACCAACTTCAATCCAAGTAGTGACACAATACACTGCTGTTTCCAGGTGCAGGTTATAAAAATTCAATATGCCGGTATAACCTCATTGAGATTTCCCTTCATGCATTCTTTCATCTTCGGTGCCTCAAACAAAACCCCTCAAATCCGTCTGGTACACCTGCCTCCGCTGTATCGCGGCATAAACCCTCCGTGTTACCGCTTCCCTGTATTACTAATTCTCCGGTTTGACCTTTCACACACAAGTTTGAGATTGTGTTGTGAAAGTGTGCCTCGCGGTGGTTTAATTCAAAGACGTGACTTATTGAACTAGTCCTGGGATGTGTCATTCTGTGTTGGAGGAGCAATCCCTCTCCTGTGGATAGGGTTCAGTTTAATTTAACAGCCTGCAACAGCTCATCGATAGTTTCTCCCGCGGCACAAAGAGAGATGACAGCATGCAGAAGCCGCTGCGGGTTATATCTTTATAAACAGACCTCACGCAGGAAAAGATGGAAATAGATTTAATCTGGAACACACTCCAGAGAATTACATTTAAGCTGTGCATCGGTGGCACGCTGAGTACATTTCAAAATGGTGACCTATAAATTAGGACCTTGCGGGCGCAGAGCGAACCTTTGACTCAGTCCTTCTCCTTAACCTTTGGGGAAGTGTTACCACTTCTCCATTTTTCTTCTGTTTGTGTTTTGTAGCTGTCTAGTAAATCCATGCGAGGAGGTCTGGTTAGAGCCTCTCTGAGCTGTGTTGAAGCGTATGTTTCCACATACGTTAATTTTCATGTTTGTACGAAAACATGAACCTTTAGAAGCCAGACTCAAACCGAGGTTCGCTCACTGCGAGGAGGAAGTGCTACCCACTACACCACTCTACTGAATGTACTTCAGCCTAATTGAATTTCACCAGAATATGCATCTTCGCCTTGGAATTAGCATCGTGATGATAATTACTGTGAGACAGACTCATGCTGTCAGTTACGTCTCTTTTGTGCTCTATTGTTCTTTGAACAGATGAATATTATCTGGAGCTCGGTTCAAAAATGAAAATCAACTAAAGTTGCAATTAAGAGGATATTTATCTGCTAATATGGCAATTGTTTAGGAACTGCCTCAGAAAATATGTCCTTCTGCTGGTGCGCTCCCGCTGCCAGTCAGCCATATGCAGACGTAAGCATATATCCTCCGACAAACGCTGCAGCGCCACTTCACAGCGCCCGGACAGATGGAAACCATTATTTGATTCTTAACTCGAAAGGAAATCTCTTCATATCACAAAAAGCAAATTACCACTCGTCCAAATATTTAGAGAACGAGATGAATTTAGACCCCCTCCTCGTCACCGGCTTCCTGCACGGAAAGTCTGATTTGGGATTTAAACAAAGCTGGAAAAAAAAGAAAATAAATATGGAGCAGTGGGGCGACGGCCCCGCTGCTGACCCCGGTGACACAACAGGCCAGACGGCAGAGGCCGTTACGGGAGTGTGTTCTTTGGTTTTCGACCAGGGCTCGCTCTCCACACAGGATGCCTCGTGTCAAACAAGGACTTTGGGCCTCAAAGAGAAGGAAGTGTCTCCTTTATGGCACTTTGCAGTCCAACAGCCAAAGTCTGATTTGCCAGATGGCCCGTGATGGATGGGGAAGCAATCCAGCACACGTCATTTCTTGTTCCTCTTGTGTTCTTAATCAAGGCGAGACAATATTTACATTCTGCAACCGTGACATAAAGCACCATCTGTGAAATCTGTTGCACGGACATGATTAAGATAATACAGACGAGGGACAGTGGCGGCGTTGAGGTCGTGGAAGTAGGTTTATTCCATCTGATTACTCCCATTGCAGGAAGAGAGCAGCCGGAGCACATTATTCCTATCTGACAACCTCAAGAACCTCCAAGCCGTTTAAGTAAGAGCAGTGATTAGTTGGAAGGCAAGTTCTTTTGGGAAGGTGTTTTTAAATATTAAAACTGATTCATTCTTGAAGCTAAAGCAGCTCTCTAGGTAATGTTCTGTTTTGCTCAAGTTGAGTAAGCTCATTAAGGCTCCCCAATGATTTGCAGAAAGATAAAGCCAAAAAATGCATCACTTAAAAAAAAATTCTACCTGTGCTGCAAATCTCACAGGTCGGATGTAGTCATGCTGTTAATGCTTGCCTCTAATTATAGTCATGTCCCCTCTAGTTATGTCTCATCTTTTGTGACAGAGGAGAAATTTAGTTTGGAGCTCGTTGTTCCACTGTTTCCTGTCCTCCGTCGTCCACCCTTTGACCTAACCCGTCTTTGATGATCCCCGAGAAAAATGGAATCTTTGACTCCCGGCGAGCAGAGAAACTAACAAAAATGTCCTTGAGCCAGTTGTCTGGCTGCTTTTGTCTCCCAACTCATTCAGACCGAATGCCATCAGTCAAAGCTCTCGCTCCATCCCTCCTTCCCTCCTTCCTTCCTTCCTTCCTTCCTTCGCTTTTGTCTCCCCCCTCTGCAAAGCATCAAAACAGCTGGGGGCTTGTTTGCGGTCCGCTCATGATTGTGCCAGGGTAATTAAGAGCTTTTTGTAAAACGATAGCTTTGTCAGGCTTCTCAGATGTTACCTAACAAGGCGGCCTACAAAGGTGTTGGTGTACGGCATTCATCACTGTCATCTGGGGCTAATTACCAGCCTATAAATCAGCAGTCAGACCTGAACCAGCCGCAGCTGAAAGGCACTAGACTCTGTTAAGGTGGATCCGAACTGAGCTATTTAGATCAATTTTATAATGCCGTTAAATGATTAGCAGCAGGTCGATAATGCGACCCGCGGATTGCTTGATTCATACTTTTCCATTTCATTATTCGGCAGGCTGCTTTTTAAGCCGGAAGAAGCTGAGCGAGATAAGGCTCTCTGCAGCAGATAGGGCTTAAAGTGTCCTCACCCTGACTTTTACAATGATAGGAAGGTTAAGTTAGCACTGTGTTAGATTTATGCTGCCTTTCAAGCATCCTTCATTTCCACTTACTTACCAGATCAAGCAATCCCCGGCCAGTCTATAAAATCCCACAGCTTACTTTTCCTTAATTAAATGCCACTCGTAATGCTCCCTGGTGCACCCCGTATATCTGCGGCCATAGCTGATGCTTTAAAAAGCAAAGAGCCACCTTTAATGCGGTGCGCCGTCTGCAGCTGAGCTGCACCGAGGGGACGGAGCTACCAGACATCCATCTTAACAAGGTCACACCGTTTGATTTTTAATATAACGGTCAGTGCTCGGGCCCCGCGTCCTCCTTTGAAATATTAGCGCTCATTAATGATGTGGAAGCCGCCCCGCCCCTCCCCTCCTCGCAAAAAACCCATCAGCAATCATTTCTCCACACGAGGCTGAGCACAGTCGGATCCGTGCGTAGACCTGCTCCCACTCACTGCCAGGGGCTGGCCGAGCGCCGGCTTTATAGGCCAGCTTTATGGCATTCATTATGCACACTTAACAGCCACTGTAATTCTCTCAGATGGCTTGGGGAAGTGAGGCGATTAGCTGTTGGGTCTAAACGTGGGCTGCTTCAGACTTTGACCTTTTGTTTTGGACATGAAAGATGGTGTCTTTGGCACGGCCAGGGAGATTTCTCAGCCACTTTGTTATTTATGTTTTTCTTTAAAATGCCCGCATGTCCGTTGTTTAAAATGACATGTAATCCTCTGGAAGTCGCCTGAAAACAGGCTCTTTCCCTCTCAACGAGGACTTTGATTATTTTACTCATTGCTTATGTAAGCGTTATTGCATTCTTCTCTCGCTTTATGGGTCTTTTTTCACGGGGCTAACAGCACAAACAAGCGCTGAAGTGACTGGAAGTCGTCTGCTCTCTGCTGCGTGCGAGCTGTAAAAATAAGGCTCTGGGGGTCAGGGTCGAAAACATCTCACACTCCTACGCAAACCGCTTATTAGAGGCGAGCTTTTGTAGAGGGGGTTTAACTTCTCCACGTCTCCTGCTTTTTTGCTTCCCACTTATTTAATGTAGTGAAGTGAGGAAAAGGGGGCCGAGCGTTAACGGCGCCGCTCCACGGTAATCGGCCGCAGATTGCTTGTATTTGTCCTAATTCAGACCTTTAAATCACGTCTTTAAAGGAGTCACTGAGTCATAACCTGATCAGTCTGCTGCATGACGTGTTTTTCTTTCCCGCTCTCTGTTGGTTTATGGCTCAACTGCCGGGGCCGAGTCTTCCATGTGCGGCACACGGCTTACGCAAGCACTGCACCCATAACAAATTACGCTCGCACCTCCTCTCAACATGACTTATCTTCCTGCATAGATGGAGATGCAAGTCTTTCCGTAAGTTATTACGCCCGCTGTCCTTGGAGCTGGCGGCATGTTTACACAGCCCTTATTCCTCTCTGCCTGCCCGCCGCCTCGCCCTGCTGAGAGAGATTTCCAGGTCGCGGTCCCACCAAAACACAAGAACACTTTTCTCCGGGCCTCCCTGTTTAGATGCACAAAGTACCGGCTGCTGTCAGGGGAAATTTAGGTAATAAATCTGCAGACGGCGACCTCATAAAGTGTGCTTGACCTCCAAGATGAGGAGCCCGAATGGGCCATGCACCATTAAGTTCACACGCGGCGTCCAGATTAGATTTCAATGCTCAAACTGTACGCGGTCAAGACCGGTGGCACTTTAAGAAGTCACCAAATCGATGGCCTGAGCCACCAACCAAAAGATTTAATGGTTAAGCACAGCTTTTATTGACATTGTTACTCCTGGAAATAAAAGCTCACCCGCACTAAGTCACCGCTGATCTACCGGGAGGAAAACGGCCGCCGCCGACAGCAGGAATGTCGAGTGGAGGCGAATACCTCTGCGTCTATTTCTATGCATTTATACAGTATTGAGAATCCGGCGCAGACCAGGAGGCTTCACAGACAGGCTCATCACACACCGGTGATCATGTGCGAAGATTGAGTTTCCAGTGTGTGAGCAGACAGACTGCAGCGAACCCGGTTCTGGTTTGACGTTAGCATCAGGTTGGGCTCTCTGCTAATGTGTTGCATGTGCAAAATACGGGTTACAACTCTTGCATCCTTTAAATTTCGCCTCCGTAACGTGCGCCGAGTGCCAGCATTCCAGATTTAATTGTCTTTGAAGTTGTGGCGGTCTGAGCGCAACAACAAGGGTTAACCCGGGCCCGAGTCTGCTCTGCCGGTTCTTTTTAAGAGTCCCACTTAAGGTCTCTTTTGTTGCTCCAGATGTTTTGTGTAGCTATTTATTTAGCTTGTAAACAGGCCGACAAAAAGCAGCGGGCATAATGATGGAGAGGGAGAGCTGCAGTGACATTGTTGCGGGGCCTCACAAAAGATAGCTGTATGCTTAATGTGATTTAGAGCTGCGGGTTGGGCGGGGGGACTTTATCGCCTTTCAGAGGGAGGTTACCAAATTGAAATGCAAATCTTAACATTTTGGAATTCATTAGAGTTGACATGGCCCCCCTTGGAACAACAGCAACAAAAAAATGAACATGCATTGTGGAGGTGGATTGAGGAGGGGAGGGGGGGGGGAGGCGTTCTCATTTCTTGCAATTTCTCTCTCTGAAAGGGAACGGAAAGAAATGAGCCCGACCTTCTGACTCGGTTCATTTTATTGCAGCCTCGTCCTTCTTTTTATTTTCTCTTTGAAGAAAGCTATCATGCTAGGTGTTCCCATATGGAGCAGGTGGATCGTTGCCCTCTGTACTAATGCCGCACATGTGGGAACGTGTGCGAAGTCGGCGAGGAACACGCCAACCCCTCGAGGTACGAGAGACTCAGAGACCATTTTGATGACAATACAGTTTATTGTCATTATCTAGGATCATTGTTTTCTGCTGCAAACTTTGCGTTTGACTTCAATTTGCAGTCGAAACTTTAGTTTTTGAGGAATTAAAAAAGTTAAGGAGTTTGTTGAGGAATCTTTTTTTTTAATACATGAATGTTGTTATAAAAAGCTTTTATGCTTTCTCATTCTTTTGACAGGTTTTATCAGTCGGTTATTCAGACATTCTTGCAAACAAGCCTTTGCATAAGCATCAACACTTCAGGCGCACACACACACACACACACACACACACACACACACATCTTTCACTGACGTATGGCAAGTCCTGATCTGTATCTCCCACACACACTTCCCCAGAGAATTGATTAAAATCAGAGAGAGACAGGCCTTGAACATAGCTGCTTTTGTGTGAACAAACAAAGGCTGCCGGTAATTGGATTCGCATTGAGAGAGGTATTTAAAACAGTCTGATAACTAACACAAGCTGCCAGCTTTTTTGCCGTGCATTTCTGTGACCCAGTCGCCCGGATTGGTCGAGCTCTGCTCCGGCTGAGCACCGCTATGTCGAGCAGCCCTCTTTCAACATGGGGGAATACTATTACAGGAAATCTATCAGTCAGAAAAGGTCCAGAGGTCTTCCTTTTCCGCCGTGATTGCTTCTTGTGGGGGCACTTAAATGCACCATTACTTCACTCCCATTTGAAAGTTACAAGTAGTTGATTTGCCGAGTAGGGCGGGTAGAGGTTTGCTTTACATGTTTGATGCTTGACATGTTTGAACGTAGCTTGAAGATAAGACGGGAGGCTGACCTGTGAGAACGCAATCCAAGCATCCCGAATGCCACAAGTTACAGATAATTAAACCGCTGAAGGGCTGATTAGAGGCAGCGAGACAAGAAATCAATGAAACATTGCCAGACTAAGTGTGTCTGATTGTTTACATACCTGGAACTGGGAAGAGGGGGAGGGGAGGGGAGGGGATGGAAGGAAGAGGGAGAGAAATGACTGCCATTTTATGTCTGGGTTTGAGGTGAACAAGATAGAGATCAACTCCAGATGGCTGCAGTCAGAGGGCTCGGGGCTCCGGGGACGCCACTGCCTCGCAATCCATCGCTCACCCAGACACAGACACTCCATTACTCCGGCTCTGAACCGGGATTAAATCCCATCCCGGGCCTGATTGTCTTTCCTCCTCTCCTCTGGCGTGTTGACATTGGCCTCGGCGGGCCGAGCCGGCGGCTCTACCTGACGGTTCGCCGCGAATCACGACCCGGGCTCGTGGTTCCTGGAGGATTAACCCGAGTGAGTCACAAGTGATCTGAGGGCAGATGATTGCAGCGAGCCCTGAGAGACGTCTGGCTGTTTAAAGAGTGTTTGCACAGTTGTCCCAGCGTCGCGATAAGCACTGCGACGGCTCATAATCAGCGCTGGGTTGTTGAGTAACACTTTGCTTATATGAGTGTCTTATCTGGGTTTGGCTACACATTATACGACTGCGTGTTTACATTTTAATGTTGCAGTGTGTGTCCTTGTGATATTTACCGTGTGTGTTGGTTGCTCAAGGGCAGGCAGAGTTCAGCCTGGTGTCAGCTTCACTCCGGTGACGGCCACATGGCACGGCCCAGATCACAGTTTTGATCACAAGACGACGATGAAGACTTATCATTGTTCGGTCTTCATGAGATTTCATATCTCTGTGGAAGATCTCTAGGGTTTTTTTTTTTTTTTTTTCTATTTTTTATGAATATATTTTACACTTGCGGTCTTGTGCTGGATTTGCCAGTCACGTAGAAACTCGCACTGAAAGAGAATCCCTGTGAATTTAAGCTTTCTGTCACTTCCAATGAATTTCATTATGAAAAGAACTTAACAAACGTGAACTCATCAAACCGATGTTATTGTTCATGTTGGACTGTGAGCCTGACTCATGTAGCAGAAGCAACGTCAGCAAGCACAATAGTGTTTATGAGCAGATCCCACGACCATCACTCACAGGTCAAAACAACTAAATAGTGGCACCTGCGGTTGAATTGGTTGGTTAAAACTTGTTGGAAACTTTTATTTTTTTTGCTGTATTAGCTGCTCTTTGATTCAAACCGAACTCTTCACCCCAGTAACTTCGGGCTTTTCTGCCAGACTCGTCTGTTTCCGTGTATAAATGTGAAATGAAATCAGTCTCTATTGAGCAGTAAACTCAGAATGTGGTGATAAATGTGCTGACACCTCAGGATGTTTATCCTCAAAACAATAAAACCCACACCTCTCATTCTGGACTTCCTGGCTTCTGTCTCAATATTTCACTGAAGGTTATTTAGATAGAAATCATATGATCTTGCTTAGTGTACAACGTTACGACTAATACTAAGTGAAGTGAAAAACACTTCATATCCCTGCGATAATGTGTTAGATGCAGGAAAAATAAGCAAACTCATTTGACAATGACAAGACTAAAACCTGCCACAAGGAACATTTATCCGAAGTAAACAAGTAACAGTTGTGCATTTTAATTGATTTGTTTCCAGAAGAGTTTTTATACAGTAATTGTCACAGTTTCTGATGATGGATTTTAGAGAGCGAGCGGAAAAATCACTTATACAAGGTCATACGCTTTAACCCGACCCTACAAACCATCCCTGCAGCCAGCAGCAGCACCAGCGTTTCATTATACAGTCTGAAGTACACACTGAGTTGTATCTTGTTCGCCAAAAGCTATTTAGAGCAGTTTTTTTTTTTTTTCGTTAAAGTTTAAATTGTTTTATTGTCGGTGTGTAAAAATACAGTAAACACACTGTACTTACAGTTATTGATTGCACATTTTGGAGTTGATATTCGACAGTGAAACTTCTACCGCTTAGTTTAACTGTGTAATGTCTGAAATTATAGCAGAAATAACTCCTCAGGTAAAGCCAGATGCAGATTTCGATATCATATATATATTTGTCTGCACTTCCCCGCACCTTATAAAAGACAGACGCACACAACGATGAATATTTATGCGTCCGTTTATTCTGTGTGCATTATTGATTGTACCAAAATATCCCTCCAAGAGGATCTCATTAAGGCAGGAAATTAGTCAAAGCTAATAACGCTCATAGTTGGGGAAAAAAAGCGTTTTTGAACATCATTCCAGATTTCTCTTCTCTCGTCTCGCCGTTGCTGAAGTTCATAAACTGCGCCGTGAATACGTTCATTAGAATTAGTATTTCCTCAAACTGAGTTGACTGGAGAAATTGTGTGTGATTAAATATTAGCTTGAATATAATTAGCATTTATTAGCCAACCCTGCTATGGCAGATAATGAAAATCTTAATGAAATGCTTTGTTGAATTTTACGTCAGGGGGGGTTTGAATTTTCTTCATTCTTTCCCTCGCTGATTTGCATATAACATGCCTGAGCTCAAAGTACAATAAACATTTATTTATTATATTAATAATGTAGCAGCTGCTCCGGCGACTGTGGCGTCTCAGAATCGGGCCGACTGATTGAGACGGCGTTTTCGAGTCTGTCTGCCTCGTGCTGCAGCCTACAGTTAGTTTAATGGGCTCCTCAGTCTGGCGGAGCTATTACCAAATCCAGCACAGACCATTAGGCCGCATGGGCTTAATTGCACATTAATTGGATAATTAGTCCTGCACTTTGTTTTCTCCCCATTTTCTCAAATCTTCTGCCTGGTTTCGGCGTGCAGTCGGTCATTCGGTAGATTTCCCTTTTGTCATTATGATTTTTCTTTTTCTTTTTCTTTTTTTTTTTCCTTTCCACAGCACGGGGAGAGGATATAGTAGTCTGTGCCGTCGTCACGCAACTGGAAACTTGCCGTGGGGAGTGGTTGCTCGTCGTGGGTGGGAGGCCAAGGCTGAGAGGATTGATGGAGCCCTAGGTTGTCTTCCTCCTGTGCTGTCATGTTGACCCACAATGCACGCTGTGTTTGTGTCTCTGCCAGCGCAGAGCCCAGGAAGAGGCATGCATAGTTAAATAGGCAACAACTCTCCCAGTCCGCAAGGTGCATTATTTATGAACTTTTTAAAGAGATTTTATTCATCCCTTCCTCGTATTTCTCCTCGCCATTATTGTCTGCGCTTCAGGCGTGTGCCTCGGCGCTCTCAGATTGCTGCCATTAAACCTGGGGAGCCATCTGATGGAGTTATCAAAGTAAATGTTTGGCACATTTGATAGCATTTGAAATATCCTCCTGTAATAAAGCTCTCCGGGGAGAACGAGGGGACAGGCTTTTCATGCAAATCGCCGGTTTTCTGATATCACACGGTGTGGAAATATTCACATTTGTCTCCGCGCTGTCAACAAAATACGCGCGGCGCCTCCCGACGTGGAGGTGGATGTTGGGCTGGATGGGAGGCGGAGGAGCGGCGCTCGCTATATGACGCCGCGCCAGACAGCTCGTAATGAAATCATTATCTTAAATTTACAAGCAATGAATCTGCCGAGCCGCGGCTTCGGTTCAGAGTGATTTTTATCGCGCGTATGGTTAACATATGGACGCCAGACAATTAGAGAAACGAGAAGAACGCATAAAGTGATATATTCACTCGGGAACGTAAAGATTTTTAATGTTGTGTTGTGTGTTCCTCCATGTGTGCAGCAGCATTTTTGTGAACGGGGGCTGGAAATCTGTGAGTCCTCCCGCCTTAACGAGCGAAGCGTCGCCGTCCTCCTCCAGACCCTGATCGGTCTCCCGCTGATCACACCAGTTAAAGCTCAGTCCTTTATTATTCCCAGAAGAAGCAGCAGCCGCTTTTGTCTCCCTGCTAATAATAGCCGTAAAGAGTGATCATCCCAAAGTGTTAAAACGCTCCCTATAAACATTGGTCTGTTTTCGTTTTGTTTATTATTCATCTCGTCCAATTACCATTCTAAAGGGGGGAGTGTTTCTTGCCAGGCGCGGAGGGAATAGGAGATTAAAAGGCAATGAGGAAACATCTGTGTCTCTGCTTTGCCACAAATCTGCATCTCATTCCTACCGCTGGCATTCAAATAGACAGCGCCTACAATGCAGGGAGGAAAGTAAAACGCCAAGGCGCATAGGGCTAGCGAACAGAGGGAAGGGTTACCATAGAAACACATACCTCACATGGGTTTATGGGCTGCATCCTATCACATGCTATCAGGAATTACCATAAATCTTCTGGCAGCGAGGGCGGTGGTTAAGGTGCACCTCAGCGGTGAATGACAATGTGTTGATCGCTGCATATCAGGAGAGATGCGCCCCGGCTCTTTAAATCAAGAGGAAAATGGCATCAGATTTAGCTTGTGACAATAGAAAGATGGAGAGTGCCTCTAATGCATTTCCTTTCATGAGCCGGTGTGCAAACAGATATTGAAAATCAGAAAGGAGGCGCTCGCCGCTTCCCCCCGTACATCCGCGTGATTGTGGAGATGAATGATTGCAAAATCAAAACTTAGCAGAAGGCATAATGCGCCTTAGAGCCGTACATTTACGGCTGATAATCTTTGACTGGGTGTCACCGCGCTTATTCCGCCGGCTCGCCGCGCAGCTGTCTGCGCCGAGCCGCAGCCAGCAGTGAGAATTGTGTCAGAGCGCAGTGGTACATCAGTGTAATTTCCACAAATGGCATCTTTCCCCGAGCTCCCATCCTCTCGACCTCTGGCGCAGAGCGACGACACTGAGAGCATTATCAGATGTGTTTGAGCAGCTCCCGTCAGCGCGACCCCGGTGGGCGGCGCAGATATCGAGTGAACTTTTCTGCATGGCTCCCTGATATTAACGCAATCTCCCCGCCTTATTACCATGGGAACATTTCACAGAGTATTAGACTTAATAAATGACTTTTTCCTTGGCTTCCATCTCTCTCCTTCTTTGCCATTTTTCTCCCCCGTTCGCTCCCGCCCTGCTCCCCTCGTCCTCCCTGCTCCTGAGCCGATAACCCGACCTCCCCAGGGGCCCGGCCTCCATAATCGCGTCAGTTCATGGCCCTCTTATTCCAGCAGAATTGCTTAATTGGTATGTGTTCTACATAACTGTTGGAGTATTAGACTCACAAATGAAGGTTAGAACCTCAGTGCTTGTAATCGACTGAAAGAAATTGATTTGTGCTCAGCTGCCCTTCTGGGACGAGACTTTATGGTTCTCTGAAGAAATGAAGCTTTTATAATTGTGTGTTCTTTCCCCCCTCTCCTCTCCGGTTCCTCTCTCTCTCTCTCTCTCTCTCTCTCTCTCTTTCTCATTTCCTCTGTGCTAACTGCTTTGTTGACATTCATCAGAAGGCAGCAACTTAAAGGTGATATGTCTGGTCTTGCGTGTTGCGGTGCATTACGCAGCCCGCCGCCGTCTGTGGATCCTGTTCCTCCTCGCGGTTCCGTGCCCCGTCTGCGGAAATCTGATTGCATTATGTGCGATCATGCAGCAGGCGTGAAGCACCATCATATTAACCAGACCTGATCAACATAAATCGTCTTAGGATTGATCTCCCGGTGCTGTAAGGTTTCACGTCGATGGCTCGGTGTGTGTGATTAACACGGGGCTTGTCGGGTAACTCGATTGCTGGGCGGTCAGGTTCTCAGAGCGCGTGGATGCTAATGTCATAACCGGCGCACTCAAGGTTTAACTCCTGGCTTCCGAGACCTTTACTGCATGTCGTTCCTCACGTTTCTTTTTTTTTGTGTGTGTGTGTGTCTCTGCCGTAAATATCAAGCAGAGTGGGGAAAATGAAAAAAGGCTCAGTCACAGCTTTGAAGCAACACGACCGGAGAGGTCAGCGGGAAGAATTACACGAATGCCGGTCCATTGTGTTGTTTAATAGAAACACCAGGACACGTGCAGGCAGAGATTTGGCTTTTGTGATTATTGTTCTTTCATACATGGGTCTGGAAGGTGGAAAATCTTGTGTTAAGGCTGAGCTTTGAGTTTCCTGGGTGCAAACATGTGACTTCCTCTCTCCCACATCCACAATGAGTCAAAATAATTACAAAAAAAGCCAATAAGCTCCTTTTTTTATTATTGAAGCATAGAAACATGCATAGTGTATTTGTGCAAAACATCGCTGAAGTACTTTTTCCTGAATGAGACCATTAATCTTTAACTGTCAGTAACGTTAACCGGTAGTTCCAAGCGTTTCGTACGTTTAAGGCTTTGTTTTGGTTTCGTTTGTTTATAAAACGTTTTGAAAATGATGTCCGTTTACATGAAAGTGGCAGAAACGCTGAAAACGATGCAGTTAGCATGCTGGGGAACAAGTTGTCACTGTTGATTGTTTTTCAGAGAACAGCATTCAAAATGGAGCAACGGCCGAGTTGGACTTTCAAGAAGTAGCATTCTCAGTGACTCTGGGCACGGCTGTCGTTTGAACAGACAACTGGAACACGATTAACGTTTTCCGTTTTCACCTAAAAATGTTGTGTAAACTTTGAATGTTTGATTGTAAGTAACACTGTTACTTATAAACAGGGGATTTCAAAGACGAGTTGATACAACCAACACCATAATGCCAATGACATTTGATCCCTTATTGTAATAATAATATTGTGATAAGATGTTACATGGATTGAAATAGGGTGAAAAACATCTTCCTGCATGAAATAACTGCAGTCAATAATGTAACAATACATCACTTGGGCTGCATTTCTGCTGGTTTTGTGCAATTTGCTTATCAAAACTCGGTAGTGAGTTGAGCAATGCTCTCAATCATGATTACAAAAAATGATTTCACTGTTTCAGCTGAAAGGTCATTTGAATGCTTCAGAGTGAAAGCGGTCCATTTAATTAAAGATACAGGAAACAGCACAGACTGAATTAAACAAACTCCTTCCTGCTAAAGTGGCGAGGAGGAAGCGGCGTGGACTCCCCAGCCCGTCTCTCCTGCAGCGCCGCGCCGCTGCCGCTGCCTTATGCATGACAAGTCGCTCTGACTTAGCTGACCGTAGATTATTTATGCCTGCTTTCCAGGTGGGCAGACTCAGATGTGCTTAGTGCAGAGGTTTGCTCAACGCAAAATCACATTTCACGCTTGCGCTAATGTCACCCGGCGAATGAAGAGGAGTGAGAACTGGCAGGTGGTGTTTACAAATGAGAACACCCTGAACCGCCAGCCGCCCTGACACCAGATGCTGATTTGATTATGGGGTGCCATGTAAGAGTGTATGAATGTATGTAGCAGGCGAGGTGGTGCATTCAAAGTCGATTAAGTGAAACAGAGATGAGTGTCACTTTTATATTTTCTATTTTGTCCAAATGGAGGTGTCAGTGCAGAAATTGATGAAAGCCTTTCATAACATGGGAGTGGTTTGAGGGAGAGAGGGAGCGTGTTTGCTCACTTTGGAAAAACATTTGCTAAATTAGATCATGTTTGGTGGGGTTTTTTTTTCTTCTTCTTCTCGAGGCTCATTCTTGCTTGTGTAGATGCTTATTTTAGAGTTTTAGGTGTGATTGCGTTGCTTTAGGTGCCATCTGCTTCTGTTGAGATAAGTTTTGCCAACAAATGTACACGAGTGACGTCCTTTGATGTTTCCGCTACCGAGCGAGTTAAACTAAAACAAAGAAACCTGAACGTCGGGCGCATGTTATTATGACAGCGTGTTAACGGTCGGAATATAAATTCTTCTACACAGTCTTTTGTGAACTTTTCAGAAAGTCTGTCTGCTTTTGCAGGAATTCAGGAACTTCAGGAACCTGCATCCATATGACTGTCTCTGATTATCTGTCCACACCTTTACCAGTTCAAACTGAAGCTCGTAGCACCAAGACATTGCACATTCAGGTTATCGCAAATGAAACGGCGCAAAAGCAAAGTTTTTTTTTCCGCCTTTTTCTGATCCTTATATTTCATGAATGGCCTTGTTCCTGTTTTCATAGCCGGAAGAGTTCCACACATGGCAGTCCTACGAGTGTGAACGTGCATTTTCCTCTCTGACCTGATCATTTTGGTGCAACTGTGCAGGGCATTCATTCGTTTCTTCAGCAAATGCTGCAATAAATGTCTTCTGCACAATAAATACTGATCCCTTGACATGAGAATTTAGCCTAAAATAGGCTCGTTTGGTGTCAGAACTATTCATATTTTTGGATCAATCAGGAGCCCATTAGTGCAGACACATTTTTCACAACATACTGAATAAAGTGAAGAACCAACTCTTCAGCTATTTACAAGACACCTGGCAGTTTAAACATTTTCCCCTGCTGCTAGTTTGGAATATAAAACACAGAGTCATCACTGAACGCCCACAGTTCAGGCCTTCTTATGTGACTCTTTTATACTTTAGTGAAAGGGTCTTGCTTACCATTTGTTTTTGTGAATTTGCCAACAATTGACCTGAAACTGAGACAGTGCTTGGGTTATATTAGCAGGGTCCTGTTGTCATGTGACGTGATATCTAATAAAAACTAAAAAACTTCCCGTCGTAGTGAGCACAAATGAATGACAGATGCTGACAGGAAGTGATCGGACTAAAATGTGCGTTTGCTGATCATAATCACCGTAATACTTGCATTTAGAATAAAACGTTGACGGCATGATGCAGCAAACTGAAATATAAATTCGATGTGGAAGAAAGAAGCCACTTCAGAAGTGTTTTTTTTAGGAAAAGTGGACATCATGCACTTTTTTTTTTCGACCACAGTAGAAAATGCAGTCCATGTGAAAGTGGCGTCCAGTGGTGAGTTGTAAAAATGCTCGACACGTCCCAGAACTAGGTGCTCTCTCTGCGCTGACATTTCCTATTCTTCCATCCTAGGTAATTGCTAGCAGATGCAAATTGAGCTTTGACAGCCTGTAGCAGCAGTACCACTCAAATCCAACCCCCTAATCAACTCTGTGTGATTTAACGGTGCATCCTAAGTATTAGTATTCCAGAGCCGGATCCCTCTTGGATCCCGGCTAGGATTATCCAAGCTCTTAACATCTTAGCTAAGCTGGTTAACACCTGTTTTTATTGACATCTGAACACCATCCTCAGCGCCTTGTCTGCCGTGGTTTTAAGAGATCTTCTCTTGCTCTCTCCAGTAGGCTCGTGGCTCCTCTCGTCTGAGCTCCAGCCCACATAAATGGCTGTTTTTCCCACCACAATCATTGGTAGCAGGTCAGCAGCTTTACGCCGGAGCTTAGGAGTTAAATCCACACATTTACATTCTCACCAGCATCCTTATTGAACCGCTAATTGTGAAACAGTTCCTTTAAAGGCAAGCTGCTTAGAGATCGGCATGCATCCCTTGTTCTGAGCTTGGTCTCGTGAACTCTAGAGTTTTTTTTTTTTTTTGCAGGCCCAAGTGTCGACATGAGCTGGAGTTTCAGGAATCCCCTACTTTACTATGCATTCTTGCTCAAATGCTTTTATGGTAATTTGCAAGAGGAAGAAGAAAAGAGCCTCTTTTTATGTGTTTATGTGGCATAACATTTCCACTAGGGCCCATGTTTGCCCTGGAGTAACTGATGCAATATTCTATAAAACTCATTTAATCTGCCGGTACAGCCGGAGGGATTGTAGTTAGCAGCGGCTGTGCAGACCCCGAGCAGCCCTCAGACTTCTGAATGTGTCTCTTTCAGAGTACTGCCAAGGTCAGAGAGGGAAACTCTGAAGAATGTCCCAGGATTTGTCTAAATCATGAGGTATGGATCCTCTTAAGCGTTGCAGGCATTAAAGCTGAGCCCTATCAATGATTCCATTAACCTAAATTCCAAGCCAGGCTTCACATCATGACCATATTAACCCCTTGGATTTTACCAAGCTCTTGATCCATCACTGTTTAGACAGGAATGAGCGGTCACTCACATTTGTCTGGCTACCAGCTCTGCTTCCTGCCCCAGTCTGGGGAATTATCTGTAATTTGACCCCACGTTTATCTCCGGCTTTCATGTTTCCACATGTTTTCTTGTTTTTATTTCTTTTTCCGTTCATTTTCTTCAACCCCGTTAACAGTAATGGGAGCTGATTGGGCCCATCGCAGCGGCGATGTGAGATGACAAAGTATTTAGTGTGAACGCCGACAGAATTCTAATCTGCTGACTTTTTTTTTTTTTTTTTCTTACCTTTCCTCAATGAACAATAATAATTCCAGGCTAACGGTGCCGGAACAAGCAGAGAAGAGAAAGAAACAAGTGTCTTCCTTCATTAGGACAAAGGGAGGGTGAGCAGGAGAGCGTCTGACAAGCCAGTAACGCCTCATTGTCCCTGATCTCAAGTTTCATAAATTTCCACGGCTCTCGTTAAAGGACGTGTCGCTGCTGTCACCAGGCGCTAACTCGTTATCTCCTCCACGCCGTAAAACGCTGTAATTAACATTCAACAACTGTAACCGATCCAGCATTCCTCCTCTCTAGCCGCTAATTGCCACACTATTGTGCCTGCTCATAAGTGGGCCTTTTGTGTGTGTGTGTGCTTGTGGGTACACATTTCCGTGGTTCATTTTGATTGTAAATAGAGGTGCGAAAAAGCGGCTCATCCCGGCTCAGAGGTGAGCCGTCTTCCCGATACTTTTCTTGCAGGAGTCATCGAGTTTATACTTCAGTCAGGAGTACTTCTTTTGAGGGAATAGTTTCTCTATTTTTTTTTTTGCAGACTGGACATTTTAAATGCCTTCCGTCAAAGTGCGAAATTAACGCTTTGTCGACAGATGCTTTTAGTCGACTCCTCACGGGTAACGCAACCCGTACTTTAACCGTATTGGAGGGCCCATTTGTTGAAAGAACAATTACTGTAATTACAAATTTCACAGCGATGCCTGTCTGTGGTTGTGAGGATACCAAGTGTGCTATTATTTAAGGAAATGCTCCGTTCGCCTATCAGCCATGCATGAGAACGCCTAAATCATATCCTCTATTCCATCAGCGGCAGCCACCAGTTTGGAGCGTATTGCTGTCACACTGCAAAGTTGACTTCTCTTAGTGCTTTATTTTTTTTTTTTCCTCCCTTTCTCTCCCATTCAGAGCATCGGGTTTTCTTTCATACTTTCTGGTAGTCACCCGGTCAGCTCTGTTTCACCAGGAAATGTTTTTGTTTTCCCCTCAACTGCTCCTGTCCGACCTCGCCAGAGCAGCAGCCATCACAACAAGGCCTTATGAATAATTAGTCTGGGTCAACTGATACTCTCCGGCTCCACACACACACACACACACACACACCGCTGTCATCCAGCCTGGCTGCGCCGGCCAAAAGCCAATGAACTGTGTGCATTTCTGCCCAATTGAATCAGTTGAAGTTGATGCAGCTCGTATTATTGGAAGGTAACTGGCGAGATGTAAGCCGATACGGCGTCTCGGCCGAGCGCGGAGCCGGAGAGAGGCCGCCGAGTTAGCCGGGTCGCGTCGCAGAGGCCACGTCTGGAAGCCGCCACGGTGGTCCGTCACAGATACGCCGTCGCCCGGCGCTTTATCTGTACGTCGCCGGCCCTGCGTTTCGTTCTCCGGGGATTAGAGCGATGCCAGGCTAAGGTTTCCGGGAGCCAAGACGGCCCCGGGAGGACAAACAAAACCAAATGGTTGCATAGTGTTTCTTGTCCCGGTTTCATGTTCGGGTCAAAGGAGATGTAGTGCAGGTGTCTGGGGATTCGGAGCGGCATAAAGGGCCTGATTGTCAGACATAACGTACTGGCCTGGCGTCGACCAGATTATGTTAAAATGGAGACATTTTTACATAACAGTGAAGATCTTATCAAGGAATGATGTCATGACAAGCGTCCAAAGCAATTTCATGTCTTGATCAATGACGGTTTTACCAAGTGAAACTCTATGATGACAGTGACCTTTTAAGTAAAACTTTAAGGGTTAAAGGTCACTTGTAAACATTCTTATAGTGCTCAAATGTTTTATTGACCTCGCATGTTAAATGATAAAGAGCAGGCCGGTTGCATTTCAGTCCAGGGGTCACATTCATGTTGAGTAGACGGGAAAAGTAGTCTCTGAATAACCGTCAAATTTCAATTCTAAAGTTTTTCTATGTTGTTACGCAAAGTATGTGATGAAAAGGGTTATAGTTTTGCAAGAACAGAAAAATACTACCAAAAAAGTGACTCCAATCTCAACTCTATAGAAAATGTTAATGATACTAACCCATTTCGACCACAAGGCAGTAACTTTACTTTATCTTCCTCCTCTCAAGCTTTCTCTCTTTTTCTTTCCGTTGAATGTGTGTCACAAGCTCGAGAAAGCTAAATGTGAGTGTCTGCCTGGCAGGTCTGTGCTTCAGTTTGTGTTGGGCTGTGGTTTAACCTCGTACATATATATCCGGCTCTCGGAGCAGCTCACTGCACCTATTGTGGTTTCTCATGTTTGCACAATAGACGTGCAGGTTGTGGCTTTTCTCACATCTTCACAACGGCTCACCACCAACAAAACTGCTGTAACTGCAGAGTTCTGAGCGCTCCCCGCCTCGCCTGCCTCTGTTTTTATTAGTTCTTCGGAAAATCGCACGTAAAACACGTATTACGCAGCTCTCTCTCTCTTTTTTTGTTGCTTTTGAACTGACCCCAAAAAACACAAGAAAAAAATAACAAGTGTGCGTTGACTGCGTTGCCCTCAGAGTCAGGCCATGGAAGGACTCTGCTCTTTTTTTAAAGATTGTTGTTAGTTTTATATCCCAAGGCGTGATGAAGTATCAATGTCAGCTGATGTGTGGTGAAGACATATAAAGTCATGCCTTTGACGGCGCTAAACTGTGTGATTAATTAATTTCCATGTTCACGTCGGCCAACAACATCAGCACGACTGTAGTCTCCAGACTTTGTTGATTGGACATAGATATGGAAAACATTATCTGGCTGTGATGACTTTGAATGGATAGTAAAGATACTGGCTGGATACTGTTGGAGCAGAAAAATACCCTGTTCGCTTGTGCCATGAACAAAGGGAAATCCATTCTCCTCGCTGGCTCGCAGAGAACACGGACAGCGTATATGAGGCAAAGTGTCATCTTGTGAATGTTTTTTTATTAGATTGCTTAAAGATAAATCTAAATTTAATTTGGGCTAAAGCAAAGAACACTATCGGCCATTAACCGAGGGTGTCTTATGACTGGGTTGACGTACTTCGCTCATCAGTCTTGTGCTTTTACTCTGCAGATCCAGCTCGGTGACTGGGCCGAGCGCAGGAGCAGGGTAATTTGAAAAGCTTCTGCGGTCCCTGTTCGGTTCATGAACTTGGGCGTCCCACCTCCATCCTTCCTTTTTCAGCTCCTGGAAGTACAACTATATTAGTGTCTCCCGGAGAGCGTCAAGCAAGTCTGCTGCTTCTGTTTACAGGCTATTCAATCACTCTAAGTACTAGTGGCAGACTGATTTTCTTGGAAACACATTTGCCACGGTCCCCCCTGGCTCCTTACATGCAAGGTATTTATCATATGAAAATTTGGAACTGTCTGACTCGCTGTTTTACTAGCCTTGTCCTAGAGCCGGGACTGGTAAAACACTGTAATATATGCACTGCAGTCAAAACGCAACATAAAAATATCCCTGACTACTGCGAGATTTACACTCTGTCACCGGGATGCGGTTACTTTTACAGCACCGTTGCACTGGAGATAACATCTAACAGCTTACAAGCAGTCTACGGGTAAAAATGGCTCGTTTGTTTTTATTTGTATTTTCGGTTAACTTTGACACAGAGAAATCGGTTGGGTGCTTTAACAATCTCGATCAGCGAAGTTGCTTGGGTGTTGCCACAGATACAGCAACGTGCCACCACATTTAACCGTGTGCACGTGTGTGCATGCATGTGCATGCATGTGTGCACCGCCGACCTCAAACCTGGCGACGGCCCCTATTAACAGCTGGTTTTCTGCCAGTTTTTCTGCAAGGCCATGAAAAAAATTAGCTGAGCTGTTTGGTGGCTTGTAGCGCCCTAATATACAGTAACATTAAGCAGGGTGACCGAGCGCGGGCAAGATTGATGACTGTTGTCTATCCACCTGCTTTGCGTGTTTTTTGCATGAGGTTCTTGTTCTCAAGGTCTTAGGTCAGAGGTCGCATTCGTAAACTGACATATATAGAGCTATTTTCACACCACATTTAGCTCATTCTTCCTGCTTAAACAGAGGGTCAGGCGCTTCTAATATTAGTCCTATGTAGGTTATGGAATGAAGATCTAGTGCATCCATTAAGAAGTACAGTTTTCCCTTTAGTCTGTCACTGTTGTGCCATTTCAACCTAAATGTCACTTTAAGTCATTACTGAACTCTGATAAATGGTCAACCTTCAAGGCATCCGAGTAATAAACAACATACGGAGGACTGAGTGTCAGCATGTTTTTAATCAGGCCCGCTTTCCACACACCGTTCAGGTTTTTCTCTTTTCCCCTCATCTGGCTGCCTCTGACCTGTCTGTTTACCCAGCATCCTCCTCTGTAATGAGGAGCATTCGCTCATCAGCCATGTTTAAACTGCAGACAGGATTAACTCGGCTAAACACTTAATGCACATGCACAGTCACCCCATGCTCTGTTTGCTTTTTCCAGGACGTGGATCGACAAGCGGCTCTGTTAGGCTTTTCTCTCTCTCTCTCTCTTTCTCTCTCTCTCTCTCTCTCTCTCTCTCTCTCTCTCTCTCTCTCTCTCCCTCTCTCTCTCTCTCGCTCGTTCTTTGTCTCTCCGGGCTCCCCAGGCCTGCCGCCTCCTCTTCCCTCGTCCTCATTTCGCCTGAATTAATTGAGTTCTCATTTTTGTGAGAAAGCTCACAGGAGGGCCGTGTGAGAAGAGAGGGAAGAGTGATGGAAAGAATCAGAGAAACAGAGGGGGATCGGTGACAAAAGCCTCGAAGGCGCAGCCCTCCCCGGGGTCGGCCGTCACCGAGGGACGCGCCGGCCGCTGCGCGGCGGCGCGTATTTTTACCCTTTAAACAGTCTTCGCTCGGCACTTTAGGGAAAACACCCTGAGGCCGACGGTCGGGGTCAGGAAGATTCTTTAACCCCTGATACACGGGAGCTTTGAGCTTTACGTGAGGCTTTTGTGTGTGTAAAGCTAAAACTGGACAAAGAGAAACAGCTTCTGTTGAAATTATCCAATTACTGGTAAATGCTGTTTTTACATAACACACAAACATGGAAAGCCTAAGGGCCTGATCTACTTTAAAAAAGAAAAAAAAAAAAAAAAAAGATGTGGAAACTGGTTTACTGAGAGACTGCAGTCAGGATTGTGCCTGACAAACGTGCAAAGTAACACAAACCGCTGATTCATTTAGTTCGTATTCATAAACGCCACTGGGAGGACGTTATGCTGGTACATTAACTAGAAACATGCGATGTGACTGAGGCCTCATTTACACAACGTTGTTCCAAGTGACTTTATCTTTAATGGTCATTTCAGAAAAAGTTCATGTTTAAAGAGCAGCGTTTTCAAAACGATGTCCGTTTACACGGAAATGGCTGAAATGATGCAGTTTTGATGTTTGGCCACTCGCACATGTGAAGAGTTATTTGCTAACACCTGAGCGTTTACAGAAAGTTGTGTTTTTTTTCCCATTTGCAATGTCAGTTTTGGAAAACCTCCACCTTGGGAGTCGTTGTCAAAAAGTTGCATTTTCAGTGGTGCCGACGCCAAGCACCATAAACAGACAATCGAACGTTTGCATTTTCACTTGAAAGCGTTGTCATATGAACAGGGCCTTACAACACTAGAAAACATTTACATTGTTTATGATCGTGTCTATTTTTGATGTTTGAAAGGAAATTCTAAATCGGCTCAGTCTGCTGGACAGCATTTCCTCAAGCGGACCCACACAGAAATGATTTGCAGGCTCTCTTCTGCTGCTCTTTTGCCTCACAGATTTGACCCTGTGACTTATCCCATATTGTCTTTTTCTGTTTTGACCTTTTGGCCAGATTCAGATTTATCTGCTGCGCCGCTCCAATATGTTTGATCATGTCCTCCACCAACATGTCGGGCTCCGTGTTATCACGATTCATTTTGAGCGTGTGAGGACTGAACGCCCATCCAATTACTTCCTGGTGAACTCAAACAAACGAACATGGAAGCAGCCAGATCACTGTCATATAAACCAGGTCCAAAGCATCTGAAACCTTCTGTTCATTGCTCCTGTTTGCACATGAGGACATATTGTCATTATTCCATTTGATTACTCAAACCAAAACTGAGAAGTGTTTGGGTGAGTGTGCAATTTAGCTTGGTACAGGATCTCAGTAAATCAGGCCCGGTGTTTTACAGGCTGTTAGACATGAAGCTGGCAAACTCAATAACTCTCAGACTGCATGACATGGAAACCAAGCTGATACTTTATTCAGGAGAAAGTAATTTTTCAATAGCGCCATTCTCTCCAAACGCATCGCATTGTGCCGGGTAGGCCGTGACATGTGACTCTGCCGCAAAGCAAATGGATGCCAGAGCAGTAAATATGTGACCCCAGGAGTGAGTGGTGTTATCGCCATGGAGACGACCCACAAACGGGATGCGATATTATATTTTGCCTTTGTTGTTTTGCAAATATTAGAGATTCAAACAGCAGACGTGATGCGCACCCTTGGACTCTACCTTGGCCTGAACCCTTTCAATTATGAACCGTTACAACTTCTTCCCTTGCAATATTCATGCGCAGGCAGAGAACTCCCTCAGATGTCTTAGGTTGCTGTAAGTTGAGATAAACACTTGCAGGGTTGTTACAGCCAATCGCTCGCCTCTATTCCTCAATGTCACTGCCTTAGCACTCAATAATTCAAAGCTTGGCGGTAATGAGCTCCCCGTAGGCCCTGTCCCCGAGGAGCCTCCCCACTGCGCCTTCACTGTAATGTAGTTATATCTCATGTCAGCTTTCAAATCAATTACATTTCTATCTGATGGCTATGTAATTGCGCCTGATTGAGTTTTTGGCACCCCAGCCAAGTGTGTGTGGTTCCCAAACTCCAGCCAGTCAAAACAGGAAGCTTCATCAAATGAAACTGTATTTCATCCTGATTGAGGCTGTTTGCATGATAAGCACAACTGTAATTATGATAATAATAACAATAGCAATCTGTGTTTTCTCAGCTTTGTTATTTTTTCTCCCCTCGCTCTCCAGATGAATTTTTGCCCCAAGGACCATGAACAACATTTACTTTGCTCAAGATGCAAAGCCTGATTTGATTGTTTGTAGCACGTGCAATTTAGAAGATTAAACGCAAACCATTATACGTTTGTATAAATCCAAGTGTCTGGAGTTCCAGTTTGTTGGAATGCAGCAGAGTTTGTTTTTTCTTTTTTTCTTTTTTTTTTTTTCTGCAGGACTGCATGCCGCACTGCATCCGCCGGTATTTGTGTGTTGCTTTTGATTTTGAAGTCTAATGTGCGGCATGCCATCGCCAACAGAAGTCATACTCCCTGTTGGAACAGTGCCAAGAAATAACAAGATAAACTTCTTATCTCCAGCAACTGGCTGACAGCTAAGGTCAGAGTAATGCGCTGGTATATCGTCAGACCTTCTGGGGCTGGATTTTATTTTCCAATTGATTTCTGGACGGACTGACGGATGGATGTTTAACAGAAGGGTGACAACGGGCGATGACCGGATGTGTAGACGGGGAGGTGAACGCGCACATGAGTGGACGGACAAGTGGGAGTGGAGGGACGGACGAACGGACACACAGACGGCTGACGAGACCGATAGAGACATGAATTGACGGAGGAGCGGACATACGGATGGATAGATGGATCAACACATACATGCCTGGGTGGACGGAGGAATTCTCTAATGGAGTGGTATTGAGATAGATGAGGGGGAGGATGCTGTGGTTAGGTGCATCAGCAACTAAATAGTGATGAATTGTGGCCACTGTCAGCAGCGCTAAGGATAACAGACATGGCAAAGCAGCCCGGCTCATCCATAATCAGTAGACAGACATGATTGTCTCCATGCCAGAGAACTTCTCCAGAAATAGAGAGCCAGGAGTATCCACCAATCTGTGTTTCTATCCCCATTTTATCATCCTTTTTTCTTTTTATATCCCCTTACTCTTGGTGATCTTGCCCTTTAAATCTCTTCACTTGTATTATTCCCTCCTCATTTCTCTTCTGAAGGCCCTGTGTCGCCCTGTCTGTCTCTCTCGCTCCATCCGACTCTGTCTTTTGTGTTAACAGCCTCCCATTTTTTTTTTTTTTTTTGCAGTGGGGGAGCCACCGGGTGCACATCTACAATCTTGCCTTTCATTTCATGGCTTCTGGAAATGGATGTTTTACTGCCTTCATTAAGGCATGCAGCAGTCAGCGCAGTGTTTTCCCTCTGAAGTTTAGCTCCATGAACCTCGCCATTAGAGGACATTATGGCCCCAGATTTCAGGGCACAGTGGAACACTGTATAATTTGATTAGTGTTATTAATCAAGTGGAATACTGCTCCTTTCGCCTCCGTCTCCCTCTCGTCCTCCTCCTCCTCCTCCTCCTTTTTGCCATTTCACTTCTGCTTTCAAATTCTTCAGACGTTGCCGTCTCTCTTCCTCCTCCCCTCGTCCGTGTAGCTCTACAACACACATGCAGTGAATGTGACAAAAGGTCCAAGTGCTTCCCTTTTAAAAACAATGATTTACCACTTGTTTTTTTTTTTTTTTTTTTTTTCCTGCCCCTGTACAAGCCGCCGCCCCGGCCCCCTCTGAGTCACGCACCCCCGTCTCTTTACCCAGGACATAAATCAATTGAGATGAAAGTTCCATAATTGTGCTTGCTGGGAGGGATTTGAGCAAAATTGCACTATGAATTTTTTAAAGGGAATTTTTACTAGCTGTTCAGCGAGACTTGGGCGGCGGAGGAAGGTGAGGCCATGAGGATTTATGGGCCTGGATTCTTCATTACTGAAGTAATTTTCCTGCAAATGATAGTGCAGCACCCTGGAGGGGGGGAGCGCTGCCCGCCTGGGAGAGTACAAACCTGCTTAATCTCTCGTGGAGAGAGAGCAGCTCACAGCGCTAATATCATCTGTAAGGGACTGAGGCTCCATTTGTTCACATCTAACCTGCAGCCGGTGTATTTGTGATTCATAGTAATTGATTGCTCAGATTTGTTCCAAGAGTGGCTTTACGAGTTGATTTCATTACCAGGGATAGTTTTGCTCAAACTGCAACCTAATATGCCGTTTATGATAATCAGTTCAGCCATTGTTAAATTTCAATGTGATTGCTGTAATCGTCGGAGCTCGATAGGTGTGCTAGCATCTGCGGCCGCTGAGATGTCATGTGATTTGTCTTTTTTTTTCATGTCTGTGCTTGACTTCATGTTGTCTGTCTGTGGATTGTCTGTTTTAAGCTGTCGTAATGTTTGTCCAGCAAGGGATTCTGCCTTTCTCTCTGCCTTTGCTCTTTCCCTCTTTCCTTCTTCGTTTTAACCACTTCTCAGTCCAATATGGCTGACGCTCTGTCTCCATCTCTTTAGGTGCAGCCAGCAGCAGTGGCCCTCCTCAAGGTTAGTGCGTCCATGATGCCAGGTCTCATTCTGTATACTGCCTGCTGTCCAGTCAATTTTACAGCTCAGTAGCCTGAGAAGCAGAGGGGCTAAATCTACTGCAAAGAGGAGAAAGTATGGAGCGAGAGAGAGAGAGAGAGAGAGCGAGAGAGATACAAAATTATTGTGCACCCTGTCTCCAGCTGAAGTGGCTCTCATTCCAGGCACACTAACAACCCGGGACAATTAGTCACTTCTCACTAGGTCAGACCTGAGACTCGCTAACAGGCCAAAATGAGGCGAGGAGTGGAGGAGCCACTAGCATGGCTAAGCACTGCGGCTCCAGGAGCGGCTCAGTGGAAAGAATGGCAACTTAGGGATGAAATTATTCTGCTGGTGTTCTGCTGCAACAATCTGTTCAGGACGTCTGCGCAACACTGACATAGAAATAGGATTATGGGACATGGCGCTAGGATTAATACACTGATAAGTCATAAAGTCAGAATGTGTCTGTGTATCAGTTATTGTTTTTGTTTTATGTGCAAATGCGTCACTGATCATGCCATGCTCAAAGGACAGCTACTGATTTTCAACACATTGTGCAGACATACAAAGACAGCCGTCTGTTGAATTTTGTCCATCTAAAATAGTTTATGACCAAAGATGAGCCCCGAAGCTGCAGCCGCCGAATGTTCCTGGACAAAAGTGAACCGTGACTAAGGTGGGTGGTGCGTGGAGGATCAGGGGGTGGAAAGAGAGAAAAGTTTGTCCTGGGTCCTCCGCGGAGACGCAGCGTGACCAATTGAGGTGAAGGGGATGAATGAGGCCATTCACTGGGCCTAATGAAAGAGCTCCTGCTGGGCCTTGAATGAGGGTGGGCCCATCTGCACCACATAGGCGTGCACAAACCAGTGACCTCGAAAATTACCCAGGAAGCACTTTGGGACAGTAACCCCAGCAACAGGCTGGGGTTTGCATGGTAACCAAGCGCTTCAATCAGTGCCTGGCAGCTTCTTAAACACAACAAATTTTCTCTGTGTATTGAAAGAAGTCCGTGTAAAATCAACTTCGAGGACCCCCCCCCCCCCCACCTCTTTTTTTTCCTTTTCCTTAAACGTGCTATAAAACTGTCAGTGACCGTCTCAAGCTCATCGAGCAACTTTCAGCTGTTTTGATTACTTCGATTTAAAGACACAAAGGCCTTTTTGGCGGAGCTGCACGTGTTTAGATGTTGACTCTCTATAGGATTTGCAGGATGTAGGTTAATTAGGTTTATGCGATTTATAGTAACAGGTTTAGGAGGCTTTGAAACTGATCTGATTAGAAAGATTACTGATAAGAAGCGCGATTCCCTCAACACCCCCGGGGACTGGACATTAAGTTTACAAGCTTCTTCAAGGATCTGGTTCATTGGGCTTTATCTGTGTTATTTGGTTTAATATATTCAGTCTTGATGAGCCGGAGGCATGCAGGTCATTGAAGTTCCATTCCCGTCTCCGTTCCCTCATGGAACTTTTGACAGCGTGAAATGACAATCCGCCCCTGCACGCATCTACCACGTCAAAAAGTAATGAGATTGTGCTGCTGGAAATATCACTACAAAGCATCAGGCCTGCACTCGGGTCTGACTGCACCTTCAAACAGCGCTGCCTGCCAGCTCGCCTGCCTCGCCTGCCTGCTGCAAAAAGAAGCGAACAAAAACAATCAGAATCAGAGACAGAGAAACGGCAAGGGAAGCTCCCCACGCTGAGACAAACGAACACGCCAGAGCCTTTCATCCTGAGAGTGATTAGCCATCCGAAACGTTTTAAAACCCCACTTTGAGTGTGTTCCTCAAACGAAAGAGTTCCATTGAGGAGTGGCGGTGAGATGTTTCTCGCTGGGAAGCGCCAGTGATCTAGTCTCTAATTGTGGCGTCGCTGACAAGGCTGGTGTGGCTGGGAGCTTTTTAAGCGGGGCTTTTTGCTATGCTCTTGTTCCCTTCCTGTCAGATCCACCACCAAAGGCACCAGGGAACAAAAGGGCCCCTCAGATTCGGTTCTTACATCCATCTGCCTATTTCTTTGTGCATAAACACAGGCCTAATTTAACACACTAATAATCCCTGATGCTAGCCTAATGTGACCAAAACTTACAATAGTTTTTTTTCAAATGTGGCATTTGGTGTCAGATATGTTGAAAAGTCCGACATAGTTTTCTGCAATCTGTGTAATTCCCGCCGTTGTCTCTCTTAAGTTCTTTCATGTGTCGCTGATCAGATTCGTAGCTCGAGAAAAGATGTGAAGACTCCGCAACACATTGGCAATACTGTTACCCTTCGTCTGCGGTGCAGCGGGAACAAAGTCACGTTCAAGGTCTTTGAGCGGCGTTCAGCAGAGCCGGTAGGAGCCTCCCCAGTTTGGCACGGAAAACTTTCCTCAACGTGTTCGGCTCAGACCGTCGAAGGTTCGAGAGGCGGTTTGAAGAATCAAAGATCCGGTGACGGCACGGGGAGCAGAGGGGAGGAGAAGGGGAAAGAAAAGAAAAGAGAAAGAGGAGAGGAGTTAAACCCCGCCTCATAAAAATCAGTATTATAACAACATTAATTGATGCTGCTGAGTGCCATATGTGGCGCCATATGGAATCGCTGCCCCAGAGGCCTGCTATAATAGACAGCCCGCAGTGGTGCACACAACTTGGCACATTTACAAACAAGGGACGTCCCATTAATATCAGCCACACAGACTGAGCAGGAGACAGGGAGGGAGAGGGAGGGGGGGAGGGAGGGAGAGGACAGGAAAACAAGCACAAGCTATTTCTCATTTTTTTTCTTTTTTTTTTTAATTATTTAATTTATGTTTAGTTTCTGTCTTCAGAGCTCTATTTACTACCAGGTCTCTGTTGTAATTTCTTCCAAATTAGCAGACAGATTATACGTGCATATCTGTATCTCCGCTCCTTTCACTCCCACAGTTCCTTAATTACAGTAATAAATGGTCCCTCCCTTCTGGGCTGATCAGACCGCCCTCTGTCCGCCCAACTGTCACTCCCACCACAGATGCCCAGTGGTCCTTTCCACGCGCACACACACACGTAGACACACACATAGACACACACACACACACACACACACACACTTCAGCAGGTGAAGTGATTCATGGCACCTTGACAAAAGTGGCGTGAACGAGCTCTGTTTAACCTCTCCGAGCCTAATGGCGGGGCAGCTGTTATTTACTGCTGCTGTCTCCTCGCCGTGCACGGCGCCGGACGCGTCTCGCGGTGCATCACGCCCCGCGTTACAGACTGTATTCAGGTGGGCTCAGCTATTAGCGTGCGCTCATGATAGAATTGTTTCAACAAATGATCTCACTGGACCGAGGGTGTCAAACACGCTTTAGTTCAGGGTTCTGATTTCCTCTGCAGTGGGCCGGACTGTTACAACGGCGCCATAATAACCTCTGAATTTAAGTTTGACGGGCCTGCACGAGTAGTTTTTAACTTAATGCAAAAAAGTATAATTTCATCGTTTAATAATTTCTCGGTATATTGGTAATCAGTGTCAGGTTTCCATCTCTGTAATCCAAAAACAAATCTTGTGAATCCTTAAACATCCCCAAAAGTAGTCAATAACTGAAAATATTGGGGAAAACAAAGACCAGACTTTTGAAAATTCAGTGAGAATCAGGTACGATTTCTGAAATTTAAGACATTTGGGCTCATAAATCTCTGCATCTGTTGGTTTTGTTGCAGGAATTCCTCATGCGTGAGTCAAGGCGATCTCCAGACATTCGCGTTTCTTCTGTTGTGAACCCCTATAGGCCCCCATACATCCCACAATGCTCCTCTGCCTCTTCAGACGCGCTCCGAGCGGGGAGGGAGAGAGCGGCGCCCTCATGAAACAGAGTTGTCAGCCATTCTGTTGAATTTCATAGAATGTGAGGCAAAACAAGAACAGTGTACAGCTGTTTCCTCCCTGACACAGAGGGAGGCAGATGAAGAGCAAAAAGAGGGAAGAGAGAAAGAGGGAGGGAGGAAGAGCGAGAGCGGGAGAACTCTCCGCTCTGTGATGTGCACTGATGTAGCTGCAGCTCTAGGTCAAACGCTGCCAGTGTTTTGTGTTCATCTTCGTCTCGTCTCCCCAGTGCTCCTCTAAATTATTCACAGCCTGAAGTGTGCAATGTGGCTGCCTCCTTCTTTCCTCTCCCTCTCTCTTTTTTCTTAACCCCCATCCCTTCCTTTCTCTTTCTCTCTCTCTCTCTCTCTCATGTGACGGCTTGTTTCAGAATCCCCTCAACCCATCCCACATCCACTCATCTCCCATCACCCACCCAGCTTTCATTACTGACTTCATCTCTCACACTCCTACTTTCATCCCTTCTCATCTCCTGCTTGATTCTCCCGACTGCCAGACTAGAGCCAGCCGAGTCTTTTAGAGACGGGAGGCCGCCAGCTGTTAGCATCAGCTCCTCAGTAGCGGCTCCTCTCCCCTTCTATTTTACTGCCTCTCTCGCCCTCCCTAATTTCCGATCCAAGCTGCACTGGTTGAGCTGATAGTCTGCTGTTTCCTTCTCTCTCTCTCTCTCTCTTTTTTTTTTCTCTTTTCTCTCGAATCTTGATTACCAGTGAACTTTTTGCTCTTTTATTATATTTCTGTGAGCTGTGAGATAGATCCCGGAGACCATGCCAGATCCTCAGGCCAGCCAGTGTCGCTGATTAAAGATGTCCCCATCAGTCATTTCAGCCTTAAGTGACTGCCGGTCCGGTGGAGATGGAGGGAGCGGCTGAGGACCGGGACGGGATTAGGCAGCGTGACATATATTGTGAGAGACAGTTATAGTTTGTGAGCCATCAGAGATTCTGTCACCTTGTTTATACTGACATTCCTCTGCTTTATTCTCTGAAGATCCAGCAGATTATTGTAGGCATTGTTGCCAAAATGGGCTGGATTTTCTGATTTATAGCCTTCAGTGTGATTTACAGCCCCACAATAGACACATTGGCTCTATGGAAAGAGAGAACGGTCTTTAAAGGGATTCTAGTCTTTTGCACAGGCACTGCCACTGTGTCTCAAAGTGCGGTCGTTTAAACCCCCTGCTTTACTGTTGTCATATTAACCAGGAAGATGCTGGCAGCGGTGTTAAACCCTGCTCTGACAGCAGGGTTTCGGGGGGTGAGGTGTGCCCCTCCTGGCCACCCGAGGTGAGACGAGAGCAGAGAGAGTTGTCGAATCCGGTTCCAGCCGTGGCCACAGGACGCTCTCTTGTAATTCCGCACTCTGCCTACAATAACGTTTGATCATTGCAGGTGGGGGGGCAGCAGGTACAGGGGAGGAGTGAGGGAGCTGAAGCTTTCCACCCTCTCTCTTTGCCCCCCCCGCTCCCTCATTCCCTCTCCAGACCCCTTACCCGCCTTCTCGCAATTGCTGTCACCCAGTATGAATGCCCCCTCTGGCCCGATGACAAGTCTAGCGTGAAACGCTTGGCTGCCCCCTGAAATTAGCAGTAGAGCCCCCCGGCGGCACATGCTTCTCATGACCAGCACACAGTGGGCCGCCGCCAGATTCTTTTCATTACGGCTGTGGCCTGCCAGCCCCCTGACTCTACCTCCTTCTGCCTCTTCCTCCCCCCTCCTCCTCCTCCTCCTCCTCCTCCTCCTCCCCCCTGTGCGTCGGCCAGAGCTCAGTAAACAGCATCTGTAGTGCTCATCACATTACTGTCACAGGGAGGAGAAGGAAGGAGGCAGCCAGACTCTCTGCGGGTGTTGCTGTTATTTCTGTGTGGAAGCGTCTTTATGTGTGCATACTGTATGACATTTTGTGCGAACACATATAGCACGTATATGCATATGAACTGTGTGTGCACACCCGCGTGTTGGCTTGACGGGATTAGTGAGGAAGGGGGTGAGGGAGAGAGAGAGAGAGAGAGAGAGGTAGCAGCAGTGCAGAGAGTGAGAGAGAGAGCGAGAGAGGAGGGGAGTAGCAGTACAGAGCAATGCCTGGAGGCTCAATCTGTTCCTCACTGAGCTACATCAGTGTTAGAGACGGCGGCTCGGGCCGCGGGGAAGCCTCCACTCGCTCCATCAAACTGTCAGGCAGCCAGCGGAGCTGCACAGGGAGACTCTCAGCTGCCCCCGGGGCCAGTTCAAGTCAACATCCCATTTCCTTGCCTCCTCGCCTAATTTCTCCTACGCCCCGACTTAAATTTCCAATGCCCAGTGTCTGCCGCTGCAGCTCAGCGGCACCGGGCCCGGGGCCATGTCAAAACACTGGGAGGTGCTGAGGGCTGTACATGTGTGCGCGTGGGGATGTGCACACACACTCACCTCTGAAGGCAAGATAGCGAACAAGCTGCAGTCACACAGTCAGCGAGACGAGAAGAAGCTGGGGGGGGCGCGCATTAAAGACAAGATCCAAAAAAAAACAACATAAATCAAGGCTTTTTTTTTTTTTTTTACTCCCTCTCTCCCTCTTTTTCTTTTACCTATGTCCCAATTTTTCTTCCTGGACTATATTCATAACACAGTTGTGTATTCCCTGTCCCTTTAGGTTTCTGGCAGTTTTCTTCTTTCTCTCTGAGCTGAATAAATGCTCCCCGTTCTCCCATACATCTGCCATTACTGTCTGTTTTTTTCTCGCCAAACTACTCCAAGGATCACACCAACAGCCAGCCGGCGCTGTCACTCCCCCCGGGGTTTTGCTGCAAGCAAAGGTTGAGGGATTTCTTCTTGGAGAGAACAAGGCAGTCCTTTAATTTAGTGAAGAAGGGGGACAACTCTTCAAGTTTATCCACGCCGCTATCACCATCAATCTGTCGGTGCGCCGCACGCCCCCGCCTCCCTCCTCCCTCTTGACCTCACCACATACTTTGCATGGAAGTGAAACAGAGCCCTGGCAGGTCTCGGTGCTGTTTACACGGACTCTGGGTAATGTTAAAGTCTGCTTAGTTTGGCCACAGGTCGGGAGTATATCTTTCCTCGCCCTGGCTTGATTTACATGGCCCCCGCTGACTCTTCCCTTAAGTGTGTCAGCTCTAAACCAGAGGTCTCTATGTCTGGTTAATGCAAAGAGCATTTCTCTGAGCTTGTCTCCTTCAATCCTCTTTCACTCTCATTCTCCCCCTGTCGGCTCTCAATGGGCCTCTGTGAAAGGAGCTTTTGCCGAAGCCGTCTCTGTTTGCACAGCCAACTCCGAGGTCCTGAGCTCAAATATGGTTTTGCGTGAGAGCCTGTCTCAGCCTGCTGGTCGATATCATTTCTGCCCGGCAGAGCTTTTTCTCTCAATCTCATTCCCCGCGGACCCTACATCTTCACTGGGATCAATACTTTCCTAATCCGGAGCTCCTGGCCTGACCCTGGGTAATCAGCTGACTTCCCATGCTGCCTGCCGGGGAGGTCAATGGTCAAATGGCTGTATAGATTTGATCCTGTGATCAAATCACTTTGCTAGGTGGTGCTTTCAGATACAGCTAGTAGTTTGAAGCACAATCACTCTATTTTTTTTTTCTTCTTTGTGTTTGAGAGCACGGAATACGGCGGGGTATTTGTTGCTTCATGAGCCAACTAAACCCTGATATCCTCACACCCAAGCCTTACCTTACAATTATGTACTTCTCAAGAGCCTTTAAAGCTTTCATAAAGTGTTTCATTTATTTAACTACTTCCATGGTGTGAAAGCATCATGTAGGCACAAACACCTTCTCCTCAACGTGGCTTTGGAAATTTTAGAAAGTTGAATCGAAGTAAGAATGGCCCCTTGCCACGGAGCTAAAGAGACTTTTGGGTATCTGGCTGATGTTTGTGTCTTAACGGGGGGTCCCCCGGCGGACTTCGAGGCTCTGCATCCACGCCCCATCCAGAATAGCCGCGGCGTCCGCGTCCTCACACCTCATCCCGGCATCTGCAGGAGGGAAATTGCAGGAGAAAATTGGTGTTGTTCCACCAGCATCCGATACTGCTTTGGTCCTCGACTATCTAAATGGACCATTACCCCCTCTGCGCGCTCTCGCTCCAGGAGATCTGGGTTTGTCAGAACTCTGTATATGTCCCTGGAGAAATGTCTCCTAAATTGAAGCCTTTTCTCACATCAAGATGAAGACGTCTGCATTTTTGCATTAATGACTTGGCACTTTACTCACTTGGCGACGGGATGAAGCAGCTGTTGTTCCACATTTGTCAAAATGTAAAAGCCATATCCCTGTCAGTGAAGTGTTAGCACTGCTTTGGCCATGAATGTAACACAATCAGTTACATTGTGTAAAATGCTGCTTTCACCCTTTTTGTCTTATTCCTCTCATTCTCATGGTAGTCATTACGTTGGCTCACAATTTAGCGGGGACACACTTTCCAGCGACTTTGATGAACTGCAGCCAGTCAAGCTTTCATCGCAAATTGTATTGTCAAAGCACTCTTTTGTGCATATGTTCTGTTTTCCTGCTTTTATTCATTTTATTTATTGTTTTATTTGTTTTGAGAAGGAGCTGACAGTGACACTTAAATGCCAGCAGCTCTGGCAGCCTTTGTTTTTCTTATTTATTTTTTTTTTTTTCCACATTTCTCGCAGCAAATACAGGGTTACGATCAGTATTCAGGCAGACAGTCATTGACGCCGTGCCAGCGTTTGCGTCGCTGGGCGAGTTCCTCTTCTGTTCCTCTCTCTATCTCCGAGGCAGAATTCATGGCAGACTGTCCTCCGAGTGTGACAAGTGGAACTGTGTGATTAATTTGGCCAGTCGTTTTAATGTGCTCCGGGACGCGCAGCGCTTATTGTCTTCCCCCTGCACGTCTATCGGAATCTGCCAGAGAAAATGTCCAGGAGAATCGAGACATCCATCCCTCCCCCCCCGTCTTCCTCCCCCACCCTCCCTCGCTCTCTCCTCGCATCTCCCTGCTCGGCGCTGCCTCATTTCAGGGCTGAGCTACAGGGTCGTCATGGGGGCCGGCCCAGGTCGAGGCCCGGCTCCAGCCAGGGCCGCTGGCGGAATAAATCTCCTGTCTCTGAAGTGTTGAAAGCTGTGTAAATGTCAAACGTGTCCGTCTGATGTGCTGGCTGAGCTGAGGGGAGGGGGGTGGAGGGGGTGAAGGGGGGGTGGAGGAGCTGGGAGGCGGTGTTGTGGATGAGCCTTCCACTGAAGCCGGTCCCTTGTTACCCCTGGTAGCTGGCGGTTGCCAGGTGCAGATGTTGCTGCTTGCTCCCTGCCTCTGAACGGCGAGCCAGTTTTTTTGTGTTTTTTTTTTTTTTTTTTTTTCGTTTTGGTGGTGGGGGTGTGCATCCACCAGGGGCTCGGCTCCTGTCAGGCAGCTTAGTGAGCAGAATACCTCTCCGATTTTAACAACGTCCCCCCTGACCAGCAGACGTGCCGTTCGGGGAGGCTCCTGTTTAGGGCTGCGGTTTTGCATTTTTTCTTAACCACATGGCCGTCTTGTATAATCTTAACTGGAAATCATTCCCCCAAGTGAGGATAGTCAAAGAAGCGCAGGGTGTTAAATGACACGGCGCTGCTCCCTCTACGTCCACACACACACACACACACACACACGATCCGGCCTCCTACTTTTATTGTATTCCTCTCTGACTGGACTAAGTATAATAGCCCTACAGGGCAATCACATACAAAAACTGCTCTAACACTGCTTCTCTTCGCCCATCCCCTCATCGCTGTAGTATCCCCCCCGCCTGTTCTTACTGTTGTTTTGTTCCCCTTTTCCACCTGCCTCCCTGTCCCCCGCCGCGCTGCGTGTCTCTCTCTGTCTCCGCCTGAGCCGTAGCTAGTATTCCTCTTTACGCTGTGCTGCAGTTCTTGTAAAAGGATAAGCGCCCGCTGTGCTCTTTTGATATTATTTTTCCTCCTCGCCAGCTCCAGCCTTGCGAGGCCTCATCTCTTGTGTCATGGCTACTGCTGCAACAACAAGGCCAAGCATGCGCCGGGGGAATAGACCGAGTCAATTGTTCATCTCCATCACGTCGGGTTTAAACTCGTCCTCCGTAATAGAGTAGAGCTCACAACCGCTGTGAGATGGAAGTCATCCGTTGAGCTGCATGCTAAGAATACATTTACACCGATTTCCTGAGGGTAGGGCCATGCTGGAGATGGGATCAATTTTCCTTTTTTTTTTTTTTGGAGGGGGGGGTGTGTAACTCATAGATAGATCACGATGGAGAGCAACATTGTTTTGAATGTGATTTCTTTAAGATGAAACGGCGGAGTGGTGGGGGAACAAATGGACGATGATAACAGGTTGTGATGTGCACGGATCTGGCAGCACAGAACTGGCTGGCAATTAATTTGTCTGGAATTCGCAGTCTGAATGGGAAACTGATTGACAAGAATCCGAAGCCGCTTTCTTTTCTTAATGCTCTGCACTCTGTGGTGATTGTCTTCGACAATCACCACAGAGTGCAGAGGACAAAAGACGACATGGCGTATAGAAAAACTCACCAATGTAACGTTTTCATTATTCAAGCTGGATTTTGGTCACAGGTTATTTCTGTAATTATCAGTAGTTCTTACTTATTCTAATTCATTTAAATGTTAACAGCATATTAGGTATTATTATTGCAACATTTTTCGATTCGTTTTTTATAGTTAAGGCCACAAGATGGATGAAAGGATCGATAGGAGGCTGTTAAAACGGAGTAATAACGCAAAACAAGACTTGTTTTCAGTGACAAAAGACCAAATCTTTTGACGGGGATCATTGCAGAGCAAGGATGTTTCAGGAGAAGAGCTTCACACAAATTGTGTAGCCTGGATGAGCAAATTTAAAAAGCTAGAAAGTTACTGATGCTACATCATGTCAAAGAAATCTGATTTGTCTCCAAGTAAATCTTTCGATGTGTCCAAGCACAAATCCACCCAGAGATAAGAAGGGAGAAAATGGGGAAAAATTACTTGGTAGTGAAAAGAAATGCAAGAAAACAGTTTTCCGAACGATGTTTGCATGAATGAATACAGAGAGCATTTCTACGCCAGGAATTCCAGTTTCACAGAACAAAACACAACTTTGTTTTTCCACTGCAGACGATTACAGTTAATGACAGCTTTATTTAAGAAATGACTGAAAATTCCCTAATTATTGAAATAAAACGCTTTAATCTTTTCAAATGTTTGGTTTTCACGATCAGTTCTAAAGAGTCACTCAAGTAACAATAAATTGGTTGAGTTAGATTAGTAAACGGTTGAGTTAGATTGGCTTTGAGTCAGAGCTCCTGCCAGCTGTAGCTCCAGCTGTAACCCTCCGTACAGCTTCCTCAGCTGAATCATGGGTTATGGAGTGCCCCCCCCACCACCCCTCCGCCACCCCTGCCCCCGCCCATAATCATGCCCCAGTTCTCCTCCACTGAGAGATCTTGGCCACTGAGCCTTTGCTCTGATTACTCTCGTTATTTAATTATACATTTGGACCCACCGCGCTCACAACAAAGGGCCGCTGTGCCTCCATTGACCCAGCTCTCTCCTCATTGTGCCCGGCTCTGAAAGGGAGTCAAACAAAATAAAGAGGGTCCACTTAAATATGTTGCCACAGGGACTTAATTGACAGATTGAAGGCACTTTTTCACCGGGACGGACTCCCTCTCCCTCTCTCTCCCTTCTGCCTGAATTGCTGCGCTCGTCCGGCTTCCTGCTGTGAGGTCCAGCCGGACCGGCCCGCAGCTCCACGACTCCTGTTTCCACAACTTCGCCGGCCTTTGTGTGTGGAGGGGAGCGAGTTACCAGCCAAGAGCGTTTAGCAACAAATGAATGTGAGAAGCGGAAGCGAGGGTCTAGTGAGCAGGATTTAAGTCCAGGAATGTGGTAATAAAAAAAAAACCCGGCGGATGCCTTTAGACAGAGTCACTGGCATTGCTTTAACTTAACGCGTACTTTATAGGTTGAAGGTGAATATCAGCTCCAGTGTTCGGTCGGTTTTAATCATGTTTTTATTATTTGCTTTGAAAAAAAGAAGCGTGCCAGAAATGAATGGCTCAGGATCACGGTATCTGCAGTATTCTCACCATCTGTTCGATAGGGACAAGGTCTGATTTTTTTTTTTTTTTTGCCTTGTTTTTCCTCTTTCTTTGGATATTTGAGTCTGATCACAGCATATTTTAATACCAAAAAGACTTCTAAAATTCCAAATGCTGAAGACAAACCATTTCACTTTCTGACTGAATAGAGTGTGATTTGGCCTTTGGCCGTGCTAGACAAGGCATATTTCAGAATACAACCTCTCTTGTTATTCAGTCCCTTTATCCCCGCAGAAGTCTGACATACAAATTAAAGACTGGTTTGTCACAAGGCGGATTTGAAATACCACACTTAATAGGCGCTGCATCGGAGAATTCAAAGAACCTAAGCTCTCCGTGTCCTTGAGATGCTATCGTCCAATTTTAAAGCACACTTAAAAGGCTAAATGACAAGCTGCAGCTGAATGCAAAGTCACTGAACAGGCTCTTTATGACAGAACCTTGTGTGTAGTATTATTCATTTTTTCATGTTTTTTTTTTTTGCAAATTCGCTAGCTTTGAATTGGCGGCAGAAACACCAGAATGGCGCTCCGTGCCGCTTTTGAAACTTGAAAAAAACTCTCTCAGACTTACCACACTCTCCTTTCCCGCTTCATCCTCTGCCATTTGCACTGAAAGCTGACAGTGAATGAGAGGCTGCACACAAAAATAACATCTGCACTGATTATGCTGCTGGGGGGAGCCAAATGAATAATTCCTTATATTTCCTGTGTCTGTCTCTTTTTTCTTACAGTGTGACAGCGAGAGTGACATTGACGACAAGGTAAGACTGCTTTTCCTGTGTTTATTCACCCGCCGCATGAAGTGGCTTAGAGTTGTGAATAACAAATTTGAGCTCTCAACTAAAGAAGGGAGACAGTCATTGAGTGCTCGCCAAAAACAAAAAAATAACAGGTGAGTTTAGAAGACGGTTGCCCGTCTCGCCGCTGTTGATTATTTGCATCAAACAGAACATGAAAGTCACCAAAAGGTGTGCAGGAGGAAACAGGAGGTGTGTTAGTTTTATGATTTGGGAAGAAGAAAAAAAAAAGATCTGGCACCTTATTTTACAAGCCGCTATGTCTCATGTATTTCCTCGAGTCGAGATCGTAGCGTGTTTTATTGTCTCTGCGTCACATCACTCTGACCGCGGGTGGTTTTTCCTTCATCCCTCAGTATTTCATCAGGAGGTCAGCGATTTAAAAAGAACAGGCTGCCTGAGTCAATTAGAGTAAAGAACCATTTCCAGTTAGAACGCATCGATGTTTGCATTTTTGTTTCAGAAAAGTTCACCGTTACACAGCTACGTTTTGAAAATGGTGTCTGCTTCCGTGGAAAAGGCAGAAGCGCCATTCCATCAGGACCTGAAGGGTTCGGGCTCTGCTGGATGATGATGAAACCTGATGATTTGTGGAGCTGATTCTAGTAAAATTAACTCATCGTAGTGTTTGGGAAAACACACCCATTTTACACATTTTAGAGTTTAAACAACGCTCAAGACGAAGGGGCCCAAAGTAAAATCTCCCCCACATCAGTATATATGGTGTTCACCCCACATTCTGATCCTTCCAAATTCTTACAGACCAGGCGTATTTCTTAACGTTATCCAATGTTTTTAACCTCAGGTTCTTGTTCTTCACTGGCGTCACTTCAGAAACTTCCAGGTTCAACATTTTCTGCAGTCTTCTGGATTTTTGGGACCATTTGGACCAAATCATTTAAGTCATCTTCCTTCACATGCTCACACTCATATCTGAATATCTGTTATAACTGAAATGAAAACAATGTTTTTTCACCTGAAAAGTGTCAATAACAACAATTATATAGGCACTAATTACAGCATCAATCTTACACATTAATTATAAGAACTATCCTTTTTCTGCGTTGAGCAGCAATATCACCAACCTCACTGCTGAGCGATGCGACGGCGGCCTATCAGTTTCCCCTCTGCGTATTTATTTGTGGCAGACTTCGAGGTGGCTTGCCGATGGCAGCCACCTGGTAACACGAGATGAAACGCCTTTGGGGAATTTCGTGCATCCTAATTCCTCCACGGTTTAGCAATTACTCCCTGGTAAATGAATGAGATAGCACGCCTAATCTCCTGTAAGCTTAGCTCCCAGTTCTGTGGAAATGTCTGCCGCTCGCCCCATAAATAATACATTGATAGCAGGCCCAATTTGCATTAACTGTAGCCCGGCAAGTCAATAGGCTTTTATCTCTTCATTGAAGCGAGAAGGAACCGAGGGCGCTAGCTAGTTGACACGACGGAGAGACATGGCAGGCCTGTCAGTCTCCATACGGATCCCTGACACCGCTGTGGGGGGTACACCGCCGAGCAAAGTCGGAGGGAAGCTCTCGGAGTGTTTCCTTTTCAGGGTTTTGTTTTCCCCCTCCGCTCAGTTACCTGGAACTCATAACAGTTTTATATAGTGTCACAAATTTTGACATTTAATATTTTAAAAGTTTGATACTGTGATAAAAAAAAAAAAACACACACACACACGCACACAACAATGTGGCTAAGAGAAAGGGAAAAAAACGTGGGGGGGGGGAAGCAAGAAGTGCTTTCACAGCTTTGCTGAAACGCATCTGTGTTTCTGTGTTGGTGAGGTGTCAGGCTGTCTGCTCGCGGAAACGGCTCCTCGTTTGGTGTTTGGCACCGCTTATTTTTGCCAGGTTTCGGTTGAAGTGGGATACATTTCTAGACATGTTGGACGATCAGTCATAGCTGCCAAGATTTCACCTTGCAAAAAGTGTGTGTTACTTATTACACAGTTTGCTCCAAGTAATCAGTTTGATACTTCATGTTTTGGTGTTTTATAGCCGGAGTTTTATAGCATAAGGCCCGTGGGCCAAAAACCAGCCCGCGAGAGGCTCCAGTCTGGCCGACCAAACCACCAAGCAAATTCTAATCATTTCAATGGAAACATTAATTTTTTTGAACTTTTTTTTTTTGGTGTTTTATGAGTGTTGGAAGAAAAACAACACTGAGACCTGAGCCGATATGTCGGTGATGCTGCCATGAAAGCTCGCCACCTCATTGCTCAAAGTCATGCTCGCAGGGTGAGTTTGTAAAAACACCCATAATACAACAGATGTAGGAGAAGTTATGTAGATATTTTACTGTCGATGGAATCATTCAGATTGACTTCATGTTGAGATTGTAGTCATTTTCTGTAGTAATTGTTTTGTTTTGCAGAAATATAGACATTTTCATCCCTTATTCTCTGCGCCACAACAAATAAAAGTTGAAATTTAAAGGTGATCACGGCTCTATTCGACCAGTCCGACCCACTCGAGATGAAATTTAGCTGCATGTCGCCTCTGGATTGAAATGTGTTTGACACTCCTGCTTGGCATCGACTGATCGGTGGTAGAGTCGTCTTCCCAGCTCATCGATGAGTCCAGGCTCCCCTAAGAAAGACACTGAACCCCGAGTTTCGCATGGGAGCATCTGTCAGTGTGTGTGTGTGTGTGTGTGTGTGTGTGTGTGTGTGTGTGTGTGTGTGTGTGTGTGTGTGTGAATGTGCAAGACATGAAACAAAGAAAATGCTGTATAAACCAAATCAGCAGTGTAATTCTCACTTTTTAAGCCTCTATCAAAAGCCCAATGTCGTACTCCCGGTGTTATTTTTATTGCAAGACACTTGACACTCCCTCAGTGATAAACATATTCAATGAATCGCTCTGTAAGTGAACAATAGAGGTGTTGTCGCAACGTGACACCGGTGTGAATCCCTAAGCTGAGGCTGCAGAGTAATACTGAAAGTGAAAAACACAAACGAAAGTCACAAGCTGAAATGCTGTTTTCGGTTTCTTATGCAAAACTACAGATTTTCACTCCTGGATCCTCCGCTCGCCTTTTTCATGTCTCGGTGCCTTGCTCTCGATTCTTAGTTTCCATTCCCACTGAGCTTTTCACTTAAACTTGATGTGTTTTTGACATGACTTTAACTCCCAGAGCATAGCTTCACACTTACAGTAAAAGAGTTAACATTCACTGTGATTTGCCTTTAGTGTAGATTTGCATCGTGGGGATTTGTGGAGGCTGAGATTCAAGCTTTCAACATCGAACAGTGGTGTAATTGTTTCAGACTCAACCTTTTGGTCAGAGTTAGTCCCGCCGTACACATTCGATGCAAAGAAATTTCTGTGGAAGCAACCGAAAACTGAATCCTTCTTTGCATTTTAGCTTTTAGTGTTTTGAAGAATGAGAGTGTATGGTTTAGAGGCTGCAGCGCAGGTTTCTAATTGATGTCGAGCTTGACTTGTTTTTGTAATAGTCTTATATCCTTGCCGCTAGCTAACATTAGCTTTGTATTTTGAGTAAGCAACATGTGGTTCGACTGTAACTGCCTGGTGTGTGTAGCACGCACACACACACACACACACACTCACACACACACACACACTCACCAGAAACACTGTGAAACATTTTCATAGTCACACAGTTCAGGGTTTTGAATGATCTCCAGCACGGCTTCTTTTCATAAGATGTTGACATAAATTGCTGCTCACTATAACAAGTTTTATAAGAGCAAAGCGGCATACGGTAAGACTGCAGTGTTCTGCACAAAAGAAGACTGAAAACACTGAATTTATACCTCAGCAGTCTAGAAGGTAACGTCTATTCTGCTGCTTGCTTCATTTGACACAAGAAGTTTTTGCGAGTTCCGCTGAGAGTCTGCCTCGATTTTGTTTTGGACTCGAACCGAGGTCCCCGACACTCGAGGTCAGCTCCTGAATCATTGTGCAACCAGGTTTCTACTGGACATCAATCATGGATTGTTTAACTAAAATCCCCAACAGGGCCTAATATTTTTTCTTAAATAGCTGTCGGACACGGTAAAACCACAACCGCAGCTCAAACCGTTCTCAGATACAACCTGGGCGAGATTCACGTTTTCACTTGATATTCCTCCAATTCAGGAGCCATTTTCAAAAAGTTTTCTGCACTTTCAGCTGTTCCGAGAACTGTTGTCACGTAAAATCGGAACGTTTTCACTTGAAAATGTTGTCGAGTAAACAGAGCCGAAGTCAGAAGTCCTGTTATCTGAAAACATGGAAGCCCCGGGATACGTGTTTGTATTTTCTGTTTATCCAGTGATGGTGAAATTTGCTTCCCCGTGGCAGAGGCATCAAACACACACAGGAAACCCGGTTGTTGCCAACAGTAAATTGTACCTGAGCACCAACGTGACTCCAAAACAAGTTTCAGTATTGTGAGTTTTTCAGACCTGCGCTGTTGATGTGTGTGTAATTTTCCAAGACCGCTAGAAGAAACGAACATCTGGACGAGGGTTAGAGCAGCGCTGACCTTTTGCTTTCCTTCAGAAACACGTATTACCATAATCAGCATGATGACAGTTGTGAATCATCCATATCAAATTGCAGAGGAGAGGAGAAGAATTGTGGGGGGGGGGAATAATATGACAGGCCATCACCAAAAAGAAGAAGAGGAAAAAAAAATACCGACGGAGTAAAAATTGGGTTCCACGAGGAGAAAGACAAACACTGTCATTTGTAATTGCCTGCACTCAGGATAACTCGACGGTGATAATTTTCTGCAACGTTTTTGCTGAAACAGGTGCCAGCTCCGCCCGTATCTTTCCAGCGAAAACAAAGACTCCTTTCACATCAGATTATCAGCCACCTGAACACCCACATTGTCGGGATTTCACAGATTAACTTAATTAGAATATTGCTTCCAGGTGTGCCCCCGGGGTGCAATCAGTTACACTGTATTTGAATAACACTGACGAGTTGCTACAGCAAAGTCAGTTTGGATTGCGGCGCCTCGTGAAGCTCCGTCGCATCGGGGCGACGCCGGAGCCGCGACGCCGCTCGGCGTCTCCGCAACGTGTCAGACTTGAATTCCCTGCAGATTGCCGGGTCACCTCCGGTCCGGGGAGCGGCTGCCGAGAAAGAAAGCTTTATGTAAATGAACCAGCCGCGATGAAAACAGGCAATCAAAGTCTTGCTTTCACATCTCGGAGTGAGGCGGCGGGGGGGGGGGGGGGGGGGGGGCTGTCAGCCGATGTGCAAGATTACATGATTCTTGACAATAGGAAGTATTCAGCGCACTTCAAAATAAAAATAAAAAATACCCCTGACCTCGAAGTTTTATGTGGACACCCTGCAGGAAAACTCAGATCATTAAAAATTCTTAATGGAGAACAATGTTTGTTCTGTTTTTGCCGTTTCTAAACCAACACTGAGCGCCTGTGCAGAGTGACACTAAATCTGAGGTTCGGGAAGAAGCTAACCACAGCTTAGCTCATTGAGAGCTGGAAAAACAAGCGTGTAAGCCTCCCTCACGACCCGACTTAATGCTTTTTTGGCAACGCTATCCTTATATGTATCTTTTGTCCACCGAAATGCATCATTGAGGTGAAATCACGGCGTGCTGAGCTCTTAAGAGGGTAAACACTCAAGCAGTGGATCCAAAAAGGCTGCACTAATGTTTCCTCAGGTCATCATGGGTTGGATCATAAATCGCTCGATAGTACAGACGCTTTGTGTTTCCACTGCTTTGTGCAAGTGAGAAGGTTGTTTGTCTTTGCTGTGAGCCGAAATGCTCTCCACAAAGAGTCACTTGTCGTCACTTGATGTCTTTATGTGACCCTAACTTGATTAAAAATACTTCTCCAATATTTTCCAAGAAGATGTTAAGTAAACCACGCTTCATAGAAAAGCTCTTGTGATTGTCTCCTGTTGAGATACATATCATCAATATCTGAAAAAACAGCACTTATGACATCTTTTAATTTATCAGTTTTAAACTTCCTAAAACCAAAAGTAACGTGTCAATAATTATTTTTTGTTGCTGTTTTTTATTTATCTAAAATACTTATATACTTAATCAATCATGCTAAATTACATGCTCACTTAAATTGGTCGTCTTTTCAGTTTGCCTGCGTTTTGCAGCCGATTAACACCATGAGTTACATCGTTTGCAAACGGGAGATTTTGAATCAGAGTTTTGTTTTTTTTGGTGCTTCAGACCTTGTTCACATGAGACTGATCTGCTGGAAACAGTGTTGTTTCTGTGTTGGTTGGCTTGTCTTTGCTGTGTAGCGATCGGACGGAACGCCAAGCCTCCACAAGCACAGAATGAAGCGTGATACAATGTAGCTGGACATGTCGGCGGAGGAAGTTAATCAAACGTTGTCAGAAAGAATTAATGTGAACTTGGCAAGAAAGGTGCAGTGCAGGAGATGATGGGTTACAAAGTCAACAGAAGAGATCTAGAAAAGATTGCAACACCTCAAAATGGGTACAACACAGAAAATATCTTATTACAAAGTCTGCAAATAAAAGCCGTGGGGGGCCAGCTGGAGAAATGCCTTCCACTGTAACATCTTCATTTGCACCACCTTTTCGCATTGTCAGAACATCAGCTGACACATGCATCTGTGCACAACAAAATGTTTGAACCAATTTTTCCAAGCACAAAACCTTCTGTGACACAAGAGTGCTAACCATTCCTCCACGTTCCACCAGTAATCTGTGAGCCAGCCAGACCTGCCAACCTCTGACATGTGTGAGATACTTGAAGTCAAGACAGTCATTTTCTTTCATTGGAGAGGCAGAAAAAGAAATAGAGTGGGATTTATCCCTTCTCGGTTTGTCCGTGCACTCTCCTGAAGTGTCATCCTATCTCCATTAGGCTCCACTTTTCTGTCCTCGCCGGCTCTTCCAATTTCCTCCGATTTCTTTCTCTTGTGCAAATATTTCAGCGGCCGGCCGGCTGTATGCAAAACGTTAAGGCGGCGGCCTTGTGTCAGGTGAGTCGCCGTCGCCGCGGCAGCACACAGGTCGACTAATTCCATTTGGTCCTATTTGCCGAGCAGTCACTCAGCAGAAAGTGTATCTGTCTCCGGGGGAGTCTCCAAGGACCATTACCACATCCCGTCTATGAGCTCCTTTATGGCTGTGGCGTACTCATCTGCCGGGGCGGCACACTGGCTTCTGATTGACACATTAATTCCTCCTCTTCCTCCTTATCTTCCGTGCAGTTTGCGGAATGAATGCCATATCGCCGCGTCCGAACGTCTACCGGCTTATCAGTAATGGCTCGTCAGCTCGCGGGATCCTCCCGATTGATGTATTGGGGGAGGTACGCCGTGTAAAGCCAGCAGTGCACCCGCTATGAAAAACAAGGACGCTGCGGGGATTTAAACATATCCGTTAACACCACGTCTGCTGTCATCTCTCTTGTTTTTTTTTTTTTTTCTCTTTAAATCTCATTCTCTTGTATGTGCTCGTTTTAATTTACCGCCGGCTCTCGTTTCGTCACTGCCTCCGCTGTCATTCTGCTCCTCTTCTCCTCCTGTCGCCATCTTGAGAAACGGAAAAAAAAAAAAAAAGCCAAAAGTAATATATATTCATGTAGGTATGTCCCCGCTCCTCCATGCGCCTCCCCGGCCCCCCCGCCGCTTTGAAAGATCTAGATTGGTCTGCTAGAGTCACCATATTCAATAACAAACAGACCACCCACCGGGCCGCTGACAACCTTAACTGTTTTTTTTATGGACGGAAAAAAATGGACCGGCTTAATGTTTCGACACAAGTGATCATCCGTCCTCATCTCTTTAATGAAATTAGATTAAGTGCACCTGGGAAAGAGCTGAGAAAGCAGAATGCCCCGCCACCGCCTTTAATCTAAAACCAATTTGCCAGTAATATTCCTTTCCCCCCAGCCTGGGATTCGTCGGCCCTGATTCAAAATGGAGGAGGAACGAGATGAGACCAGAGCTGACTGGTTGCATTCAGCTCCCCACAGGCGCTGTGAAATTAGAACTGACACCGGCAACACAGGCCTTAATATGGAGATGTCATTTTTTTCCTCTTGCTTTTGTCTTTCTCTTCCCTCCATTCCCTTCTCTTCGTTTATTCTCCTTTTTTTTTTTTTTCTCTTACACTGTTACTTCCTCTTTTCATCACGGTTTCCATTCGCTGGCCAAACCTGAAAGTCAAACAAATCAGGACTGAAAAAAAAAAAAAAATAAGAATAGGAAACATGGAACTGCAAAGTTTAACCAGTCCTCACTGATTAGTGTAATGTTTGGACGTAGCACATCCTGCTAATTTAAAGATTAGGACTGAGATTAAAGTTATGCTATAATCACATTTTTGGGAGAAAGAATGAGGACTTTGTTGATTAGCCAGAACTAAACATGTTATCCATCAGGTGGTCTCATGATGTTCCTCACATCCAGCTATTACTACAAACCTGGAAGCACTTTTCTCTTTGATTTATATTGGGCTGTTTGCAGCATGCTCTCATTTCTAACCAGCTCAAACTCCAGTCAGCTCTGCAGGCTTAAGGTTTTTTTTTTTTTTTTTACTGCATCTTTTGTCCATTTTGCACACAAGTATGCGGCGACCAGGAAGCACACATGTGGAAGTGAAGGAGGACAGCGGCGTGCGAGGCCCGTGTGTTTGTGCATAGGCTCGGAGGCAAGTGTGTGTAAGGGCATGCTCAGCGGTGAAAACCAGCCCCAGTGCATGTTGGGAAGAAGAGGCGTGATGACAGAGAAAGACTTGGAGCTTCTGCGGGGCCGGCCAGCAGACACCGCCAGCTGACATCAGCCAAGACAGCCTGTCACTAGCAATGCACGTCAGGCAGGCGACGCAGGGACAGTCAGCGCCGCCACGCCGTCATCGATGTGGCACCCAGTACCCTGGTCCACATTCTGTGTTTTTTTTTTTTTTTTTTTTAAAGGTTAGCACTGATGTTGGCACCCGGTATGAAAATAGAAAGGTTGTGGCAAGCAGAAACCACGCGGAGGCCATTTAAGAACGAGGGAGGTGCGAAAACATAGCGAGGCATCAAGACTGCAATCTTCCTTCAGTTCCTGGCTCGTCCCAGCGAGGATGTTTGTGTTGGTGGAGAGTGTTAATAGAACAAATAGTCGTCCCTTTGTTCTGTTAGAATTATAACACGCACGGCGAACTCTGTGAGAAAACCCTGCCGCCACTCAGCCGTGCTCCGCGGCTTGTGATCATTGTTATTGGGGGAGTTATTGTTGCCTCAATGAACACTGGGTTTTGGTATGTGTTTTTCTTTCACCTGGACTCGATCCATTTTTAGAGGTGGTTTTCCTCAAACACTGTTTTTCCCACCTGAGAGCCCTGGTCCTGTAATAGAGGAGTTTTTCAGCAACGGCCAGGTGAAACGCTCGATTGAACAATTTTCTGCTAGAGATCGCGTCGGTTCAATGATACGGTGATGGAGAAAGCATGGCACGCCACATCAGGCAAGACAAGGAGTGAGGGTTTTTTTGTTTGTTTTTTTTTTTTTTTTACACCAGCCCGCTCGTAACACCGGACTGTTTTTGATGCAGGAAGAGTTGCACTTGTTAATTACATTTTATCCAACCGCCATATGCTTATTAATAAATGTATTCCGCAAATGAAAGTATTGTTGCACCTTTTTAGCGGCATAAATTCAACCACAGTTCAAAATAATCACATCACCAACGACAATATAAAATATAAAAGTCGCCTAATGCAGTGAGCCTGAAGTGTCCTTTTGCATATTATCCCTTCAATGAAGTCCTCTTAACGGCGTTTACTGCATATTAATGTCATGGAGAGTAAAGCATAACGCGGCGCACAGGCGGTCATCTTGAGGCATTTACAGCTCGACGTTAAGCAGGCAGCTAAACCGACTAACCCCAACGCCAAGTGTGTGTCCACCGTGCTCCAAGCCAGCGTGGCACAGCCGTCATTGTTTTTCAAGTGGCTTGTGTTTGAATAACAATCCAAGCACTATATACATTTTTCCACATGAGTAATAAAAGTAAAATTGACTCCATATTGGATGCAGATGTTCCGCGGAAAAGAGGAAAAAGGACACAAGTGTTTTTTTGTGTGCGTAAATGTAAGATTTGAGCATTTCTGATCGTGCATAAACATAATGCCTAAGTGGGTTTTTATTCAATAAACATGGTTGGAGTGTAATTGCTTACACATTTCTCCTGGCTGAAAAAGCAACACAGGCTTTGTGTGCGTTTAGCGCTGGCGCACCAAGACTCATGTCTGTCCTGGCTTTGGCTTGTCTGCACAAGGTCTTTTTTTCTTTTTTTTTTAAATGCAAAAGGACTTGCCTCTCCTGCACAGCTTACGGAATATGCAATCAAGGATAAATATAGAATCCCCTGTTGTTATTAGGAATCAGTGCCATTGTGGATAATGTTTCTCTAAAGAAGTGTTGCTTCCTCTTTGGCCAGGAACACATCACTAAATGGAGCTCGGGTCCACCGTGGCAGTGAAAGAATGCTTTAAGAACCTGAATTCCCTCCTCGGACAAAGAGACCAGTCAGCAATGCAGTACACGAGCCCCCTTCTTTCAGAAATTTTATAAGAAATATCAACACACATTAATCAGGAAGTCATAGGCCGAGGGTTTTTTTTTTTTTCTTTTTCTTTTTCTTGAGGCTCTGTATTTTGTCTCCAGTTACCAAATAGTTTCTCCTGTGAGCCAGCTTCACGACCTCTCGTCTTTGTGGAAAGGATCATCTGCAGCCCTCATAATGGTGATGATGGACAATGAAGGAAGTGAGCGCTGAGTCTGTCTCCCACCCACTGCGAGAAATGTATTCCATCTTTCTTTCGCTAACCACTTGAGCATCTCCAAGTCCATCTAAACACTCGGATGCCTGTGGACGGGCTGGCGGCTGCCAGACCTCAAGCCCTGCAGGTCCTCGCGTCACTTGGGCTCGCGAGTGAACTTTCCGTGGGCGAGTGTGCATGTGATGTGGAAAGCTGAGAAACCCCGGAGAGCCCGCTGAGATCAGGCCCAAACACACACACAGGGGCCAGCTGCCTTCAATTAAACCAGAAACCCCAGCCACGGCAGTCCCTTATGCACAAAACCAGCTCGCTTTGATCTGCGCCAGCCAGGGGAAGAGGTACAGGGCTTCAAAGATTGCAGGAAAAAAAATAATTATTGTATCCCCCCCCCCCCATAAAAGTTAACAGGGATTTTTGGGCTCAGGGGCAAAAGGATGCAGATATTAACGACGGCTGTCACTCATGTTCATTTGCCAGTTATTTTCCCTTCTCCCCATCGTTTCGGTAAGCTTTAATTAGTGAACACACCTGGCCTCTCTCTCTCTCTCTCGCTCAAATTAACTGTGAAACACTCCCCGCCATAGTTTCTATTAGCGCCGAAGACTGTTTCTTAACTCACGCAGGGCACGCCGCCGCAAGTCGGCCCGATCCTCTGCAGCGGCTCTGGATACGCACGAGGTCTGCAGCCACAGACAGAGACCGGCGTTAAAACGGCGCCCCTGCCAAGCGGCACAGACGCAGGCGGCATGGGCATCCATTAAATTAATTTGACTTCATTAGTGCAGACCTGCTAGGCCTGGGGTGCCCACAGAGATGCCAGAGGGTGGGAGGTAGCGGGGCGGTGGTTGAGTGGCATCAGCCGCTGTGCTCTGAGGAGAGCGAACACATGGCACTGACAGGCGGAATATGGCCCCGGTTTCTACACCGGGACGGCTGCCAAACAAAGGCAACATGCGTCACTGGCTTTAGGGGAGCTCAATCAACACCCGGTCGGAGCATTAACGCCATGCGCGCCGCCGCGCCACATCAGCGAGGAGGGCCGCGGGTCGCCGGGCAGCCTGCAAGTCGAGCATGTGCACACAGTGAATGCGGCAGCGTGATATGATACAGAGACGCTGCCAGCGGGCCGACCCGCTGCCATCACCTCTGCGTCCGCTGCCAGGATCGCTCATCATTAGGTTACAAAGCTCGCCTTTATCTCTTGTCAGTGATTGTAGCGCTGATGTATGGTGCAATAATTTTCACAATTTGCTCTCATTATTTTCGGCTTTACTCAGACGCGGTCCTGCAGGTCGGGCGCGCACGTGCACTAACGCTGATTTGACTGACAGGACTGAGGTCTTGTGCATTATGATGACTGAACTTGAGTCCAGTAAGCACATTTTTCAGCGGAATGTTGCTCAACCTAATGGGCATGACGGCTGCTATTTTACGATCCACTTCTTGTATGATTGAGAATAAGTATGGTGTGTCTTTTTTCATTAGGTTAATACACTCGGTATTGGAAATAAATTACCGCTTTTAACTTGCAAGTTGAGGGTTCGGTTGGAGATTGAGTGGCTTGAGTTTCTTCTAATTATTTCCTTTTAGTCCAGCTCTTTCAGCTGACGTGAGCCAGTTTGTTAGGCGAGTTTGCAGCTTTTCTCAGTGGAACCCCTCGGCCCCCAGCCTGCCTCTGTAACCTCTAGGCAAGCGCTGCCAACTCCTGGATCTGACCTGGGCTCTGTTGGGAGGAGAGCACCTGATAAATACAGGAGTGTGGAAATAAATAAATAATGTGAGGCATTAAGTCCAGATAGGACTGGAAGGTAGCCGGAGGGTGGTAAGTGTTCTGCCTGACAGCAGCGAACACTTTGATCAGAGGGCCCCGTCTGAAGATCGCTTCCACATCTGCACAGGGGGAACGAGCTGTAAACTGCCAAGAAGCATTTTAATGACAGTTGGATTATAAAATGAAAGAGGGCTCCAGATGGCAGGCAGTGCAGCGGCTGCGGTTCAGGGGGAGGCTGTTTAAACTGCTTTTTTATTGATAAAATATGGGGTGAAAAATTGCGCAAGGCTTATTAGGCGTCCCGCTGTGATGTTGCTCAGCTGGCCAAGCTGTTCGCCGTGGCCCTCGTCCAAACATGCCTCCATAAATTTTTAGCCGTACCTTTAAATCTGTAAGATCCCGGCTTGTTAAGTTCACCCCGGCTCCCCCGGAGCCCCCCACACCGTATTTGTCCTTTAGAAAGACTTGCTTGTGTCCTTTGTTTGCGGGCCGGCGGGATGAAAGCAACGCCGGTAGCTCGACATCGGCTGGGGAGGATGAAGGGGGTTCCCACGTAGCGTGCTCATTACCGTCCGCCAAGAACCAGAGTTTATCCCTTAAACAACTTAATTCCAGCGTGATTTCATTAGGTTTGCTCTCCGAGTGATAAAACGAGGCCGACCTTATTAATTCAAGACGCTGCGGTTGTGCTTTTCAGATACGCGGGGAGCTGTTGGAGGCAGAAATAGTCATCTGGGCATCGACTTCCAGTTGCTGGCCGCTGCTGTGGTCTGAAGGGAGAGACGGTTGCACTTTTACCGAATCGACGTCTGACTCAAAGCTCAATTTGCATGAGTGGTATCAGAGCGTGCAGTCGTAGGAGAGGGCCTCTTGGCAGACGGACACTGGCTCGTTCAGCGATGTTTCCGAGGCGCTCCGCTCGGGCTGAGTAAGTGCACGCGCCGGAGAGAAGTCATGATGATTCATTAGGACGGAAAGCATAATAATTACACTTTTATGTGATTTCTAGTGACGTCGGTTAAAATTGGTTGTCACCTCTTGAGCAAGGGTCTCCCACTTCATATTGCCTTCCTTTAAAGTGGTCTAATGCACATCTTTGATCTGGAGCTCAAATTGAATTTGCCTGAAATGCGAAATGGGCTTGATTCAAAAGCTGGGAAAATTTCATGGTATCAATAAAAAAGGGGCCAGTAAAAGCCATCTTGACTCCATCAAAATCTATACATGTCACACGTATGCCTCTCCCTCCGCAGAGTGGGCTCTTTTCCGCTGAGATATGTTGTTAGCGATGCTCTCACTGCTAATTTAAAATCCATTTAAGCTGATAGGGTGGCTGACTAAAACGCTGTCATGATGCCCTTGCAAAAATTGACGCGTATATTGTTTTTCCTACCTACCGAAAAACAAGCAGTCCCAATTTATATTCCATAACTACCACTTGAAGGCCGACCCGCCGAGCCGCCCGCCCCACCCTCTCACCTACCCGCGGCATCAAAGACAATTACTGTCGACATCACATCAAATTACAACTGTTGGTTTGCTTGTTTGTCTCGTTATGTGACTTGAAAACTGCCGTCTCCCGCCCTGGGAAGGTCCCCTCCCATCTGCTCCCCTATCTTTGCCCACCCTTATGGGCCCGCACACACACACACACACACACACACACACATAAATTTTCCTCCCAGCATGGAGAAGAGAAAGGACAGGCAGCCGACAGCCTAATGGACTAATTTGTAATTGCGAATGAGAAAAAGCTGAGTTGTTGGACGTGTTATAATTTGACAGAGTGGCAGCTCTGAGCCGGACCGTGACGCTTCAACCACAAATCTTTCCCTCCCTCCTCCCTTCTCCACCCCCCTCTCTCTCCTTCAAATGCTTTCTTTCTTCTGCTCCGTGGAGAATATTCAGAAGGGAAGGTGATGGGAGAGATGCTTTCGGCACATTCTGTTGCTCAAAGCTCCTGGCTCTGTCATATTCTTTTTCTTTCGTTTCCACCCCCCGCATCCCTCCCTGCCTCCCCATCCTTCTCTACCTTCACATGGATCCCTCAGGATGGAATAGGAAAAGTATCTCAGAGCATTCAGATGCGTTTGAAGTGCAGGACAGATGGGGGGCTCGAGGGACTGTAAAAAATGAATCGAGGCTAGTAATAGGAGAGATGTTTTGAATCCTCTCCCCCATAAGTTATTTATCAGGGGCCCTTAGTGGTGGAGGAAGACTTCAGAGTGCTCCCTTAATGTAGCATCTGATGACTAGTAGGGGGGCCGTTCCAGGAAGTACCGTTGTAAAACAGGAGGAGAACATTAGCAGGGAAGTCTCCCTGGACCCGGGCAAAAGACAGGAACAACACACAGGGCGGCTCTTTCCCAGCATGCAACACAGGTCAGAGAAGAGAGGTGTACAAGAAGATGTCCCGGAGCTCCCCGGCAGCCAGCGATATCACACGAAGGTACAGTGCCAGACGTTCTGTACTGCCGTTCCCACCAGGCCGGACTCGTTTGAATAGACAAGGCACTTCAAATAGTCCTGAAAACAAACAGCACAACACAGAACGCAAGCGGCAGAGCGCAGCCAGGCTGCCGACTTCAAGTGTCATTCACTGTTCTTTTCTCTTTTTTTTTTTTTGTTTTGTTTTGTTTTGGTTTTTTTTTTTGGCAGCATGTCCCAATTTTTCCCTGATTTATTTTGTTCGTGGAGGGGCTCGACCTGATCCAGCTGAGTGTGGCGGAAAGACAGATCACCAGTCCGTCACAGGACAGAAAGAGAGGCACATGCACACGACAACGTTTTCAGCTAAAAACAGAAAACTTTTTTTGGGTCCATTCACAGGACGGCGGTGCTTCAAGTCACTGAAAATGCAACGTTCTGAAAATGCTGCTGCACATGTGCACATTTACGTGCAGTCTGGTTAACGCTCCTAATGAAAAATAACGATACAAGAAACACTAAATGATATCAAAGTAATGAACATATTGAATTTCTGTAAATCTAGAAAAAAATACAATGATGGAATGTTCGGTTTTAACATATTCGCCAGTGTTTATAAGACAGCAGTCGCAAGAAATGCTAATTCTCAGAATTGAATGTGAACTCGTTCTGTTACTTGATGTGTCAGTACTACAATCCAAGACTTAAATGAGCATCAGCGGATTCCTCGTTCCAGCTACAGGAAAGCAACGCTGAGATGTCACCCCTGAAACGCTGTACATTACATCTGCTGCGTAGCAACAGTAATGGTACATGCCAACCAGGGTAGAGTCTGATCACAGGAGACTAATGACCTCTGAACTGATCACTGAGGCTAATAAAGACCAGCTAATGACATAGCTGCTTCGTCTGTGCTAATTGCTCTCTCCGGACCGCCGCCGCGGCCCGCGTCTCCAGAGCATCTGTCACCAGGCATATTCCCCGACACGACTCAGACCTGGCCTCAACCTCAGAGCCAGGCGCGCGGCCAGAAACAGTTGTCCTTCGATGTCCTTTTATCGTACTATAGCAAGGTGACGGGGGGGAAAACAAGGTCTCGGCTTGTTGTTTGTTCACTCGGACTGACGTTGGAATCGAACTTGATGTATTCGTGCTTGGATACAGAACTCAGACACACAGACGTGCAGTAAAAATGAATTCTAACAATATAGAACATGCAGTCGTTTCATAATTCCACTCGTGGCTTTATTTTGCTTATCTCCAGCTCAGTGCTGCTCTGTGTACGGCTAAATCAATATGACTGTCAATACAAATGTGAATTATTATTAGGCTCGGATTACTCAGAGACACTGATATAATCCAGGGTACACGGCATATTGACCCACTTTTTTTTCAGTCAGCATTATGTTCACTCACTTTCAAATCCCCCACGATGCACCACTCAGCAGAATCTACAAGCTGAAACCCGCCGTTCTCGGCCTCTCATTTGCTAGTGCTGCCTGCATTCACTGATTTGATTGGCTAATGTCCGTTTACCGCGCCGCATGGCGGCTGATGAGCCAATCAGAGGCAGAGGAGGGCGGGTCATGACGAGGTCAATCCTGGTAACTGATGATGGATTTTTACTGGAGTAGTCTTATAAAAAGTGCCTCTCTAAAAAGTGGTGTCTTTGCTGCATCAACAGAAGGCGATAATCGAGCTATACACACCTGCTGTAAACGCTAAAAGTTTCACACAGTGGAAAAGAGGTAATATTATCTAGTCAAAGGGTGACATTTAAAACTATTTTTTAATGGAAAAGCAAGAAATGTAATGCAGACTGTTTAATCAATATCAATTTAATCAACGCATATTTTTAGGAAATTTCATGACATATGTTGGAGATATATTAATGCCAATAAAATGCTTAAAACAAGGAACAATTAATGCATGTGATATTTGCCTTCAGGATGAAAAGTAGTGGGAGGTGTGGTAGTTAATCAGACTTAAACACTCTTCCCACGCTCTCTTAATGCTTCACTATTTTTAATAATGTGTGTTTTTCTGACGACTTAATTGAACAATTGAAACATCCATATATTTTAAATTCATTAACAAAAGTTGCAACGTATTTTGTATGATTGTAGCTCTGGTTGTTACAGCGCTATTTTACCAGTCCGGCCCATTCTAGATGAAACTGGACTGAATGTGACCTCCATATGGCTCAAATTGGATGTCAGTTCAGAATATAAAGTCCAAATCTCCTCCACAAACATTTATTTCATATTCTTTTGGCATTAAAAAAATACAGAAAAAAGTCTTGGGATAAGACTGTAAAAGCAAGCATATAGCTTCAAAATCTCAATGCCAGCAATTCTAAGCCACGTTTTGTTGCCTCATAATGGCATAAACACATTTATCTCGAGGCCATCTCTCAAATCTTTCAAACAGCCATGTATTTCTTTGCCACTTGTCCCATCCTAATTCTACAGAACCACATATTTTCCATCAATGGGCATCAGCAATCATCGCAAACTGCCCTAAGTCTGCAAGACACCGTTTTGAATCAGATGTCACCTAAACTACTGTGCTATTTCTGCATAAACAATATCTCATACTGTCACTCTGTTCTTATTGACGGTACTTGACAGTTGCCTGTGGGAAATATCCACTATCAAAATCCCCTTTTACGATGGGAAAATATATATCTGTACTGTATATTATAGGCTTCTTTATATGTGGAAGGAAAGTAGCACACATATATTTTTGCAGTGTGTGAAAATTGTGATGTCGAAGCAGCAGTGGCCATTTTGAAGCACTGACGCATGGTGCCGCATTACAATGGGCAGCAATTTGCATATCATTTCATGTTGGGGATATTAGATTAATGGCTTGTGACTAGTGTGATGAATACTAATTTAGCCTTAAATCATGTCACCGCTCAGACATCAACAGCCTGCCCAACAGGCAGCCGAGCAGCCAGACATTTTATAAGGTCAACTAACTTCTCCGACCAAGTCCTTCCTGTTCCTCATTCGTTCTACTCAGTTATTGCACTTGTAAATGTTTGCTATTCCAGGCACTGTTGCCATCTCGGCTGAGGCCGGCTTCAGGGGCTAATGTCGTCTTCCGTTTACCCCAGCAGACAATAAAATCTGCTGATAAAGTCAAAGCTGGGCAGCGATGACGAAGCGGTGTGTCTGATGAGAATCATAAATTGCGGCCCCCCCCCTCCCTCCCACCTGCCCCAATCCAACTCCCAGCGCACCGGTCCTGGTGTCCTTTGTGGCCGCCGGGCGCCGTGACGGTGATGTTGTGTGAAAATGCAGAGGTGGGTGGCGGAGCAGAGCATCGTGCTCTGCTTTAATGTCATCAGAGCCACTGGTTTTCTTTTTCCTTCTTAATTCAATCAATCAATAATCAATCAATTTATTTTTGTATAGCCCAGTATCACAACAACAGTTGCCTCAGAGGGCTTCAAGATATTACATTGGTTGGTAAAAATAAAAACAGTGAATAAGCATAATGTTAATATGTCAAATTCACAGTAACGAGACAAAACGAAGCAACCACCGCCTTAGACCCTCACATCCAGCCAGAAAAAACTCCAAAAACCCAGTGGGAAAAGAAGAAATCTTGGGGAGAACCACAGTATGGAGGGATCCCTCTCCCAGGGACGGACAGCTTTGGCAACAGCTAGCATGAGACAATAAGAAGTAAAGCCTAGGACTATGTTGAGTACAGTCCGTTGGGCGGTCCAGCACAAGAAGCACGGATCCCAGAAGTAGAACCGAAGCCAGTCCACGGGCAGCACCGACAGGAGTGTCCTCCCGGTCCGGACGGAGCTTGTTCGTAGGCCCTCGTAATAGTGGAGTCAGCAACTGAAACTGGAGAAGACTCCCCCTCGAAGGGGGGGACAGCAGGTAAAAAACAATGAACGGACTAAAGGGAATAACATTCAGACATTAGAGGATAGGGCTCAGTGCACCGTACTTCCCACAGCATTCTAGCTTCTAGGGCAGCTTTGTGAATAGTTTAGTATTTAAACTAGTATTTTGTTAGTTTAGTTTAGTTTAGTTTAGTTTAGAATCCCTAGCTCACTTGATCATAGGCTGCATCGAAGAGTAACGCCTTGAGCCTAACCTTAAATGTGGAGACTGTGTCTGCCTCTTTGACACCACTTGGAAGCTGGTTCCATAAAAACAGTGCCTGATACCTGAAGGCTTTTCCGCCTAGTGTCCATTTAGAGACTCTAGGAGTCACCAGTAATCCTGCATTTTGAGAGCGAAGTGCTCTGATTGGTTGATAAGGCGTTAAAGCATCTTGGAGATAGGTTGGAGCCATCCCATTTAGGATTTTGTAAGTGAGGAGAAGGATTTTAAATCTAACTCTAAACTCGACAGGAAGCCATTGGAGAGATTTTAGAACGGGAGTAATGTGTTCACGTCTTCTAGTTCCGGTTAATAATCTGGCGGCCGCATTTTGAACCAACTGAAAGTTTTTTAGTGCACTTTTTGGGCAGGCTGCAAGAAGGGAGTTGCAGTAGTCCAATCTAATAGAAACAAATGCATGGATGAGTTTTTCTGCATCACTTTTAGGTAGAATGTTTCTTATTTTAGCTATGTTGCGCAAGTGGAAATATGCTGTTTTACAAGCCAAGTTGATGTGTGCTTTAAAGGAGATATCCTGATCAAATAAGACCCCGAGGTTCCTGACAGTAGAGGAGGAGGATACACTGACGTTATCTAAGGGGATAATCTGTTCAGATAGACACTCTCTCAGTTTATGGGGGCCTAGTATAGTGACCTCTGTTTTGCCAGGATTAAGACGGAGATAGTTCGTAGTCATCCAGGTTTTAATTTCTCTGATACAGTCACTGAGTCTGTCTACTTGATTAGTTTGATCAGGTTTCATAGATAAATACAATTGTGTGTCATCTGCATAGCAATGAAAATTGATATTGTGACTTCTAATTATGTTCCCTACAGGAAGCATATACAACAGAAATAAAATTGGCCCGAGCACGGACCCTTGAGGAACCCCATAACTGACCTGGGAGCACGGTTAATTCAACAGGTTATGCAATAAAACAACATGTGGAACTAAAATAAAGGAACCAGACACCAGAAGCAGAGTCTGGACTGTTGACAGCCCGTGAGTTTCCTCCTTGCTAATGGCCACTTTAGGCTGTTTTTGTTTCCAGTCTGTGTTCGGTTAACTGATGCAAACTGGAAATGATAGCTAATCCTCTCCTCCTCACCCCATTCCTACATTGCGGTGTGTAAAAGGAAGGGTAAAACATCACTCAGATGGTAAACCATTTCATAAAACCTTGATCTTACAGTAATGCCAGAATTGTTCAAATATTTAAAGACGAATGATTAAGCTGTCATCTGATCTTTGATGGAAGCATCGTAGCATTCGGTGCTGCATTATACAGTCCATGGTGCCATTTCCAGTAATAACCATCTTTCTTCTGCACATTTTAAAGCTTCATGAGATTAAAAAAAATTATGAGCAAAGACACATTTATACTTTTCACGATTAGACACACTTAGCTCTCTTATGTTAAGAAAATACACAGAGAGATGAAGTTGTCCCTGAAGAGCTGCTGGCCTGCTGAATATCTACAATAGTTTGTAAGGAATGTAGCCATTATGAGCTAATGTAAGACGCTACAGTTGAACTGTGGCGATGCCGTATTGGTTCACATCCTTCGGGTCTCCAGCGTGCTGTAAAGCCTGAATGTAGATTCCAATATAGAGAGATCATTACGCAGTTTTACTGTCCGGGATCCATTGTATTCATTTTGCATGAGTCTTGAAATGTTATGCTAAACCTGTTTTTTTATTGGCATGTGGAGATTTCTTTTTTTTTTTTTCCACATACTGGAGTACGCTTGTGTATGTGTGTGTGTGTGCGCGTGTGTGTATGTCACTTCATATGCTCTCCTGAGAGTGCATGGCTAGCCAGCAGTGAGGAGGGAGGAGGCGGGAGGATGTCCAGAGGGAGCTGTTTGATTGATGTGTTTTGGGGTAGAGGAGGGGTGTCGGGGGGAGGTGTTGAGGACGAGGGGATGGGAGCTTGATGGGACTCTGCCGCAAGAGGGAGGCACGTCTCTTAAGTGGGGGAGGAGGGAACCTTAACAAGCCCTAGATTGTTAGTGACAGGCAGATACTTCAACACTTAAAGTAGAAGGTTTGATTTAATCACAGAGCTGTCATTTGTTATTTGTCTGGCTCGCTCCACCGGGGCCACGGCTGATCAACTGCCTGGTCCCAAGAGAGCCCTTTTTCCCCCTGTAATGTCTAAATCCCCCGCACAAATTACAGGCCTGCACCACCTCCCATCCCGTCCCCACCCCTCCACTCCCCCTCCTGCCTGCTTCAACCCCACCATTGCTCAGAGATGGAGGCCAGGAAGGGGGATTCGCAGAGAGAGGGAAGCAGGTTGGCGGTGGAGGGAGACAGGTACGGCAGCGAGGGAGACGGAGACGGAGATGGAATGGCCCGAGGGCCACTAAAGATCATTAATAGGACTGTCAGGGAGGTTGCCAGTTGGTTAGCTTCTCATAAATAAGAAATGAGCTCCTCCCTCCTCGCCCATTCTAGTTCATTAATAATGCCTGCTGTGGCTATTTTGTTGCATCGCACTTTGATGGGAAGCGAGGCGGCGAGAGGCGGAGGCATGATGAAGGGAAATCTAGAGGAAAAGGACCAGACTTTCCCGCTCTCTCTGATAATCTGATTGGACAGCTTTCCAAATTAGCCACGAGACCCCAATACCAGAGCACCGAGCCAATTAATCCTCTGACCAGTGAGAACGACCGCATGGAGTGGAAGAGCTGAAGGCAAAATAAGAAACAGACGTAGCCAAAACCTGTATCCCCTCTGCCCCTAAGTGACAGCTGCGATTGGCTTTTTTAGAGTATTCCTCATACTTGTTGGGGTGTAAGTGTGAATGACACAGAGCCCAGCCCATCGCTCCCCTGAGACCTGGACGGAGAGAAAAAGAAGTCATAAAGTCGAAAGAATAAAAGTGATGAGAGAGGGGGTTGGTCTTTCAAGACAAAGATGGAGCAAGTTCAGAGGGGTCAGCCTCCAGGTAGAGGCATTGCCTTTTAATTAGGGTGAAAGGATATGATTCTTTCATAAAGGCCAGGGGCCTGGGCGCTGTTGAGGCTGATAGCAGTCAATGCCGCTCATTAACCCTCCTTCCTGCTCTCCACTCCCGACATGACTCCATCTGAGAAGGCACAGATAAAAGGCTCAGCCAGGCCACAAATGACAGGAGGGCTTCTGAGTTTTGCTGGGCTCCACGTCTTGCCTTTATTTCACTGCTCTCACTCTCCCATCCACCTCTCTTTATCCCCTCGCTTCCTTTGGTCACCAACATCTTCCAATCCTTCTTCTTGGCCTCGATTATGCTAAATGTCTACAAGGTGCTGTACCTTCAGAAAGCACCATTATTATGTTTTATTCTTTTACATTCAGGGATGCATTAATGGTTTTTATATTGCCTCTTTCGTGTACGTACTTGTTTTGTTATGCGGCATGATAAAACTGGGAAAGGTACCAGTCGATATTAATTGCAGGTGTCCTGAATAAGAAGTGCCTTCCAAGTGCAACAAGAGGTCAAAACAAAGATAAATGTTTTTGGACGGATTGCGTTTGACAGTGCAATTTCCATGATGATGATTTGAGGACGATCTTCACTTCCTGTATATCCTTGAGTTATTTCTAGTTATAAAACCCAGTCATGACAGTGACTGAGAAAAGCCAAAGAAAGCGCACGGTGGAGAGAATAGCAGGAGGTCAGCAGCCGGAAAGCCATGATGTATGATTTTATTCATTCCTCCTTCCTGCTCCTGATTAGGGGCCTTTAAACCGTGATCGATTGACCCTCAGACCAGCCTCAAATCAAAGGCAGATACTGTATGCGCTGAGTGGGAGAGGGAAACACATGGAGGCATTAGAGGCCTGTGGCTCAGAGGTGCACAGCAAGAGGTTGATTCACTTTGTGCAGGCCGGCAAGAGAATCGGATGACGAAGATGAGGTTGTGGAGGCGATGAAAAACCATGGCACACACTCGTGGATAGAAATGCATGTCTGTGCACGCACTGAGCCGTGGACACAGGTAAGCTTGCCCTTTTTCTTCTGTCAGTCTTTATGTTTTTAAAGTGGTCCGGCTTTGAAACAGCAAAAAAGGAGCCTGGAACAAGCGCTTTCAGATGGTCCTTTTAAGACGGCCGCCAAGTGCAGATGGTTAAACTCGCTCTCATTTCAGTCTGCTGCATCCACATTTTGCTTGAACTCATCCAGTCCCTCTGCATTTTCTCCAACACCTCCCCTCCTCGCAGTCTTAATCCTCTTGAGATGAGCCCCAGTCTTCAAAAGATGAACACACTGCAAACAATTTATGATGCCTTTCTAAGGAAGTCAGATCTGGCCTCCATACCTTGGGGATCTTTTTTTCCCCCGCTCTCTCTTTCTTTGGCGGCGCTGCCAAAAGAACATTCTGATATGTAATCTCTGGCTGGAGGAACGGCAGACAGACAGACACATGTGCACAGTGCACATTTGTTTTCCTGCTCTTGACCTGCGATCGACTGTAGAGCTGCGGAGAGAGAGTGAAAGAAAGCCCGCCTCACAACAGATGGTTCTCCTTAAGGAGCTAAGATGAAACTCTTTGTGTTACAAGTGCTCTTTGGTCTTTTTTGAGACTCCAATCGGTTCAGGCTCCCCTGCTGGGCTTCGTTCCAACGTTCTGAGGCCAAATGAGTGCACAGGCATGCTTACACATATGCACACCCGGGTGTCTGATGAATGGTCTCACCTGTCTTCTCACTTTGAGTTACTGAACAAACTGAGATCCAGTCAAGGCTAATAAATCGTCCCGGGGATTGTTCTGGAATGAGACTAATATCGCTGACATTTTGGATGATTACGCCGGGACCATGAATTTTCCTGAAGGATTCCATGTAATACAGATTTGAATGATACAAACGTGCAAAACGCAAGGAGCTGTTTGACTCCTGCAAGCAATGGAAAATACATTGTTGGAACTACGTGCTGCGGCGACTCGCAAAATGCGGTTCTGTCATAACCGCTGACGTTATCAAAAGCAGTCTCGTGTAACCTTGTTTGCCCTTTTGGAAGCAGATGTGTTCGGAGCTGAGCTACTCTTGTTTCAGTGGCCTTAATGCGTGATCACTGCAAATGTTTCGGCTTCTCGTTTGTTAAAGCTGACGTCTAGATGCTCCAACGGAAACGGTGTGCAGCTCGCGACTGAGGCCCGTCGCAGAGGGAGGTGGGGGGCAGGGAGAATTGCATCCCAGCCGGAGTGATGGCATCACTTCTCAAAGCGCGCGCGCTCGTGACAAGTAAACTGAAATCATCATTGATGTTATTTATTTTCAAATGCTCCCCGCTTGACAGGCGACATCTTGTTCGGCACACATCCCAAGGGAGGCCGCGGTGCTCAGCATTTCTCGGCTCCATCACGCGCAGACAGCCGCTCGGTGCTGACACCAAAGCAGTGGGACTCACTAGAGACTTGCTCTGGAATTTGTCACAATCCTGCACCACACGAAGAAAACACAAATGCACTCAGCTCTTTGTTTACACACATATCCAGATCTGTCGCAGTGCTTGTCTCCTACCTCAGCATCTGCCACCGCACTAGAAAACAAGAGATTGTTTGCCAGAAAAAAAAAAGAAAGTCTGTTAAAGATTTGATTTTTTTTTTTCAGTGCTGGATAAATGTCAACAAAAGTTTAATCTTTGGAAAGGAAGTGTGCTGCAAATGCCAAAGCAGCGACTTCCTGTCTCTGTCTGATTTAGACGTGACATGTAAATTTCAGGACTGAATTAACGTCTGTCAAAACAAAGTCTCAGAATGTTTTCCAAGAGCGTAACTAAATCCCTCAAAATTGTCGTCATTTGAAGTTGTTTGTTGTAATCAAACACTTATCTAAGTATTGACTAATGACCAGAACTAATCGCCGCACATTATGTTAAGCTCCCATTGTTGCCACATTTCTTCCTGCGAATCCTAAAATGTTTCCTGAGCCAGTTTTCCATTATAATCCATCACAGACATCACAGCAGTGTCTCCAACTGCACCATTCCATTCCGCTAACAGCATCGGTTCAGCAGCACCGCCTATCGCAGCGCAGTCAGGCTCACCCTGCGTGTCCGTGTGTGTCTTTGGTAGCCTAGCCCATCCATTCATGTGTACCTGGCCTCATTATCAGTCAGTAGCTGTCTGAGCTCAGGGGAAGTGGTGCAGATGAAGAAGCGAGCATGGCGGTGGGCAGGTAAACCAGCCGTGAGGCAACACCAGAGCCCAGAAACCCTCGGCACAGCTCCGCTAAAGGAGTCCATTTGTCAAACGTGCCTCCGCCGAGGCCCGCCAGGGAGTACATTACTGGCTGAGGCCTCTGCAGGGAACGGTCCTCTGACTCCCGGCCACATTCACTCAGCAGGCTGGCCGCCCAAGGTGCTTCCCGCAGTCAGCGGTGACCAGCCCCCAGCCTGCACTCATTCGATTGGCTCATTAATAAAACAGCCCCCACCCTAGAGCAGGGGACATGCTCCAGCGCTCTGGACATCGCTCTTTCCAGCTAATGGGCCAGCCGGGAGAGGCCTTTGTCTGCACCTGACTCCCTCACATCCTTCAACGTGTCAGACAAGACAATGCAAGGAAGGATGGAGGGCTTTGACTGTGTAAAGCCCAGATCATGTTGTATGAGCGCCCGGGCTGAGGCTCAGTATTCACCACAGACCTCACTGCGCCTCCAGTCTGGGCAGCGGCCTGAGTTTTCCTACATTAATTCTGCTTTGCCTACTTGGCCAGACCTTCTCAATTGTGTTTCCCCTCGAAATCATTACGGACCGCCTTGTGTGTGTCAGCTCCATAAGACACATTCTGCACTGATTCCCAGCTCCATACACCGACCCTCGTGTCTCCCGTACAGCTCAGGCAGAATGCATCCAGCTACTTTTTCCTGCTCCTCTCCATCTTCCTGTTTTGCATGTTGAGCTCTGATAGAAGCTGCTCTGATTCACAGCTGGGCTCCTGGGGGAGAAACACGAGTTTTGTTTGTGTTGTTGTAGGACGTAAATCTAACAAGAGAGGTGGAGATGGAGCACTAAGGCTTATGGATCCCTCAGGGGTCTTACTGAGCCCCTCACTAAATAAATCTGAATCGAAAATACATATGGAGCTGTAAACTGTTCACATAAAGGAGCGCTTGTTCTCCTGGAGGAGAGTATCAGATTTACCGGCTGCACAGTCGTGTCTACTGGATCCCACCCTCGGCACATTAACACACAGAGGACATGTGAGAGAGACAGAGGCAGTCATCACACATAAAGTTCATGGAGTGGAATGATTTTGTGACGTGCCGAGGCAGCGCCAAGCAGAAATGGCATCCGATGTTTTTTCCTCTCCGCTGCGCCGTCGTCTGTGTTTTCTGAAACCGAACGAGCAGCATTCCCTCACAGCTTTAAAATTTTATTTCCATAACACCTCCAGCCAAGACTGTTAAAGGATAGCTGTTTGGTTTACTTTACATCTTAAATTGTGGTCTGGTGTGTGGAAAGCAACGGCGAGCAAACCTGCAAAAAGCTGTGCCGCGGCGCAGCTCGTGGGGAGAGGCGGCTCTCCCCAATTATTAGCTTAAGGAAGCAGCCTAGAGATTTATGAATATCCCCAGTTGACTCAGAACAGCGCTAGTCACTTCCATATGTGACCCCGAGGCCGAGCGGTTGACAGGGCCCTTCCAGGCCGATTAGGCCTTCGCTGTGAGGCCTGCCTTGTTGGCAGCTGGGGGCCAGGAGAGCGTAGCCTCTTGAGCTCAATTGGTAAAGATCACAGATGTAGAGGCCCGACGAGGGCAGCCAGTTACTGTGTCGCCTCAGCCGCTGAGGCCCTCTTCCCTGACACTGGGTTTACTGTTACCCTCAGTCCCTTGAAGAGGAAATAACAGAGGCGCCAATTAAAGCTTTAAGACATTAAATAAAAACCCTCTGTTGTTGCCTTTAAAACATCCCAGTTAATGCTTGTTTGTCTTTACGATGGAACCCCGGTCAGCTGCCATCACTCTGCTTTCTATTAAACTAGGATCGAGTTTTGTGTCGAGTTTCCCCCCCCCCCCCCCACCTCCCTGTTCTGCAATCTTTTCCTTGCTTTCCAGCTTGTGGCTTGATTGCTATATAAACAACCTTTTTATTGCTGAAATACATACTGTTGGAGGGCAGGAAGTCCAGACTTAGAGGTAGTGAACGGCTTACGTCCGCGAACATCTGTAGCCTATAATGAGTACATGGTCTGCACTGTGATTTTAAAGCGATCTGTACCAATCAGAATGCGTTTGCAAACTGAAAGGCCTCCCTTTAAAAGGTCTCGTGATGAGCCATGAGACGGCCCGGTGTTTGAAGTTTTTGTTTAATGACTCAAGTCCTTCAGGGAATCTCAGGAATTTTAAAGCCTTTCTAAAATTAAACAGGCTTTAAGGCAACAAATAGTAAAGAGTTTTAAGTTGAAGGAGTACCGTGTCCCAACTCGCACCCTGGTAGACTAAATTTGCACTCTTAATGTAGTTTTAGTGCTCAGATTGTAACGATCTATTCTTCATCGGCTCAAACATTTCTTTTCTATAGCTGCACAGTGAGATGCCTGCTTTTGTATTTTGCTGCTTGTCTGTTTATGTCACTTCGCTCTAATGCAGCGCAGCGTGCATGCACTTAGTTTGGGGGATTTTTGTGTTATTGAATTTCAGCAACCTGTAAAGTGGGAAGTCTTGCTGGACAGAGCTGCATTTATCGTTTTCTGCCTATGTGCGAGGAAAAGGAAATAATGGGCTCAAATGAATTACATTCATGTCATGTTTGAACACCAGACACAGTGTGTGCTTTGAGTTTGGAGGTAGTGGGCTTCTCAGCATGCTGAATGAAGCTCAGGGAGGCAGGAATGCTCCATCCACCCCCTCTCCGTGGCAAATCTAGAAAGATGCCGTGGACCACATGAACAAAAGCCCAAAATAAAACAGTTTTCTCTGAATCTGGATTGGTGTAATTAGCGAGGACGGCCCTTGCCCTTGCCCCGGTCCTCCGTGAACCCCGCTCCCATCCCTCCTGGGCTCTGACACCAGGAGGGCCGGGGCAGCTTTCTTTTGGGGGGTATAGAAGTCGTTGTGGTGCGGGGTTCATCCCAAGGGTGGACGGGGTTAAAAGTCACGGCGGGCCAGTAGCCAGCTGAACGAGAGAGAGCGGCGCAAAGAGGCTTTTCTGGCATCATGACTGAGCTCCCAGAGAGCCGAGTGACTAATCCATATTACACGTATAATGGCCCCCGCAGATTAGCAGACATCTTCATCAAAATGAATTAAAACTTATCAATTTGAGGCGGCATAGGAGTCCGGAGGAAATGGGCTTTTATCAGGAACTGCTGAGAAGCCATTTCGTTGGAAGATTCTTTATAGGTTAAGATATTCAGGTTGAGAACCTTAACCTCTGATGTGGAAGCCATTAGTTTGGAGGGCAAGGGTCTTCTGACTAAGAATACGGGATTTAAGGGACTGACACACTCAATTGTAGGCTAAAATGGGAACCATCTGACTGCTGTTAATGTCTTAACTCATTTACAGTGAGCCCTCTCCTTACAGAGAGAGGCTTGATTAGTGGGCGAGCTGCAAAATGTGTTTCTTGTCTCACTGTTTCTTCCCAAAGTCCTCACATTTAAACCCAATATTGAGTAATAACATGGCCTTGGGCATGGCCTCAGTTGGACTGTACTTTATAGAATAATGAGACCTGATTGAATAAAGGCAATTTTCTGTTGATGTGCTCTAAGTGGAGGGAATCTAATTTTGGTAATTTTCTTCATCTCTTCATCATTAATTTGTTATTAGCTACATCATATTCTGGAGGACTTCTCATGCTTACAAGTTTAAGTGGATATTCTTCAGCGAAATGCCAAACAAGAGTACAACTGGGGTAGTGTTTAAAGAGTGGCATGGAGGAAAAAAATGATTCAAAGCTTAGTCTCCTGATTTATCCGAATAAATCAAATCTGTCTCAGACATTTACAGCCTTGTATCTGTTAAGACTTGACATTGTTGATCAGCTGACGCTTGTGTGGCTGTGAGAACATTATTATGCACAATTGAGAGGCTTGTGCTCCGCTCACCCAAAGTTTTTCTTGTAGGCTGGACCTTTCATTATGTTTGTCACCAGTTCAGTGACGAGATCAGTTCAAACAGCTGGACACTAATCAGACTTTTAATCCCGTTGGAAATTTTATTAGGGCCGATAATGTGATATTGCTAACGCAATATAAAGCAATTACTCGCCGTTGATTTGTTTTTCGCGAGGGGACTTTTTTGGCCATTTTCTGACTTGATTGAAGGCGTGTTTTCTGTCATGACGCGGGCTCATATTAGATTACTCTGCTTGTCTTGGTGGCTCTCTACGCAGAATTCAGAAAATAGCCGGCTTGGTGGAGTCTATCATGAGAAAGTCATTTAAGCTGTTGGTGGAACGGTCCACACGCGCTGCTGAAAACATTTTGAAATCGCTTTATAAGACTTGCTAACTTTATCAGCCGTCCTTGTCTTTCAGCCTTTTTCATTCAAAACACTCTTCTCGGAGTCTGAAAGTGGGTCAAGGTCAATGCTATCAGGAAAAAAAAAAAAAAAAAAAGCTACGGCACATCCTGAGAAAGAATAGCACAATGTTCCCATTCCACATCCTCTGTGAAACAAAACTGTGAATCAATATAGCCGTATGGGGCATAGCTACTCTACCCACCACCATCTTAGCCTCTATTTTGAGCACGAGGGAAGCCGGCAGCCATTTTGCTTGCCTGTTTTCCTGAATGGCCCCCGTGAAAAGCAGCCGCCTGTGCATGGAGTTAATTAAGCCATAGTTTTAGAGCCATAATTGATTGAATCATAGAGTCATAATAGAAATTGCGAGGCCCCAGCAGCTGTGTCTTACTGAATTAAAACCAGTGGCATCCTCTGCTGGTGAAAGGATATGTTAATAAGGCCTTCAATGCAATCAGATTTTGTTGTTTTTGTCCTTTTTTTAAGCTTGGGTGCTTCTTTTTTTTCCCTAACACTTTTCCTCAAGGGGTCTTATTATACACTTCTGTAACACTAGAGAGTTAGTGTGCTTCGCAGCGGGGAGCCAAAAGACCCTCCCCCAGCTCCCTTAAATCTGTCAAAGCATCTGCCTCATCCAGCCTGGCAAATCCTTTGACATGTCGGGCTAAAGAGCAGGCCTTGTATCATTCATGAATGCTGGTGGATTTCCATTTCTGACACTGACGCTGACTTACTGCTGGGAGCACTCGTGTCCACATTCAATCTCCCACCAAAAATGTGGCGCATATGGCGACCATAGAGAGGCTGCGTGCGCACAACTGTGCAATCATCCACAGCCACGATGACGCACACACTCATATTCACTTTCTTTTTTTTTTTTTTCTTGTCGGAGGACATTGGCAGTGCTGCACATATGAAATCTAAGAAATGGAAATTGGTATTTGCAGGAAATATATAGAGAAATTTATACAATATATACTGTATGTCCTCTGTGGTTTCCATCATCTTTTTTATTTGGGCCCCTTCTTTGCGCCCACTCTCTCTCTCCCTCTGCTATTTTCCCTGGCTGACCCTAGCGCCGCACCGCTATAGTACCGGGCGGTAATGATGAGAAATGGAGTTATAATGCTAGTTGTTAAACCTCAGGCCGCACAACAAATGTGCTTCAGAGACCCTGCATTTGTCTCTGAATGGATTAGGTCTTTGCTCCGGTAACCCTATATTTAATCTCACTCCGGTCTCTGCTGGCAACTCCGTGTTGCTCATAGTAACAAATATTCTGTCATTTTCCCCTTCTTATGTCTTTAACCATTGTTGCACCTGAACTACTGCAGACTCTGTGTTTGCTCTCGATTATCTGATGTTTTTTTTGTTTTTTTTTTTAAGCCAGAGAGTAAAACACTTATCTGTGAGAATGACTGTTATCTGGCCAACTTGGCCATGAATGTCAGACTTACATTAGAAAAACAGCTCGTCTGTTTGTGCTGGTTGTTCTCAGCCAACACCTGGACGCCGCTGCTCTCCTCACTTCGCCTTCTCTTCTTTTTACGATTCTTTTCTTGGCTCAGACGTACATCTCTTTTTGCAGCATGTTGGTGCTTGAACCTGGCAACACTCTAGTACAATCAGATGATATTAGAGATTTTTATGTTTCTTTCTTGCATATTTGGTGTAGTTATAATATATAAAGTGTTTTTTTTTGTTTTTTTGTTAGGCTGAGCTTCTTTGGTCTATGTTTTATGTGTCAGAAACAACCTTTGACCAGCTGAGCATGCAGTGATGCCGCTTCCCTCCAAAGTGCCACAGATTATATAGTGATTATTCTCAGAGACGGAGCAAAGTCATGGAATGTTAATAAACTAGTGGCAGTCTGTATTAAATTATCAATGTGCATGAAAAATTCATCTCCAAACGTCTTTCACACTTTCTGAGTCGAAGCACAATTCACTTTTATCTTGTTAAAGGAATGGAAATTTTATTACAAGGGAAAATAACACCACTTGTTTTTCATTTTCCGTTTCACATCCCGAGCAGTTTGTCAGACGTGAGATAGCACTGATTATTGCGAACGCCGTTCACGCATAATTTGGTGGATTTTGGTTGTCCTGCATGCGGGGCTCCTCCACGTTGGAGCCGGTGGCTCGGCCGTCCGCTCACGAGGCAATGCCGCAGTGAAGCATATCAGAGGTTGTTATTGCAGGCACCCCGCTAAGTGCCCATAAATTACTTGCTAATCTCACTTCTCCTATTTCCATCTTTTTTTTTTCTTTTTTTTTTTTCCTTAGTGTAAATTATACCCTAGTAGAGACAAATCAGCAGCGAGACCACACAAGGCTGCGGCTCCTGTTTTCATGTTTTCTAAACAAGAGCGGGAAAGTGTAGTTTTTTTGCTTCCGTCAATCTTCCAAACAGCTCAGGAGGAGGGAAAATAAAAAGCTGTGGGTCCATAAACAATTGTGTATCAAATGCAGGATCTAGTTTGCACATTTTCTCTTGCCGGCGCTGTGAAGAAGATAAAGAATGTCAAGGTGACATGTGCATGCTTTTGGAGGGAGAATAAAGACAGCAATGTCCTTGCTGATTCTATCAGTGGGAGCCATTCTTTACCTTGTTCATTGAAAGAGGAGGGAGTGGGGGAGGAAGGCCGTGAGAGGGTGGGGCTGGAGCGGAATAAAAGCTGGTGAGAGCATAACATCCCTCCCAGAAATGCTAGTCCAACGCAGCGCTGTTATCAGCTCCCAACTGCTTTTCCTCCCCGATCGATCTGTGGCGTTGGGCAATGCAAATGGCTCCGGCTAGCCCTGGGTGTTCGAGCATCAATGGAGAGTAATTATCTTCGGCAACAACCAATATTGGATTGTTAAGCCTCGGGATAAGGTAGCCGGCAGAGCCTTCAAACAGTCACTCACCTCTGTGGGCTGGAAGGCTGATGGATGGATCAGCTGGGACTGGCTGCTGGAGGGGCTCCCGAGGCAAACTAGCAGAGTTACCAGCTCTCATCTCCCTCTGCCCTAGCAGCACAACCCTTTGAATCCCACTGAAAATACATTTTTAATGTGCCTGGCGGAGGGCACTTTTTGTTCTACATCGCCTCGATCAATCAGGATGACTTTTCATGTCGAACAGGAACCTCCAGAAACATTTGCCAAGAGGGCTTTGATGAGAACTTTCAGTACAGCTAAAAATGAACCGGCTCATAAGCACTACACATGCGAGGCATTTAAAAATGTGACTACAAAGAGTCTGAGGCTGAAAAGCCACTGCAAATACAAGGATTGATCCCTAAATCACATTCCAGTCTCAGTATTTTGTTCCGGCGCCTTATTCGGTCGCCTGTACGTCTTTAAAGCTTCTTTATTAAGATGAAGTCCTTAACTTTTAGTTGGGTCCCCGGAGAGTCCTACAGAGTGTCTGACATCCTCTGGCCTCTGTTCTCGGTAGCACTACTTGTATTCTGGAGTGCGCTGGTGCTCCAAATGGATGACCTAGAAATGTTTTCTGTATTGAAAGATGGGAGTCATTGAATAAGGTGCTCATTCTCACATCGTTGGTCTATGCTACTCGAGCCCCCGTAATGAATAAATCATGGATTCTGCAAGGCGCTCTCCAGATAGAAATTACAATGTACAGCTGCAGAAATAAAATGGAATAAAACATGACTGTGTTCCGTTTTGGTGGTGACAGCCTATGTTGTGCCTCTCCACCATCATTACTTGTAATGGCGAGCGTTCGAAGTGGAGAACGCCGCTATTCAAACTCACAGTCAAGTTCTCCAACTCTCATTAAAGCAACTACAGATTCATTTCCCGCCCAAAATAAATCCAGACACATGATTTCTGAAAGCCTTTGTTATTTAAGTGAAAGTTGCACGATCGTGTCACTTTCCCCTTCAGAAAACAAACACAAATACCATAATTAGAATATCAGTAGCCTTATCTCACAAGCATACATTAAATCCCTACTACCTCCAGTGCTGCGTTCAGCCGCTGAGCTAATTTGTAATTCATGTGTCTTGCCTTCGGGCTTTGATATCCTTCGCTTTAGAGGAGACTATTTCTCTTGATAAAAGTGTAAATTACAAAACAGGATGATGAGCTGTTAGCAAAATATCATCCTCCTTAATATGCTGCTCGAACCCATTTACATTAAATCTGCTCTTTGTGGTCAGCCAAGCTGTCTTATTCCAATTTGCAATCCCACACTCCTGTCTTCTCCCTTTACGTGTCGGCTTTTTTACTGTATTTGAATCTATTTTGAGAAGCGGCTTCGGGAGGGGCCGGGCATTGTACGCCAGATGCTTTTTCCACCAGGCAGATATTTGGACCGGGCCTCTAGATCCACTCAGTCAGTGCAGGCTTACCTGAGATTAACTGTTCTCCTGGCTGAAGCTGGCAGCATTAGTGGCCCACCGCTGAATGGACACGAAGCCCAAAGCTGGCTTTTAAAGTGCTGAAGGACAGAAAATACACCCAACCTTTCTCCCGGAGGTAATGTAGTAGCTGGACCCCCGCCTTGGGAACTGCATGTGGCCGTGCTATTGTAAGGCTAAATCCTACTTGAGCTCCTCTTGTGTGTTCTCTTCAGACATGTTTAAGAAAAATCTGGACTTCTTTTTTTTTTTCTTTATTAGGTATGATTGTCACTCGAAAATCACAATCTGCATTTGAAGAGTGCGTCATGTTTCCAGCTATTATTTTTAGGATTTCATTCAAAGTAGAACTCAACGGCGATAAAATCCTCATGCGTTGGAAACAATATGCGGAGCGGCAGCAGCTGTGTGGAGGTAACGCTCCGTGCATCGCACTCGCACTGTACACATCCTCAAGTTTCCAAATTTGCACAGAACAGCTGACGGTAATGGGATGTGATGGCGAATGCTTTATAGTTGGCAGGAAATCTGATCTAAATAAGACTGTTGAAAGAGATATTTTCTTTTTGTGACAACAGCGCTCCGAAAACCAATGTTTGCTCAAATGTTTCTGTAATGGGCTTGAGGAAAGACGTGAGGAGGGCAGATACCATTTGTCCCTCACCGGTGCTGATGTATTTATGGTTCATGCATTGTTTCCTTTCCCACCATTTATAAGGTCAGTCCTCCAGACCGCCCTGCTGCTCCTTCATCAGCGTTCCCCACCATACATCACGCTGTACACCAAACCCAGTCGTTTTCTGCATTTGGGTGACTTACACCTTTTCTTATGTTTGTGCACCTTCTGCTGGGACCTGTTTATGTGATTCGGAGGGCTGGTGTGTTTATCTGTGTGTGTAATTCCCTGTGTTTTTAGGAGAAGTCTGCAGGCTTGAGGATGACCCTTAATCACAGTCAGCTGAGATATAATTACAAGTCCTGCGTTCCTGACAGAAACCTGCAGTGCCGCCTATACGTCTTATTGTTGTAGCGTGCCAGGCCGAGCCTCGCCGACAGGCACAATGTGCAAAAAGCCCAGTTCGAGGACGGCATCATGGTGTGGCATTTATCCATCTATAACGCTGTACTTACTTTTTTTGTTTTGTTTTGTTTTTTCTAAAGATGATTTGTTTCACAGAGCAGAAGCGCCACTCTCTCGGGGGTGTGTGTGGAGTATAACACAGCATGGCAGAACGTAAACACCAATCTTCGGCCTGTCTCCAGAACACTCCGCGGGGAGGGGGAGCTGTAAAGCAGCCCCTTACTCTGCCTTGGCATTTTGCAAGCCGGAGCCTTCTTTCAACCTGACTTCAATCAGGGCTAAGTTAAGCAGGTCATAAGAGCGAGCAGGATAACCACGGGGCTAACTTTGTAGGGGATGTCAAAGCTCCTTCCTCCTCCTCTTTAGCCTGCGAGAGTTCTCCTCTAAAGTACATTTTAGGAATAACGTCTTCACTGCGGAAAAGGAGCAGATGGATACCCGTTTTCGGTCAGGACTGGTGCCAATCCATACTCCCCAGGCTACTGGGAGTGTCGGGGAATAGCTGCAGACTGGAAGTATTAAAAAGGGAGTGTGGGGTTAAGATCCCCCCGCCAACTGTTTTACTCTGCACGTCTGACAGGACCTGATGGATCGCAGCGTTCAAAACACGCAAGAAGCTGGATGCCTTGTGGTGGTGGAATGGTTAGCAGTCGCCGCTCGTTCTGTGTGCAGTCTGCATGTTTTCCCTGTGCATGCATGGGTTTTCAGAAACTTGTGTGTGAGTCTAAACGGTGACCCTGAATTAGCTGTAATGAGCTTCAGTGCACCAGAATAGACACAAATATAATGAACCTGATGCTAACAATTTGATTTTACTGTGAAAGTGTGTTCATTCATCAAAATAAAATATTTTAAAAAACGTATTAAAGTCATGTACAATAGTAAAAGACCATATATATATATATATATATATATATATATATATATATATATATATATATATATATATATATATATATATATAAAATTTGCTAAATTTTAGTTTGAAATGTGTTCATGAATACCAATGTGTTAATGTAGCACCTGTGCAGTAAAATGTACTGGATAAGGAAGCAAGACATCAGTCTTAAAATCTGCTCAACCTCCAACAAATTGTACTGAAAGCAAACGGATGAAAATGGATTGAAAAACAATCCCAGGACTCTTCATTGAGAATAGTGTTAACAAATCAGATCAAGTCCCTCGTACATTGATTGCTCTGGTCTCGTCCTGTCCTCGTTTTCAACAGCTGCTGCCACACACACTCACACACACACAGACCCACAGACAGACACACACACACACACACACACACACACCCTGGCTGTGGAGCAGCGCAGCTCAGTCTTGTCGCTCTGTTGCGCGCAGAGAGCAGGTCGGAGCGGAGCGGAGCGCACTGCGTTTTTCGGGACGTCTCACCTCACCAAACGCGCCAGGATCTTGTGGATAACCGTCAGCTGATGATCCCGGTGTGCGGCCGAGCAACCGCACGGCTTTTGGATATGTATTTCGTCGTGTTTTCTCCGTGAAATCGCCAGATACTTTGGGGAATCTATTGTGGACGATCTGTCATCGGCGCTTTCACTATATCCGACTTGGATTCCTTATGCGCGCCGCCCGACAAAGATCCGCCGTGTTCTCCCGAGGAGTCCGAATAAATGCTCACAGAACTTTGGTGAAGTAGAATAAACTGCATTTTCGCACCGTTTCCTGAAGGCTTTCTCTTTCGAGAGACGGAGGAGCGAAATTCCCTTCGGTGAAGATTTATTGTTTCGGGCAGGTTATTCTGCGTTCGCTCATTTCTCCTCGTCTAACCTTTGAACAATCAGGGTTGTATTTTTTCTTTTCTTTTTTTTTTTTCTTTTTTCCTCCAAATTGGATCTAACAGCCGAATGTGGTTATCTCCATGAATGCGTGTTCTTCTTCGCTCCAGCCGGGGTGATTTGGATACCCTCCGCCACCGAGCGAAGCGCGTTTGGAATCGGTAAGGTTTGAAAAGCCCGATCGCACCGATCCCTCTGTTGCTTTCATTGTTTTGTTGTTTTTTTTTTTTCAGGTGAAATATTTCTAAGAATAGAGGATATTTCTGTAGTTTGAGCGGATTTGCATGGCTGTGTGTTCCGGTGAGGTGTTCATTTGAGGGGATTTTTGACGGTATGGCTCCGTCTCCGCCGGTGGCAGGCGGGCGCGTTTCCCTCTCCAACGAGGCGAACCGCACGTACTGCGAGAAAACGTGGTGGAGGAGTGAAAAAAAAACTTATTATATACATCCGTGTAATGCCTATTTTAAATACAAGCCAGATATGAAAGCTGAAGTTGGACAAAATGATGAATTGGTATTTTTCGAGGAGGGGGGGGGGGGGGGGGGGGGGATTTCGCCCGTGCGTCTTGCGTTGAAAGGTCTGTTTTTTTTTTATTCTGCAATCCCACAAATTCAGCAGATTTGAAGTGTCGGATCTGCAGCACGCTCTTGTAAATCCTGCACGCCGGACATTAACTCGACACGTCCCGTGTCTGACTCGCGCGGACCACGGGAGGAGCTGTTTAATTAGGTTTTCTTCCCCCATCCGCGCGCAAGAGTCTGAACGCACCCAAGGTCAGGCGCGCGCGCTCACATGTCGCCTGGTAATATTAGTCCGGCGCCCGTGCCCCCGTCGTGACACACGTCTGTCACTTTGTCAGCAGTCCCTCCAGAAATCAGCGTCAATTATTGTTTGTAAGTCTAAGCCTTTAAGAAGAATTCGCTCTCATAATAATCCTATAGGGGCTCAGACGCGCGTCCCCAGTTGTGAGCTTATAGTGATTTGCCCTACTTTACTCTCTCCCTGGGTATTACTATAATATTTCCATAGGGATCCACAAGTGTTGTGTTCAACAATGACGCACTGCTCCGTTAATCTGCGCTGTATATATGTATTTTTGTCTTTATTGGAGTCGGTTTAACAGACCATCCCTGCAGTGACTTAAAGCTGTGCACGCCTCTCATTTTACTGTCACTTTTGTCAATAGGGTATTTGTGGATAATTTTGTTGCATAAATTGTTGCAAGTCACATTAGAACTGTGTCAATAATGATTACCACAGGAAGTAATAATGTGTGTTTTTTTCTTAATATATCTCTTGTTTCTTTATCATGCATATTCCCATAAACATATTTAATATTCTGCATCTACAGTAGGGACTTTGTTAGTTATGTGACACAAATTCCAATAAATTATAAATTTGCTTTAATTATGAATTCCTCCAGAGAAGATATTCCGACTTTTAAGCTCTGTACGCTGACGTGAATTAGAAATGTTCCTGGGTCTGCTGCTAAACGCCCCAAACCGTCCCTCTCCTGATAAGACACATATGAAAATGTGTCTTTGTAGTCGTTGCTATGCTTGTCAGTCACTGCCTTTTACTGTGCTGCAGGGTCCAGATAGGCAGCGTTGGAAATGTCATTTTGTTCTCATAAGGGCTGCTGCACAAGCAACAGTGGCTCCGATGTGGTCAGTAATGAAGTTTCCTTAGAATATTCCCAGTCCGTCCATTATCTCTTCTTATAACCTGTTAGTGTCTTTGGCTTGTGGAGTCTATGACATTGTAATACCAATCACTCCTCATCCCGATACCTCCACCACCTTCATATTAAAATATGTATCTTCCTGCGCACCCTGGCACCTATCTGTAATCTACTGCAGATGGGGCTCTGGAATTAGCTTGCAAAAACCTCTCTTATTCCTATCTTCAAAAGCCCATTTATCTCTAGCGGAAAGCTGATAAGAGACAGGCCTGCTTGGCAAATGTGATAAGAGGGTGAAAAATCCTCCAGCTATTTGTAATGTAAGAGTTCAGGCAGATCACAGCTGGGGAAGACATGACAAACCCAGCATCATGAGACTAATGCCTTGTGCCCCCTGAAGCCTGGATACGAGATAGAAGAAGAAATGGAGATTTATTCTGGATCTGTGCATGAGCTCCGAAGGAAAAATGAGCAAAAGAGACGTTCGAGAAAATAGCCCAAGCATTTGGATGCAAAACCGAGTTCTTAGTAGTGACGGCAATGCCTTAAAACTTCAGAACGTTATCAGTCGGTTAAATTAAAAAAAAAAAAGTAATGCTGAGCTGTTTTAAAATCGTCTAAATGGGAACACGCAAACCCTGCGAATGCAACAGGAAAAAAACATGTCAGTTAAATATGTTGTTGATGCATTTAGGGTTGGAGCTGCGCTTGGGGAGGAACGTGCGCTAAAGTATTGTAAATCCCAACTGGAACCTGTCGAAAATGTGGAGCTAATCCAAATTGGCTTATGCTCTGAGACTTAAGCTGCCCTCTGCAAAAAAAAAAAAAAAAAAAGAAACTCCCAAGAAATATGGAAGTGTGTGTGTTGTGGTGCAGATTTGCTCAGCATAACCCTTCCTCTGCAGGCCAGCTAAGGCCAGCAGTACAACGACTGCAGACCGAGGATTCCCATCTTCTTTCTTTTTTTCTGCCTTTATGATTTACTTGACAGAGTCCGGGTTCGTGCCCGGTCCTGCAGTCCATCGCTCCACTGCATTAAAACTGATGAATGTTTCCCTGCTGCTGAATCTGATACCTGTGAATTCTTTGACTCAGCTTTGCTCACAGCGCGTGTTGCATCAGACATTAATTCGCTGCCCCAGGTATAGCGCTCGCTTAAAACAAAACAGCATTTGCTTGAGTTTGCATGATGCGTACACACACACACACACACACACACACACACACACACACATACAAACACACACCCACAAAAAAAAAAAAAAAAAAAATCGCTGACATGAAAAGCAACTCGTTCTCATTCCCCGCCTTATGAGCCACAGGAGATGTGGACGCTTGTGAGGACATGTCATTACTGCATAACAGACGACACACGGCATGTGATGTTATTCATACTTCAAGGACACTCCCTGAGCTGCACCACTTGTGGGTCCACAGTGGGAGACGGAGAATTTATGCTTGTCCCAGTGGCACTTGGATCTACATCTTAATCCTGACAGGGGACTCGCCATAAAACACTCTCTCTGCACCGAAAGCAGAGGCAGACTTTACAGCAGAGGAAGCTTCTGTGGAGCGAAGGCGTTTGGCAGCCTCGTCTTTTAACGCACACTGCAGAGACGTCTCTGTTTTTAACATTTAAGTTATAAATAACGCAAGGGGCTGCACAAGGCCAGTGGCTGTAAAGGGACGGGGAGGTGTTGGCAAAACAAAATACTTTTTCTCTTCTCTTTTTTTTTTTTTTTTTTTTTTCTCCTCCTCTCTCCTTTTTATTGCATTGCGGTTCCTTCGGAGCTGGCTGTGTTATTAACTGCAGCAGACAGCGGGGGATTTATGTGCAGGTCCAAATGGAAGTGACCAGTGACCTTTCCTGTGGCGTTAGCCCGTTCTCAAACTGCCACACAATCGACTGCCGCGACAATGAGCCGCGGCTCTTTGTCCTCATCTCTTCCTATCTGATGGTATTTCCTAAATGTGGGCATCTGCTTACTGAGAGACCCGGGGCGTGTCTTTCTTTTTCTTTTCTTTTCTTTCCTTTTTTTTTTTTTCTAAAAAAAAAAAGAAGTGTTTTTCACTCTCGGCTCAAAATGTCAACCGTGTGCTGCTCAACGCAGCCATCCAAGGTCTTCTGAACGCCTCCAGGTACTGCCGGAGTCATAGGTCAGCCAGTCACTCAGTCGGTGGGTAATGTGTGTTTGACGCCGCCGGCTGAATGTGTCGAGCTCTTCGTGGGGACGGATGAGCAGCGCGGCGCCTGGGGGGGGGGTGGAGGTGGAGGTGGAGTTGTAGGCCATGGGGCTGTTACATACGTCCTCCTGTGGCGTTGTTATTGTTGTTCTGCCCGTCCCCTCCGACAAACAAGTCCCTCTTCACTTCAAACAGCGACTAAATCCCATACATATTTCAAAAGATCTCTCCCTTTAATCCCCCCAGTCGGCCTGCAATTAGCCACTGATAGCAGCGTGTAGTGCCGTTCCTGATCTAATAGAAGAAGAGGAGACAAACTCCAGGTCCTTTGATTCTCAGATGGCGAGCATCTCCTGCTCTCAGTCTGTTCATTGGAACCTTTTCTCAAGGAGAGGTGGAGACACTCGAGTGAATTCCCCTCTTTTTGAAGCTGCCGACCTGGGTCAACCTGTAATTCTGGCAGCTGGCCAGATTCTAGCCTTCTCCCATCATCCCTCTCTCTCTCTCTCTCTCTCTCTCTCTCTCCCTCTCTCTCATGCTCACTCTCTCTCCCCTCCCGATTTCCAAACAGTGCTTCCCTGAGAGCGGGCTGTGTCTTTTGTTACCTTTATGAGGCGTAATTAAATGTGCACGGTGTGGCACAGTGTTTGAGCAGGAACCCCAGGCGTGCCATTAGCCAGATGTGGCTGCTCAATCCTTAATGATAGAGGAACAGAGGCGGAGGAGACGAGCCCAGGAGTCCTTCATCACGCCATCCCGAGGTGTCGTGTGGGCCTAATTGCCCCATCGTTTTGTGCACTATACAAGCCCCCGTGACACCCGGCTTCATGCATTCATTATGTAGTCTCCCAGTGCTACTTCAGGCCGTGGCGTTCATGTATAACTGGAGGTGGGTGGTACACTGTGCAGCTAGGCTTTTAGCCAGCAAGCATGATTCATGAAGCGAGTTCTTAACACCTTTGTTTTGAACGTTGCACGCAAGAAGTGGGGTGATGTACTGAGCGGCGCAGTGCATTAACAGTTTACAGTGTCTGACTGGAGACCGTTTTATTGTCTCCCGCTGTCACAGTGCGAGGGAGACAGATGACACATTCCTCTATCCATTTGCATATTGAAGCATCATTTCTAAAGTTGCCCGTCGCCGTTTGTTCGGGGCTCTGGTGGGATGGCGGGATGTTTTGTGGCTGTCAGAGTGACTGCTGGAGTTCTCTCAGGCTGCGTTCTTGTCATTGAGCGTTGATGCACATGTCCTTGGAAGAGGGGGCAACCGCCAGTGTTAAGAAGCCACTTTTCTAGAAAACAACCTGCTTGTCTGTCGCTGCCTGGGGGCTTTGGAAGTGCTCAGGGATCAGACTGACAAACGCTGACTGATCGGCTCACATTCACACAGTGCTTCCTTCCAGCCTTGCCTGGGATCTCACTATAGAGAGTTCTCATATTTCCTCCTAAGCCCTTTCACTTGCAGTGTATTAAAGCCCGCCATCCCACTCCACCGCTTTCCCCGTCTTTTAATCCAGCCCGCGTGTTTTTCCCCCTTAGTAAGCAGATTTGAGTCGGGGAGCTTTAATTAGATGCGTCTTCTCCGGGATGCGGATGTGTCGGGTGGTCCGTGAACAGCCTGGGGAGCGCCGGGTGGAAATGGGCCTACATACCAAACATACGGCACCCTCGCTGGAAAGCAGGCCCCTTCGTTAGTGAGGAACTGACGAGCTGCCGCTCACATTTGGGTAATTAACACTGCCACAGATTGTGGAACAGCTGTGCAATTTAGCACTGTGGCAACACCAGCGAGTCAAGAGAGACTCTGCAAACAGAGGACGGCTATGAAGTGGATTCATAGAGCACCTCGCTCAGGCCTCATCCATTCTCTCTCCAGTGGCCAAGCACAACATATCATCAGCTTCTTGGCAGCACAGCATGACAAATTATTAAAATCACATTGTTTAAGGGAATTTCACATCATGAAAACTTCCATAATTTGAAGAACGTTTTTTTTTTTTTTTTTTTTTTTTGTCTTCAATAGAAAAAGACTTTGCCGTTGTGTTTCAGCACCTCTCGTGAAGTCAGAGGCGTCGTGAATAACTTCGCTCCAGCGGCGCCACATCTGAGCTTCAGTATCTGAGGACAGTTTACTGGAGGGATTCGGGTCAAACCATCAGACTTGTCTGCAGTTGTGATGAACCGTGTGTAAAAAAGCCACTGCGCTTTCTTTCCATGTAATTTAAGTTGCTTTTCATCTTTCTTTTCTTGGTAGTGCCTGGCTTGCCCCAGCAAAACCAAATTATATGCGAGAAGTAATTAAAGCATCCTGCTCTCCTTTTTGTTTCTTTTTGATTATAGTTAATGCGTACCATTCTATCCTCCACTTTTATTTGCCTTGTTTTTTATCCCCACTGATCCGCAACATCTGGTTTTTGGTTTAACCATCAGGGAGTGGTGAGAGTGTGGGGGGAAAAAATGCTCGTACACATGCAGTTTAAGCTCGGGTAATTCTCCGTCGGCTTCTACCTGATTATTACTGAAAGAACACAAACATCCTGGGATATCTGGCGTGCCGTCAAGTTGCAAGCATTTTACAGTGACAGCTCAAAGACAGTCATTTTCGCAATAATGAAGGCAGCATGTGCGTGATTAAAGCCAGTTGCAACTGTGTAGTTTTATATGAAGCCGGAGTCCCGGCATTTGTTCGTTTTATGCCTAAAAGCTGTGCGGTTAAGTGTGAGTCTTGTCGGGTTGAGCCCTCTCCTCTCTCCTTTCTCCCCTATCAAGTGTCGGTGACAGTGACATGCCCGGGGCTGTCAGCAGGCCATGTCCTGGCTCCGTGCTCCGTCAGAGAGCGAATTGAGAGAGCCCAGGGAACTTGTTAAATTTCTGCTAAGCTAGGCTATGCTGACTCTGACAAGAGACGTTTCCGTCCAATCTCCTCGGGTCCTCTGCCGACATAATCAACCACAGCTCGGTGAGTGAACAGGCCGGCGGAGATGATGCAACAATAATAATGTGAAAAATGTCTATCTGCAGCAATGCCAGGTGAAGGCAAACGGACAGGCAGCCAGCCAGCCTCTGAAATGTATTCTGGGAGGCTGGGCCAAACCGCAGTGGGGCTGTCATTTATTTATCTATGTGAAGTGTCTGGAGGGGTGAGGAGAAGAGTCGATGGCGGAGGCTTCGCTCCACCAGAGGGGGCTGGCCTGCTCTTCAGGGGTAGGGAATATAATTGGGCTGCTCTCACTCTTGGCTGTGGCACCAATCAGACGTCTCTCCCTCCCGCCCTCGCCCGTCCACCTTGCTTCCAGACAGAGTTGAGGGGGGAGTGCTGCGGCAGTGCTGGCCTTTCAGGCCCTGAGCGGGGACGACCCCAAACAAGACTTGTCACTTGTGCTTACAGTGGCATTTATTTGATCGGAGGATTTTTTTTTTTCTTTTCCTTTCCTCCCTTCCCCCAGCGCTCTGGCTCTGCCTCTCTCTCTCTCTCTCTCTCTCTCTCTCTCTCTCTCTGGCCCGAGCCGTTGCTCTGGAATCCCGAATGCAGCCTGGCTGGGGCTGCCCACGGGCGCCACTGCTGTGAAAGGCAAATGACTTTGCTGTGAGGGACAGGCCACCTGTTAGTGACAGGGTGAAGGCTGAGCTGATAGAACAAGTGTAACTGTCAGAGAAGCAGGTTAAACTCCGTCCCAGCAGGGGGGGGGGGGGGGGGGGGGCAACATTTTCCGATGACCCATCAGCACCACGCAAGCCCGCACACGCCCCCTCTGCCCTCTTCTGAGTCCTGTTACTCCGAACTACCGACAGCACAGTCTGCATCGTAACTGAGAAACGCTGTGCAGCGTGTATTTTTGGCTGAATTTACAAGCGTGCGTTTGTGTTTTTATAGGAAATAAACGGTGTCACAGTGTCTAATAGTGAAGGTAGAGCACCAAATCTGCCTGCGGAGGGGAGTTATCGATCGGTGGTGGGTGCACTGGCATCCCGCCAGGATGTTGTTTGGGTGGCATGGGACCAGGAGCCGAGCAGGTCCACCAGGCCGGGGGGGATTCCCTGCCGCAGTGCACCTGAGCGCGTTTCAAAAACATGAACAGCAGGACAGGAAGATGTGACCCGTCAGCAGAACCACTGCCATCCCGGAGCTGTCCGTGTTCCTCCGGCTAAGTCGGAGCATCCCCGACCAGCTCCGCTACACCCAGCGTCTTTCGGGATAACAGGAACAGCACGAGTGGGGTAAGCCTCGAGGTGACACCCCTCGCTCCTCACCCTCATACTGTGCGCGACCTCACAGCTTTTACCACTTGATTAAACACTCTTCTCTCTGCTAAATCCTTAACGATACTGACAGAAAAAGTGTAAGGAAAGACGCTGAGAGGGATTTTCCTGTGGGTGGATGGACGGATATTGTTCACATGGGTGCTCTTTTTTTTTCTTTTTTTTTTTTACCAAATGTATCTGTACCTCTGATGGTCATGAAAACCAAAAACACTTCTCTGTTGAATGAATAACATGCAGTATGAAAGCTCCGAGGCCGGGATCAACTAATGAAAAGATTCCCTCAAATGTGCAGAAAGGCTGCTTGAGCACACAAGCCACTGCCTTGACTTCATCTGTTTGCATGTCTCTTATTCAAATAGAGGCAGGAGCCATCTGACTGAGCCCCAGTGTCTCCAGACATGCAGATGTCGAAGGAAATTCAAAGTACACTTTTTTTTAAATGGCTAACAGCCCATTAAACCTGTTGTCAAGATGGTTTAAAAAAAAAAAAAAAAATCTGTGGCTGTCGCGGGGCTCCATTTCAAAGTGTCAGCATTTAAGAGGTAGCTTAACAGTGTAATTGTTGGGTTTGTTTTATCGACAGGAAACCAGTTTGTTGATGCAATCCAGCACTGCGGTAATGAGCTGTTAAACATCGCTTCTTCCCATACACTGCAAAAAAAATCAATGCTGTGCATTATGTATATACACACTCATGCGTGCGCGCGCACGCACACACACACACACACACACACACACACACACACACACACACACACACACACACACACACACACACACACACACACCGATCCCGTCACTGGAGCCAGCACACTGGAAGAGAGAAAATGACTGGCCTCTGCCTGTTCTTCGCTCTGCCGTCTTTTTTTTTGTGCTCATTTAGTCTGCTCATACACAGGGACACTAAAGAAAACAAAGCTTTTAACAAGCGCTAAGATATTCATTGTTGCCATCGTGAACAAGCCCAGGAAAGTGTATTAGTGCTCCGGGGAACATTTTTTTGCCGGTTGTTTTTTTTCTTTACACTTGAATAATTTAAGAAGTTGTATGTAAGACAAAGTTGCATTCACTCGCCTCATTATATTTTAATCCAGAGCAAATGATGCTCTGCGTTGGCTTGGCATGGCCGACAACGTTCAATAGTCGTCTCCGCAGCGATTGCTCATAAATCTGCTCCAGCAACGTTAGATACATCAGGCTCACTTCATCTTCCTCCTCCGTCCAGGGATTTGCGTTCAGACGGATGCCAAATCAAACATCTCCACAGGTGCTCTGTTCCGATCCGATAACAAATGGCTGGTTTATGCAGTTCACCAGCACTTAGAAATGAACCGCAGCACACTCGCGTTCTATTATTGTGCAAGTACGAGAAATGAAGACTACTTTGAGTTCTGTGTAACAATCTGGACTGATCTTGAGGTTAATGAAAGTGACTTCCAGTTAAGCATTGGCGGGCTGTCATTGTTCGGTGATTGCAGCTTCCCATTCAGCTGCAGCAAGCAGTGGAAATGAAAGCCACCCATACCTTTGCCTCTGTCAAGGTCAGGTCGCACAGCGTGGCGTGCCGGAATGATGTTACACGGTAAGTGTCAAATCTGAAGCCGTAAGCTCTCTCGCAAGATCTGTGCAGTTGTCACGTCGGCGTTAAACCGGCTTGCGCCGGATTCCCAAATGGTACGCAGTTAGCTCGGCACCTCTTCCATCATCTCCTCCCTCGCCGAGCGACGCCGCTGGCACGTCCCACTGATATGTCATCATGGTTATTTATACTCTTCCACCCACCACGCATTAAGTCACACATCTGGACCGTCGGTGACAGAAGGGCTCAAGCGCCGTGCGGCGTCACGAGAGGAATCTAACGGGCGCGGAGCGTTTTTTAGCTCGGTGCCGAAATCAGAAATCTGTAATCGCACAAGATATACAGATGTCAATGTGCCAGCGCATCAGCATCACTGTGACAATCCGGTGGGCGTGTGGCGTGCTCTGGTGGTTCTATATTAAATTCCTTTTGCAATATCGCGACAAACTACACAGTGTGTGAACAGATACCTCAGCGGTGGGTTATATATTAGACACTAAACATTGGGAGAGAGAAAAAAAAATCCAATACTACTTTCGGCTCTCTGTGTTTGCCAATTAAAGGGAGGTCTGTCCGTCGTCCGAATCACCCTTTCCTGAACACGGTGACCCCCAGACACCCACCGCCGGCAGCAGCAGAAGGCATTTCTAGAGGTGACATGTTGGGCGTTGGGTGTCCCGTCCAGCCCTGCAGCGAGGCCTCTGGGAGAAGCTTGAGTTACAGCTGCCAGAAACCCGAAGCCTGATGTCTGCATCAAAAGTAAATTCCACTTAACGTGCCACATCCCTTTCCAACATGACCCGGGGGCTTCGGAGGCCGGAGACTCCTTTATATAGTGCATACCATGTTTGTTTGTGCTTGCCGGGCGGACGCTGCGCCTTAAAGAGAGGCGGCGGTGTGAGACCAGTGGGACATTTGGCAACGGGGGTCAGCCTCTTCCCCACCCCGGTTCCATTTTTCCGTTTTACCACTCGCCACCTCCTCCCGCCCTCCCCCACCTCGTCTTCATTCCTTCGCTGGACAAGTGGGTGCATTGATCTGAGGAACCTCTCTGGCCTTTCAGATTGCGCTTAGGATTATCGGAACGTTAAGATGCATTCCGAAGTTCCCTCTTTTATTTGTTGTAACTTAGTAATTTAAGGGAGAAGGTGTTTTTCAGTCAGCAGATAGCCGAGCGGAAAGGTCAGAGGTCGTAGGCTTTATGTGTGTAGGGTTGAGCAGATGGTGGGATACTAAAAAACAAAAAAAAAGCAAAACAGGCATGGAATACGGAGACTCACCCAAAGTTTTCCTCGCTCAGAGTCGGCATCAAACTCCCGCTGGTATTAGAACAATATTTATTTGTGTTAGAGGGGAGGTGATTCATATTACTCAAAATCACTGGCATAGTACGAGTGAGATCTGCCTCTCGCTGCGCATTTTTTCCTCTCATTAAAGGTGTCCGTGCCCAGAGGAGCGAACCGATGCCTACCACACATTTCCATGTAGTGCCAGCTCTGCCTTTTCTTCTCTTTGTGCGCTGTCTTTCACTGCAGAAGAAATTCACCGTGTGTGGGTTGAGGCAAGGGAAAGGGTCACAGCATTTTTATCGCTGCATTATTTAAGATCCTGCCGAGTTTGTTTTTTTCCCTCTTAGCAAATTCATCCAAGTCAAAAGCGCACTGCAATCTTAAGAGAGAGGAAGAAAGGGAGAATGTAACTTGTGTAGCCCGAGGTGGGCTATGACTCACCTAGACATTGTTCAGATGGAGGGAGGAAAAAAAAGAAAACAAGTTCAATAGGAGTTTCTATTGAGCAGTGCTTAAAGCCACCTTTCTCTTAACAAGCTGCAGTGAGAGGTGGTTTGCCTACCAAGCTCGCCTGCAGCTCTCCGCAGGGCGATTATGTCACGGCGGGCCAGTCAGAATGATGTGTATCTCTCTGTTAGAAGGCAGCTCGACTGCAGCAAAGGCTCTGACTAGGAATATTATTATTATCTCCTCCAGGATCCTCTCCACAGCAACAACGGTGCCGCATTGTGAGAGCTCTGGAGAAAGCTGTTTTTGAAATAATCCGCCTGTCTGTTATCCTGCCTCTCAGACAATAACATCCAGAAAGGCTTTTTTACTTTCCACCACCCACACTGACAATGGTGTAAAGGCTTTGCAACAAAAGGATGATGTGGATACGGGGAGAGTGAGTTCCCGTGTCCTGTCCTATCATACCTCCTCGCGGCGCCCCGGAGGGAGCCGGGATTTGGCTGTGGCTGTTGACCAGCCAATCGGGAAGCGCTGAGCCGTGTCTTAAAGGGCTATCTGCCATCGCTGCCTCCGAGAAGCCCGGAGAGTCAGGAGGAGCCACTGGTGCTCAGATCCGTATCGGGGCCGGGGAGTAATGACGAACAGCCCCCCCCCCCCCCCGATTCCGCCGGGAGATTACCTGCCGCTCTTATCGCTGCCGGCGCTCATTTCGACATTAAAAAGGAAAGGAGGCCACGCCCTTTTCACAGTCAGCCGTGGCGTAGCGAACAGAACTAATGACGCCTCCTGCTTTTGTTTTTCTGCCTGCCATCGCGCTTATCTCTGTCAGTCCATATATCCACGATGTCAAGTGTGAGTTCAACAATCACACACACACACATGCACACGTACCAACGCACACCCCGCAGGAGAACCACACATGCTTTTAAACCGCTGAGCTCGGATTTGGCGTTGCATTAATTGAGCTAAATGGATTGCGATGGTTGAGATGATTTGTCTGTTGGCTTCTATTGCTGCAATTTAGACTGTGCCTCATTGCATTATGCCACTTAATGAGAGCCTTTAGCAGCTGTTTTGTCTCTGCTGGTATTAACATGCACAGGTTCACTTAACAGGAGAAAGTGGGAATGTGCTTGCCCTAATTTCCTGCAATTTGTAGCTGTTAATCAACAGGAGGCGTGTTTCTAAATGAAATTTCTCCACTTTTTTTTTTTCCCGTCCCATACCTGTATTTTTTTTAATCTTCTTTTCGTAACTCCGTGGGGTTGAGATTGTGATTTGTGACCTCCTCCGTCCCTATACCTCACCGGCAGCGCGCCTCCATCCTTCATCCTCAGGCCTTTGCGGGGAGTTTGAGCAGGTTTGGATGCTCTCTGGTGAAATATGCCTTGTCCTTTTCCCTTCATTTCTCCTTATCTGGTTAGCGCTGGCTGTGGGCCTGCTGCAGCGTTGATTTGTGACCCTCTCTGTCTGCAGCAGCGAGGGGCTTTAATGCAATGCGTGCCTCTGCCCTTCTCCCCACTGATGAAACAGGCCCCTGCATTCCCCTGATAGACTGCTAATTTGTATACTAAACTGACAGGCAGCCGTGATAAGGGCTAGCAACTGCTGCACCGGAGGGGAGGGAGGAGTGGCGGTGCGGGGCGCAGTAAGCGAGACGAAGGGTAATATTTTACACAAAGCTCACGCCCCCCCCTTGCTCTTCTCTCGGCATTCATTTCCCTGCGTCTGTTGCTAGGGGGAGACGGAGCCGGAGCCTTCAGCCCCGGCCCGCTGTCACACACACATACGTTATGCATACGTACCGGGGAAAACGACGCTCACAGACAAGTATGTGGAGGTTTATGTGTGTTTCGCCCATTTCCGAGGGGGAGACCGGTCCATTCTACACGGCCATGATGGAATTCATTACCATCCTAATGACGCTCCGGTAGAGGTGTGTGTGTGTGTGTGTGTGTGTGTGTATGTGTGTTGGTTGGTCGACAGTTGCGTGGGATGCTTCTTCTCCTCTTCGGGGGGTTCACAATCTCGCTGGTCCACACCTGTTCTGACAAGCAGGCGGCGGCGGCCGTGGCGAGAGTGGTGGGTGGGAATTGGAGGTAAGGTGGTGCGTCTGCTCCCTGCCCTGGGAACGCGTCGCACTGCTGTGACTTATAATAAACGACCGCTCGGGAGGTCATTAAGTTTCTGGAACGGCACGAGGACAAATGCAGGGGAGATAATTAATTTGGTGTCTCCTGTTGCAGCCTGGGAGCTGTAGACCCACTGTGCATTTGTAATGCGGCATTTATCGCAAAAGTAGCATTAGCAGACGACTGGGGTGGAAAGGTGCGAGCAGATAGAGATCTGACAGGAATCTGTTAACATCTTGACTGTTGTTTTAGCTGCATGTGCACATATATGCCAGATAATAACATCTGCATTATTACAAGTACATCTGTGGTCCTCACAGTTAACTCTTCCAGCAGTGTCTCTTTTTGTCTGTCATCCAAGTAACATTGAGGTGAATTATGTACAACAGAATATAGAAAGCTCAGTGGAGAAGACAGGCTAAATTATTAATAATATAATCAAGATTTTTAATTGTTTTATCACTTTCAAATGAAATGAAATCTGGCTCTGTGGGTTTTTCATGTGAGAGAAGCTTATTTATATCAGCTTCTAAGAATAATGTGCAACCTGCTAATCTGTGTTTAATCAGATAAAGAATGCAAAACAAAAACACTCAGATATAACAGGAAAGGCCTCAGCATAGAAGTCTGAGAGGAGGAAGAGACAACTTGATGGGACAGTGTGGAAACCTGAAGGAGAGGGCAGTGAAGGAGGGAGTTGACAGTGATAGAGCGCCAAGCAGTGAAGCAAATTAAGTGTGTGTGTGTGTGTGTGTGTGTGTGTGTGTATTTGGGAGGAGACGCCAACAAACGGGTTCAGCTAGGGTAATTGAGATCCTGATCCCGTGCCTCCGTGTCACGTCATGCCACGTCAACCTGAAGTCGCAGCGCGCCGCTCCGGCCGGCCGCCGAGCGTCGCCCGGACGCTCTCACACTGGCGGGTGTGGAGCCGATTTTCACCTGCCTGCATGTATCAGTTTTGATCATCTTTTTTGTTTTCTCGCCCATTAAACTGGCTTTTGTGTATTGAGCTGCCAATCATCTGACAACCGTCGCCTTTTTTTCAAGCGAGGGAAGTGTCATTTTGAAAAACTTGTTGGCTCGCATTTAGTTTGCGGTATATACGTGTTAAGATTAGCCGCCTTACCACTTGTCCTACAACAGTCTGTCAAGAACGTAGCATGTGCCAAATGACTCAGAACTAAATTGTAATTATAGTCTTTACAGGCATGAGCCCACAACAAAGCCTACTAACAGGTTTCTTTGTTTTCACACCGCAGCTGTTGTGATAGCGCTGCCAGCTTGTGTTGAAAAAAAAAATGATATCTGTACGAGGGAGTGGAAAGAGCGTTCCTCCTTCACAGCGACGGGAGGAGACTGTAAGTGGAATTCGCCTGTATTTAGTCTGGGTTTACCTAACCTCTGGCTGCGAGATTTCTTCCTGTTTGGAGATCATTCGCTCGGCTGCAAGGAATGCAGGGCAGGCAGGGGGAGCGCGCAGATCAAAGGTAGATGGAAGGCCTGGGGATCATTTGATATGAAGCAGGTGGGGGCTGGTGGGTAGAGGGCGGCGGTTATGGGAAGAGAAACTGGTCTCTCAGCAGTCTTTACTAAATGAGGTTAATTGAATCTGGGTAATTGCTGACCTTCCTGTCTCGGTGAAATCACAGCCTTAACTGATCAATGCTTTTCATAAATTTATGCCTCAAGGTCACTCGCTTGATTATCCCGCCCTCCCTCGCTGCCGGCGTTGCTTCGCTCAGTTGGCCCATTGTGCAAAAATTAAGCGTGGAAGCGTTTTAACACTGAAAGAATGCAATTAAGCTTGTCTCAGATTTTCTAAATTAATTAGCTTGCTGTGTTGTTAAGTAAAAGCAATGTGGACATGGAAATTTTTCAAAGATTTTTTTTTTTTTTCCTTTTCCCTCCCTCGCCTCTGTGCTGTGAAAGCAAATGCATTTCGCCGGGCAGTAAATGTCTCACTTACTGCTAGCAAGGTTTTCTGCATCTCTGCTCTCCCTCTGCAGCCCTGCTATTATCTGGAGATTTATACAGCCAATAAGTCATCGGTGTTCAGGGAAGTCGGGGACTTTTTAAAACAAACAGCAGTGTAATTTGTAATTTGGCATTCCCTAAATCTGGGAATTATGGTTCTGCGTGTGGTTCTTCGGGGAGTTAGCACTCTGGCGGTGGGTTTACTGGCCCGGCTCCCTCCCCGGACTCCTTTTTCTCTCCCCTTCTTGTTCCTTTTACGCCTGCCGAGGAAACGGGAGGATTTCACAGCTGCTGAGAGCTGGGCCCCGGCTGGGCCCTATGACCTCCTTCTTGCTTCCCCCCACCCTCCCTCGGTCTCACTCCCTTTTTTCTCTCTCTCTCCAGCAGTCTCTTTCCTCAGGGAGCTCTTGTGTGGCTCAGAGGAAGCTGAATCATAAAGCATGGCTAATGAATAGAATAGGGAAGGAAAGCTGAGGCCTGCTGACGGCCCTCCAGAGAGGAGGCCAGGCCCCCGAAGCCCCAGGCTCAAATAGCAGACAGCCCCCACAAAGGTCAGGCTTCCCGCGGCCCGCTCCAAGGGCTTTTGGCTTCCAGGCAATGTGGCTTGAATTTCCCCCATTATTATTACTTTTTTTTAAAAAAATGGTTAAATTTCCCAGTTTCCTTTAGAAAACCTGGCCTTTGCTCCTTTTTTTTTCATTGTCTCTCCCTCTCTTTCTCTCTATATATTTCCCCTCTCTCTCATCTTTCTCTGTCTGTTTTTAATGGCAGCCAGGGTTGCCTCAACAAAGAGAGTGTGAAGAATTTGTTATACATGACCTCTGCACGCCACAACCGCAGGCTGCGCCGGCTGCCAGCAGCACAGCCCCGTGAAAAAATGTCAACTTGACCAGCGAAACCCTGAAAGTTCCACAAAAACAGCGGCTCGCCAAATCAGGGCCCCGCTTTGACATGCCTCTTTCAGAAGACCTTCTGCAGCGCCGGCCTTGTAATTGTGGATTATACGACCGACTCACGCAGACTTGGCAGGTGCAAAGCACCACATTAAAACCTAAATATTGGTTGTTGATGTTTCTGGGAGCATAAAACAGCTCTCAGTCTAAATGGCCAGAATAGGAATGGGGAGGTCTAGGTCATCTTGGCACTTGGTGAAAACAGCGTTTTGGGTTGTCTTCGTCGGGAACATGTTATGTCTGTCTCACTCTCTGGATAACCGCTCTGGTCATAACAGTTGTTTTAACTGTTACAGTGAGTTATGGCATTACCTACCCTGTCTTTTTGGGTTTTGTGACCCTGTGCCACACTAAGCGAGTCCCTGAGCCAGCTCCCGTGTCCATTTGACAAGCTTCATTTCATTCCGAGCCCTTATTTTTCTTCCAGGGCCTCCGGGGCTGTGATTCAAGGCTGAGGTTGTGCCGTCGCAGTGCTGAGGCTTGGTACTGGAGCGTTTAATGTCGTCCAAAGCTAACAAAGAGCCTGTGTTGCAGCTTGGCGCCCCGGTTCTGGGAGACTGAAAGAGGGCAATGCACAACTCTCCGTCTCTCCTCCATAGTCTTTCACCTTTTCTACTGTAAGAGGAAACAGGAAATCTTTCAGTTTGGCTGAGTGTTCGCCCTCTTTGGAGTGCTCGGCTTATTGCGACTTTACTGAAGAGGTGTTGCAGACCTCTTTTCGCTGTATTCACATTTCGTTACTGAACTGATGGAAGCACGCTCGTTGACTCTGTGCTTTTATAAATACTGCATAACTAACTTGGCGGCAGCTGCTCCAGCACTGTCTGTCTCTGACAGTGTCGTGATTGTGATTCTGTTCGTGTTGATGTATCATCAGAAGCTTTACTGAAATGATTTGTTGATGTTACGGTTGATTTTTCGTGTTGTTTGGATATTATGAAACTCTTAGATTTTCAGTAATCTTAATTTAGCTCAGCAGGTACAACTCTTTTACCAATTTTGGGTCTTCTGTTATTGTTTTTTTCTGAGTTTCTGTGTCAGTCATCCAGATTGTTGAGGGGATCTGGGCTTTCTTGGTCACTGTTGCGGTTATTGCTGAGACGAGACATCAAGCACAGACGTACAAACAGTGCTCAGAACAGTAACACAGTGGCAGTGGAAGAGAAATTGGGAGGTCTTGGAAAGAAGAGGACACCCTCAAAACACTTGTGAAGAACTAACAGTGATGCCAAGGACAGCCATCTGTGTTTACAAAATCATTTGCTTTCCCTTTCTGTCTCTGTCTCTCTTGTACTCGCTATGATTCACTGTTCATTCTTTACATATGCTCCCTTTGTGCCGCATAAAATACAAGCGTGGCAGTTAAGGACACTCGGGCCCTTTGGGTGGAACATATGTTCAGCTCTTGCAGCTTTTTACAAGTCTGCAGATCTCAAATGAGAGGAGCTGCAGCAAAGGGAAATTGTGGCTTTAAACAGAGCCCCTATATGGGCTGATATTACAGGCTGAGGATTTTCATTGTGAATATTATTTTCCGAGCGCACAGACTTTTTTTTTTTTTCTTGCTACAGTAGATCTGAACAATGCCAGCGTTTGTGCAGTTTTACTACTTTTCGGTCGGAGTATTTCAAATATTTCCTGCGCGGTCACTGAGCGTGTGCGTTTTTGCGCAAATGCACGGTGTGTTTTCACGTATGCGGCGCTTGCCAAAATTTACGTATTCGCGGTAAAGCTGAGGGGAAAATACCTGGCCGTGTTTAGTCTAGACGTCTCCGCTATCGCTTCCTCGTCAGATCCCCGTTTCCTCCAGGTATTCGACTCAACCGCTCCGGCGTCAGTCCTCCAGGTGTCCGCCGCTCGCCGGTCGAGCTGACAGATCTTCAGTTTGTTTACCAAAAGGACTGATAAGGCCGACTGAGTGACATACTGACATAGCTTTTCAGAACACGACTGTTTTTTTGGAGTTTTTTTTTTTTTTTTTTTTTTTTTTTTAAGAGGATATGCAGTGTTTTCAGATAAAATCTGCAGAAGCCGGTGTGGTTTCTGTGGAGCAGGGTGTATGCAGGAGTCTTTGTGCTCTCGTGCTGCAGAGCCATCTTACTTCCTCTGTCTTAGACAGCATTTCCTTTAAGGGTTTTCAGGTGGCACAACAGTGCCACCTAATGTTACCTCACCAAGAAAAAGCCAGACGAGGACCATCTGGAACAAGGGGAGCTCTTCTCGCCGGCTGATTGTCGACTGTTGATTGACTGTGTAATGCTGTGTGTGGGAGCTGAACTTCACCTCCCAGTACTTGTGGCCACATTAATAAGCCTTTTACCAGATTGCCAAATAATGTGCCAGAGCTTTAATTCTGCATTAGTTCTAAGGAATGACTTTAAACATTGACTACGCTATTTCGATACAACCATTAAAAGTCCACCCTCTTGTCTTTCCAGGTGTCTGATGTAGGATCGGAGAAGCTCTTTTCCCCCACCACACCCAAAGGTAAGAGCCTGCTCTGTTTTCACCTCCTCCTCTTTCTTCTTCTTCTTCTTCTGCCTCTTTCATACACATAACAACAACAACTGGGTTTTGCAAATGAGTCCAATTCTTGCCGCGCTCTAATCCTGCAGCTCCCATTCAGATTTAAATGTCAGCAGACATAAACAAGGTCTGGTGACTACATATGCATACATTTTTGCCTCGGTGCAGAGTGGCGTTTCTTGGACGACCCCGCCAAAGGCTTAGCCCTCCTACATATTGGTTCATTAGAGGGGATTTAGAGCCTCCCTGCCACATGCTCCCACAAATGGGAACTTCCCCTCAGGCAATACAAGCTCTCTGACAGCAGGCCTGGACCATAATGGATGCCAAAGGAAAAAAAAAAGAGAGAAAAAGCTTTGTCAGGCCCCCAGACAACACAAACTGTGTGTGTGCACATTCACATGTGCACATATGAGGATTAGAAGGTACTTGCTTTTGTATAGTGTGATTGTGCATGATTAAACATTTTTTGATCCGTGTGTGTCCGTGTGCATCCAACACTGTCCTCGTGCATGTGTGTCACCGATCACATGTTATTGTTAACAGTCAGCTGCACCTGTGCATTTGTAAGATGGCGTGATGCTCGGCAGGTCAGCAGAGGGGAAAAAAGGTGTCAAACTGTGGCTGCAGGGACGTGGGGAAGGGAAGGGAGTCATGATGGGCCTGCTGGTGACACACAGCAGCATGCAGACTGTGTCCCCTCAGGGCAGGAACCAGGAAAGGGGCCCATTAACACTAGCTGTGGAAGGAGGAGGTGAATATCCAGCGTAGTGTAAACTGTGGCTGTAGAAGGAGGATGCTGGAGGGCGTGCATGTTTGCAGACTCAACAAATACATCAGCATACCTCAGCTGGGTTGTTGGAAGTTTGAGAAGGGTCGTTATTAATGGAAGTCGGATGGATACATTTTATGCTGGTTCGCTGTTTATTTGTCCAGGATTGGGTGAAAATGTGGTTCTTGTAAGATGAACGCTCCGCTCTCTTGTAGCTCCACCTTACTCACCTGCACATCAGCACTTCAGTACCTCTCAACAGCACGCCGAGGTGTTGCTTGGTTTAGCAGAGCCGAGTGGGGAAGCACAGCTGACAAGGAGGAGGGAAGCCAGGGCTGCCGGCTGTGTGATGTAGACGACCTGTGACCGGCGTCGGACTCGTGAAACCAGCATCCGCAATGACAATGACTTCCAGACTTGCATGGTTTGGAAAACAAGTCGACCGCGTCCGACTCCATCCATTCTCCGCCCGGCTGCCGGGCTCCTGCTGTTGTCAGCTGTCAGGGTGTTGACTTATTTTCCCAGCATGCTTGTACAGAACATGGCTGCGTAGAAGGCTACACTGAACACAGGGAACTGCGAGTATGAGCACATGCGCAGCCACCGGCATTTACACACATCACGTTGAAGCACCGCCTTCATCCTCCCGGGTGAGGGAAGGCCACCGCGGATCATGCTAATGTGCACACAGGGTGAAGGATTAAGTCCCCGGAATTTACATCCAGACAATCCAATCAGAGTCTCTCCTGATTATCACACAGATCAACCAGATCCTGTTTGCGCGACGTAGAGGAAGGGCAGCAGATTAGAACTGGGGGGTGAGAAAGGGTGAAGCGGCGGAGAAATCAGCACTTTGATGAAGTGATTTGGTGACGATGAGGAAGAAGTTGTCACGCCAAAATTGCAGCGCTGCCAGCTTGCTCTCATTTCCCATTCCGATGTTGTTGTTTGGTGCTGTAATGGATTCGAGGACAGTGTTTGTTTTTGGCCTAGACTGGTTTTTTTTTTTTTCTGCTGTGTGTGTATAATGTGTGTGTAATACAGAGCAGCCCACAGGCTGTTTTCCTCTGGTTTAGAATGCAGCGTATGTGTCCCATTACCGGTCTCGCTCACGGTCCTGTGGGACTGATGAAAAGCCCGCTTTCCTCTGATCACCAGGCCTGTCGAGCTGCTGGCTGGGTAGACTTTCAGACAGATGCGTACACACACACACACACACACACACACACACACACAAGCACACAAACATTATTGCGCACATAAATATATAATGCGGTGATGATGTTTGGCTTGTACATTTCACTAGATAATGAGTGTTTCTTGTACCTCTTCCTTACAGTTGAGCATTGTGCTCCTTCCTGAACTTTATTTTTGAGCAGCTACGGTTACAAACGGTGGAGGTTGCATCCAAATTGTGCACAGGCTCACAGTCTGTCATGTTAATGGAATGGTTCGGGGTTAATAGAGGACTGGAAAGACCAACATTGTAATCAGTGACGGCAGAGCACTGTAATTATGCACACAGAACAGGGTTTTGGGCAAAACGCAGACGCTCTGTCTCCCCCCCCCCCCCTCTCCTCATATTTACTTTTCATCATCTCTACATCACTAGCCTGTTGACAACCTGTTATAGATGCAAGCCGACGGCACTGATAATAGCACGGGCTAATAGTATCGTAATGGCACAGTACACACTGTACAGTCCTCCTTGGGTGTTGTTACCCGAGAGCAAACTCAAGTTCTGCTGCATGTCTGTCTGTGTTGGTGGTTACGAGGCAGGAAGGTGCAGCAGAGGGCAGGCATTATCTAACAGTTATTGGTTTTTGTTTATTTCCTGTCTTAAACCTCCTGCAAATTATTGATTTCCTGGAGGACGGCATGTTTAAGTAAAAGCTCTATGAAGACTTGTGCTCCACTCAGGGCTACTTGTATTGAATTGCAGGTCAAAGTTGACTGTTGTCACTTGCTGGAAGGCGAATGAGAAGCTAAATGTAGCTGCTGATATGTACCGGGCACCTCCACAGAGCACAGATAAACACTGGCAGATCTTCTTATGACATTTCGCGGTGCCGGGCCTATGGAAGTGGTAGGGAGTTATCACCCAGCTGTCAGCAGCTAGAAATATCTGAGAAGAACACTTAGGAATCTGCACTCTCTCTGTTGAATGTTGCATCTGCCGGCTTCAGAGCAGTAGGCGCCTTCGCTCGCCGCCCGCTTGTAATCGCGGAGGCCTTGTTGTTTTAGCTACCTGTCATGGCGTGTTGGCAGACCCGTGTGGCGTGCCGTCCAGAGAAACCTCGGGCATCTTGGGATAGCAAGAGAAAAGATTGGTAGAAAACCCATTTCTGAAGTGGATTTGTGCCCTTGTAATCCTGATTAATTTTGACCCGTTGTGCTCATTTTAAACAGAGCATTACAGTAAGCGTGAACACAGCAAGCTCCGGGGCGAAACCAGGAGCTTAGCGGCTTTGGGAGGCTTAGCTGCAGATGGCATTTTAAGCCGGACTTAATAAATTGTTTCCATTAAACTTACCGGCCCACACATACTGGATTAGACCAGTGGAACAAAGGAAGAAGAGAGCGTGCAGACGAAGACCGGCACGGGGAGGGGGAGTACACCCAACTGCCATCATGCACATCTGACTGTGTTAACATCTCTCTGAGGCCAGAGGAAAGGTGAAGAGGAGGTTACTGTGGTGTTCGGGGAGATTCAAGTTTTTGGACATGAAATGTAAACTGGCTCACTTCAGATCTGCTGCTTGTCGGGGATGTCGGACCAATTTGCTTAATTGACATCGAAGTAAACAAACAAAAAAGATGCATAAACCATTTAGCTTGGCAGTGGATTTAGAGCTTATCCTCTAACTGTTTATATATAAACACATTACCAGTGCTGTAGCTTAAGGATTTAGGATCTGCCCATACTCTTGCCTTCCCCCCCCCCCCCCCCAGTGAAGCTTTTTTACTCATATATCCATCTGCTATTGTGGGAAATCAATTCCTTATGGTTTAACCCCGCCTCTCTTCTTTCTATCCGCCGCCCGCCTCTGCCGTAACTCCTTCCCCCATCAGCTCATGGCTCGCTCCCTAAGCTCTCATTATGTGCTACACAGTCCAGGGTCCCTGTGTCGAATCGCTAATCAACCACCCTGTCTGCAGGCCCGCTCTCTCAATAGGTGCTGAGTGGCCTTTGTTCCACCACTGCTGTTTGCTGCATGTCAATAAAAGAGCATGGTCTCCTGTACCCCCTCCTCTTCCTCCTCCTCCTCCTCCTCCTCCTCCTCCTCCTCCTCCTCTTCAGTTACCTGGGCCAACCGGAGCTACAGCTCCAACACTGCAGGAGAAGCTTGCACAGAAATAAAACCAGTGTCTCTCACCTGCTGGACTGCGGATGCTGGAGGAAGCAGGAAGGATGGTGATTGGGAAGGGAGCAGCAAGGTCAGGGGCAAGGGGATTGAGGGCAGCTCAGGCATAGTGAAGTAGATGAGAGAGCATGTTTGTATTCGCCCGAGCAGCTCTCCTCTGGCCAGGTCAGTGTAATGTATCACTAACCTCGGTGGCAAGACTGACTGTTTGCAGCCTCTCACCCATTAAATAATGAATGGAGGTTGACCCTCTGACCAACTAATCAGCTTTTCGCCGCCGCTGAATCAGGGTAGAGTGGAGCCCGGTGGAGAGTGGGGCGGAATGGCTGGCTGGCTGGCTGGCTGGCTGGATGGATGACTGCAGGGCAGAAATGACGTTGGGAAAAACATAAGGGGACGCAGGGACTCCAGACAGCCAGATTAGCCAGCAGTGGAATTGAAAGCAGCTCACCTCTCAGGAATCCTGGTTAAGCTCACCTTGAGTACCTGCTTTGATATGTTTGGCAAATTCCGGGCAGCTTGAAAGAAAGGCTTTCTTATTCAGGAAGACGTGCGCTCTCTCCAGCGACACAGTACTCACTTTCAAGCGCTGGCGTTTTCAGGTTCGGTAACTCATGTGACAAACAGGGAGCTGGTAATTGGAAGGAAAAAAAAAAATCCAGATTGCGTGAAAGAAGCCATAGCTCTTGCTTATAACACTACCTCGTCTGTTAATGAGTCTAAACAGCAGTGCGCATGTCGTGAAGGAGCACAAACTAGCTGCAGCATCCAGACGGGCGGTGGTTTAGTTAACAGTCTCAGTGCAGGGAGACAAAACACCTGGGTGGAACGGAGGAAATCACAACATGGCTTGTTTCTTTATTAATCTCTGTGTTATTACTGTTCACAGCCAAAGGACAACTTAGGAGCTGAATGATTTGTTTCGGGAGAAAAGGGCCTGATATTAATGCTCACTTTATTGATAGTGCTAATGCTGTTTGTGCAGCCATCCGTGTCGGAAAGATGAAAATAAATAGGGGGAGCTCAGCGGAGATAAGACACGTGTTTAATTATTAATTGAGCCATTACTGACAGAGATTGCCTTTTTTGATTTAAAGCAGGAAGGCCTGCTTCAGGGACAGAAAAAGCAATTACAGAATTCCAGTTTGCACTGCTGCTGCCCATCGTTCAACATACGCTGCGAGAGAGGAGTGAAAGGAGACAAAACGCTCCCACACACACACACACACACACACACACACACACACACTTCCTGCGACACTGCGGTGTTCCATAAATTATTTTAATTCTTCTTCAATATTTATAGCTTTTTAAATTACGATCACATCGTCATATAGTATTTATGTAGAGTGGCAGGCAGTCAAAGGGACAAAGCCGCATTACCCGCCGCCCCTCTGTGGTCTGGCACCTCCAAGAGCTGGAAGGAGTTGTTTAGTTTTTGTATGATGCAGGAAGTGATGTCCAACTTACACGACGCCTGTTTTCAAAGGACGGTCCTGATTTTCTATGCACGGCAATTAGTTGGCTTGTAAAGTCGCTGCAGATTTGTCATGCTAGCCCCCCTGAGCGCTCCGTGGCCCCTTTAGAGCGCTATTACATCCATTAGAAAAGTGTCTGCTCGGTGCAAAGAGCCCGGGTCGCATGAAATATTAACCCGGCCTCTGTTTAGAGCGTTTGGTTAGCGCCGGCTCGGTTTCATTCTGGAAGCAGAAAGTGGGCGAGCGGATTCCTCTCCGCTGCTTGTGTTGTGTGTCGCGGGGCGCTTGACACCTGTCAGTCGGTCCTATCAGTCCCTGTCATCTGTGTCAGCGAGCTCATGGGTGGTGATCAGCCATTGTGATGGATAATGGGAGTCTGTATGATCAGACTCTATTGTGTGGCCCCGTGTTCATCGACTGAATATGGATTCAGCTCGAGCTGTGGAGAGGGAGCAATTACAAAATCGCTAGAGGCCATGAGGGACATTTAGGGTAAGTTGTCATCGACTTGAGCGGCATTTTGGCAAACTTGGGGTGGCTGTTGTGTCTGAGCGTTGCCTCTTGTCTCACTCTGTACCAAACAGGCTGGCATATGGCAGGAAGGAATGAGTGTATACATTACATCCTCTTACATTTGGGCAAGTTAAACGAGAAAATCCAAATGCAAACGCGCTTTTAAAACCCCACGGCGCCTCTCAGCAGCCACACCTCGGTTACCATGCCATCTGCATTTTACGCATTCACCCGTCAACGTTAACAAATCACAAAAAAAGCAAAGAAAAACAATCATTTGGTTTTGACCAAAACAAAACACTTATTACTTCTGCCATCGTGCTGTTGTTTGCATCGCTGTTTTTTAATTGCGAATAAAAAAAAAATAACTGAAGAGATTTCTCTGTCATGTTGGCCCCTGAAAAACATTTACAGCCATTACTACAAGGTTGACTTGATATCTGAGACGATGATGCTAAAAAAAAAAAAACCCAGCAAATTACAGTTAAGTATTAAACGCCTGTTGTTATTATTGTCAACATACAAAGTAGCTCAGTGAGCAGAATAATGTCTTCTGAGGAATGACTTATTGTAAAGTAGCTCACAAAGCTTTTTAATAGAATTCCAAACATATGGTTTCAGACTTGAATCAGCAGGAGTTTCCTGAATCTGCTCTCTGCATCATGTTCAATGAGTTTCTTTCACTACACATGACTGACACACAATCTGATTGTTTCATCATTACTCTGTTAAGCAGTTTGTTGGTTTGCAGAGTCGCCAGTTTACGTTGAATAAAGACATAAAAGGCTCTTAACGATAAGTCACACAGGTTAACGATCACCTCAACAAAGGAGGAGCAAATGAAGATAGGCTGCTTCTTCTTTTTGTTGTTGTATTTTTACCAAGGAAGGAAGAATTGAGGGAGACTAGCTGGAGAGAGAATGGCAGCTTTCATCACATCTCCTGTCTAATCTTAATCCTCCCCCTCTCCTCCTTCACTGAAAACTCAGCCAACTGCATTGTGGATGGTATTTTCATTGTTTACTTGTGAGAATACATGACCAGCGTCTTATCGCTGCTGTCAGGCCCGAAATGTAAAGCGTGTCGCCTGTGATCACTTGCAGGTTTTCTTGCTTTTAATCCTTTATTCCCAGCTCCAGTCGTGCCAGCGAGAGTGGGCTTCCCCCCCCCTCCCGCCCCGCGTTTGTTTGAAGATCCCAGTTCTTCTTCGCTATGTGCATTTTAAGCTCGTCTGTGTTGAGAGGTTCAGAGCCAATGTTGTTTGCAGATGAGGCTGTAACGCTCATTGACAAAGCCAGATGGTAGGCGATTGTGGCCAAACACGACGCTTGGATAATGTACAATCGCTGGCAAGGGGACAGTCGTCAGCCTAGATGGATATTACAAACATGCTTGTAATGGATTGGACATTTTGGGAAGCGGTTCACATAGGCTTATGAAGATGGGAAAAACAATCGCCAGGAACAGAACGAATGTAAAATGCTTCAGATTCCATGACAGACAAGGACGTCCAAGTATCAGAGGAATGTGCCAGACTTTTCAGGAGAGAGAGGAGATGATCCCATGAAGGGGTTGGGGAAAAAAAAAAAGATCCCAAATCAAACAGAAGTATCAGCCGGCTGCCCAAAGTCTTTTCCAAGCTTTTCCAGATAGGTGGTCCTCCTCTTGCTCGGTCCCTCACCATACCAGCGGTAGTATATTAGGATCCATGTTTCTGTCGATGACTTATCTTGGCGGCTCAGTCCACCGGCAGCGCCGCAGGCTTGGCCTCGTGCGGTGGGCTCGGTGAGGTTTTCGCGATGCGGCCCAGCTATTAGCCTCGGACTCAACACATGGTGAAAGATGTAACCTGACACGCACGGCTGAGAAAGCTCTCGCAGTTTTTTTGTTTTGTTTTGGGGGGGGGTGTTTCTACACAGTTCGGTGGGCGTTAGCACCCATTAATCGCCCCAGTGTTTGTTAACAGGCAGGCGGTAATTCAGTGAGACAGAGGGGCCTGCTTGTTGGCTGTTTCAGAGGTGTTTAAAAAAAAAAAAAAGCAGGGAACATGCACAGTGTGGTCTCCTCCAATATTCAAGCGGTCATCTGTTTGGCTGTTGTTTTTGGCTACCGGTGAATTCCCTGCGCTGGGCCCTGGTGGCGGCGCCCCTAATGGCCTCTGCCTGACTGTAATACCCCGTTCAGCACAGCCTGGGCTGCAGCTTCCCCGGCCGCTGGGCCGCTGCTGCTGTGCCGAGGGGCTAGCAGCAAGGCTGGGATTTCACTGCTGTTTGCTTTGGGAAGGAGCAGCATGGATTATTCCAATGTCACTCACGCAGGGTATTGAGAAATGTGCACGGAGCGCTCGCTGCTCCGCTGAGCCGGGTTAAGCTCACATATGGAATGACTTATATTCTCCTTTTGTTTATGGCAGTTTTCTCTACTATTCTTTTATATTTTGACTATTCAGATGTATTAATTACCTGAAATTTGGTATAGAAACTCTTTGCTATTACACTTATTTACTGTGGCTGCCTGGGCGTCTTTAAAACCCAAGTAATTTTGTTGTAACTTGTAACTTCGGTAACTTGTTGCGATGGCAATAAAGGCTATTCTGATTCTGATTCTGATTATAAAACTAGATTGTTTTAAGACTGTAGACCTGTTCAGGCCATATTTTCAGAAGCTCACATCTGCTGAGTCCAAGCTGTGGCGAATTCCTTCTAAATCTTGGCCGCCTGTCTTTTTGGAACAGATCAATAGATTTTCCATCTCGATCACTAATGATACAGGTATGGACTCCTCAGCTGTTCGGCGCGCGGCGAGAGCCGGAGCGCCACCGGCTCCTTATCGGCCGTGCCACATTGTATTAGCGCGCCGGGCCGGCGCAGCGCAGACTTAATCCTGGTAGCAGGTGCCACTCGAGCCGGGCTGGAGTGGACATGTTTTTCAGGGAGGATGAGCCATCTGGGTCTTGATACTTTATGGTGCTTAAAACACACTCTCAAGTGTGACACTCCCAGCACTTACCTTTTAGCCGCACACAATAATCTAAGCGCCGGCTGGTAAAGGGAAAAAGGGAGGCTTTCAGGAGAATTTACAGGGTTTGATGTGGTGTGGAGCCTCCGCTTTGACATGGATTCACCAAACAGTCAGACACACTTGGCGGTTTGATTTTGATTCTCTGACTCCTTCAGTGTTGTTTTTGTCATATGCAGTATGAAATATGTCGAGCAGATAGAAAGTGTGTTCGGTTTGTTTTGTTTTTGTTTTTTTGTTTTTTTTTTGCTTTTGTGCCAGCCTGCCTTGCTCGACACTTTCTCTGATTCCTTGTGTTGTTTTGTTTTGTTTTCTTTCTTTTATTTATTTATTTTTTTCCCTGCTGTAGTCTGTTTCATCTCGCAAGCGATTTGGCTCGATTCAGAGTCCAATTTCGCTCCTGTTTCACCGTGCACCCCCCCTTACCCTCCCCTTCCTCCTCCCCGCGCAAACATACTCACATTCACACATTTCCCCAAACTGACACGCTGCCTTCACACTCCAAACAAATCAATTCTTCACTTGCCGCTCTTGGAACACCAGAGTGAAAAGCTGCAGCTCATAGCAGCCCAGAAAACGTGCAGGCTGTTGTTAATGTTCCTTGTCCACTACGGCTCAAGGAGGCCGGACTGAGTTTCTCCTACCGCTGTGTATTGAGTGTGTGTGTGTGTGTGTGTGTGTGTGAGCGCAGACAGCAATGGGTTTGAGTTAGCAGCAGCCTCACAGGTCAGGATCTGGGCCTCGTCTCCATTAGTTTACTTGACACAACTCTCTTCCTTGTTAACTAACCTCCTGCTATCCCAGTCTGGGTCACTCTATCCCCCCTTTTTCTTTTTTCTTTTTGTTTTTTTTTTTCTCCTCGGTCATGCGCTCACCCTCTAATCAAGAATGATGAATGAGGTGCAAGGAAGGACAGCAAACGTTTGCGAACCTGATACACCTCCCAATTGTCACCCTTCCTGCAGCCGAAGGCGGCGGTGCTTTGGAGAGGGCTTTTGTGTGTGTTTGTCTAACTAAGCTCTGCATGAGAGCTATTTTAAACATCTCTGCCCCGGTCCTCTAAGTGTGTCATCGGCCTTGACATGTAATTTATCGACCCCCGCCCAAAAAAGAAAACACAGCACTTTTTTTTTTTCTTTTTTCTTTTTTTTCATATACGCACACACACGTCTTCACTTTGAAATACCACAAGATCCGACGGCTGCAGAAAAGCGATTGTCACTCATGAGAACTGGGCTCTTTTGGCGTATCGCCATTAGCAGGGGAAAATGGCAGCTCTCGTCTCGCCTCGTCCTGAACAGCTGCTGGGTCTCCATCTGTAAGCCTAATTACCCAGCAGCACCCCAGGAGCAGCTCAGCGCCGGGATCCTCCTATAGAAGTGGCATTGATTACATCAGCGGGTCTGTATTGGACAGTATGTTTCCCCGGGGGCCCTGCGGATATGTGAAACTTAAACCCGAGCACTTTAATGCACACTTGGGTGCGATCTGTAGAGAAATCGCCCTCTAAGATCCGATAAGACTTTATGGCACACGCCCATCCTGTGAGGGTCATCTGACGTATCATGAGGATGAGTTTGACAAACAACTGAAACACAATGGAAGAAAAACAAAATGTGTTTTTTATTAAAGAATAGCATTCTCCATATTTCAGAAGCAGTTTGCTGAAGGCACTGAGGATGGGCTTGTCTGGGTTTGAAATACCTGCAGCGTGTTGTAATGTAAGGTGTAAGAGTTGCTGCTTTGAAAGGTTCTTGAATGATTTGGAGGAGTTGCTCCAGGCTTTGATCAGAGCGGAAACCCTGTCGTGTGATAACAGGACACTTCAGCATGTTAAACATGACAAGACGGCGCGGCGTGAAGGCTGACTGACGACCGAGCTTCCTGGCAGCTGTTGATGAGGAGATATAGCCACTGCCAACCTATGGAAAACCGCCACCTGACAGGGCGACTACCTCAGCATTCTGAGCTGTCAGGCAGCATTATGTGACATTCTGAAAATGGCCGCTCTGTTTGCATGCAGCAGGTGAGCAGCTCGGGCAACATCTTAGTTTTAAACCACAGCTTGTGTTACTCAAATCAACAAACCCCGATATCTGCAAAACACTTGAGGAAACGCGATACGTCTGCCGTGATGTTTGTCCTGCCCCCTTTCATTGCACTAAACTGCAACGGCTGCATATGTCACAACAGTGAATGAGGTACGGTGAATGGTTAGGGGCTGTCAGCCTCCAATTGTTGCTTTGCTTTCAGAGTGAGGAGTGAAAATGGAGATGGAGGAGGAGGAAAAGAAAAACATGCAGGCTCTTTCAGCCTACTGTCATGCCACTTAAGATTTGTTGAAGGATTTTCACCCAGCCATTTCCATCCCATTGAGAAGTAATCAGTACGGCACTGAAAGATAATATTATATCCACTTAGAGGCATGGGGGCTTCATGCATGTTCATACATGAGATGAGGCTGGAAAGAGGAGCTGCTGTTTACATTGCTGAGCATTCACTCCCTCCATTTCTGCTCGGACTTGAAGCTTCCTGGCAGAAGCTCCTTGTCTTTTTGTCTCCCGCATTCTTTCCCCGTCCCTCTTTCGTTCCTCTCTTTCTCCTCCATTCTCTGCGGATTGTGAGCCAGCTGGTGGGCTAATAGAGGATGCTTTCCTGTGGGGCACCAAAGTGATACTGTTCAAGCGTTATGCAAGCTTAAGTAAAGCTGACACGCCGCTCAAGAGCTACAGCCCACACTGAGCTCCACGGCAGCCCGTGGAGAGATTCTGAAAAGGTCTTAAAGGTATGGGAGACACGGGGAGGCTGCCGCTGTCCTCCCACCGCTGTGCTGTGATGTGGGAAGCAGGAGTTAAGTCCTTTATTAGAAGTGGCAGGCGTTGTCTCCAGTCACCTCCATAATTGCGGCACTACGTCCACTGCTGTAATCAATTGAGACAGCTGCCGCTGCGGCGTTCAAGTCCATCAGGCAGGCGTGTCATGCTAATTAATGAAATGATAAGGCTTGTGCTCGCAGCATTACACAAATACGTCCTGAAGGCTCGCCGTCTTTTCAACGCAAAATTCATGCTCGCGGCTCGGGCCGCCCCTCCCTCCCCTCTCCTTGCATGCTGGCTGCCTCAAGGTAAGGAGGGTCGGCGGGGTTGGCGATGGGTCAGTGACAGTGAAAGGGGTCAAATTCCAGGCTGGCAGGGTGGGCCGTGTCAGAGGAGCCATTAGACTTGAGCTTTTCTCTTGAAAGTTCCAAGAGGTCCACCCTTTTATTTAGGGGAGCCCAGTGGCACTGACCTCAGACGACCCGGCTGTGTTCACAAGAAGCTGAGACTGATGGCTGTCCCGAAGCACAGCAGCCGTGCTGGAAGCAGCTCGGCAGGGGGATGGGACGGAAACTCGAGGAGGAGCGAGGAAGCGTGCGATCGCCCTGCTTGTCTGTAACACGTTACAGCCGCGGGGTTAATGACGGTTTAACACTGCTTTTGGAGCACCACTGGACCATGTGTGACAGAAAAGGATTTGGACAGTCCGTATGTAGCGTATAGTTGTTGCTGCCTCTCCTCTCGTTCCTCCTCCTTCCAATTTAAAGATGCTTTCCTTGTCATCGGCCTCCCATCCACAACAATAACATATGTGCCACGAGAGGTGACTGGCATATGTGTAGTGCACCATATGGCTGCAGTTTGATTTGGAACCTGACATGCGCTGGAAAAACCGATTCATCCCCCCAGTGCGAGCTGCCAACTTTCTGAAATGAACATTAGGTTCTCGATTTATGCCTGGGCTTTAACTGTAAACGTGTTACAGCTTAACACCCGTCCCCATTCTTTCGCCTTCCACTCCTTTGTCAGCTGCGGCAAAGAGACAGAGAAATAATTGAAACGTGCCAGCTGTCCCCACTCTTTAGCGATCTTGGCCAGCTTTCTGCTCGTCCACTCCCCCATTAACATCTCTGAGTGATTTGCAAAAACATCGCCTTGGCTCCCCTTGTTACCAGCTTGGAGATGCTTGAGGCAGATTAAATACTGTGAGGGAAAGCAAGCCATTGCAAATTTCTCCTATGATTTTATTATTAGCACGATGATTCAACACTGCTCAGCCCTTCTGTTCCTCTCATAGAAAATCATTTTTGTTGAAATCACCCCGCCTTCTTTTTTTTTTCCTTTTTTTTTTTTTTCTTTTTGTTTTATGAGTGAATACCTCACGGCAATGAAGTGTTGATTGGCAAGACTGTGGTTTCCTGCCTTCTGCCAGTATCTGTTATAGCCATCTCCGACAGTCACTCACTCGTGAGCTAAGCCCGGGCTCTGTGCAGATTGCTTGTCTAGAGAGGTACAAAAACCAAATCATTGTGAGCTCAACCGTCAAGTGCGGCAGAATATTCTGTCAACCAGAGCCAGCAGGAGACGGATCAAGGCTGCGTGCATTTTCGCATACCTTCTGCATCCTCCAACGTCTTTTTGCAGATATGTGGCTTTATTTAAATATCTGTCGGTTCGTGTCCTTATTTTATCAGCGCCCCGGCTGTTTATGCTTTGGCAAAGCCGTGAAGGGAAGGAACCGCGGTGTTTGCCTAGTAAATGAGAACACCCAGTGGCCTAAAGCTTCTCTCAGCCCCTCACATCCCCTTGTCATTGGGAAAAGTTTGCATATTTTTATGTGTAATCTGAAAAGGGTCTTTGCATACAGTTTTTCTTTCCCTGGCTCTTGTGCGTACTGCCATCGGTGTCAGCAAAGAGCAGGTAATTTATGTAACACATGTATTTGCATGCACAGCATTGTCTTGCTGGGGGTTGTAGCTGGAGGCCAAATGGGAACGTTCTCCGGAGTCCTCGTCTCATTGATGAGGTCTTTGGGTCTATTTGCGGGTAGCCAGGTGTGTGTTTAAAATAAAGTGGTTAAAAAAAGGTTCAAAATGAATTATTTTGAAGGATAGCTTTGCAACTCAAGACAATTGAGGCTGACTGTGTGCAGCGCCGTTCTCTGCGTCAGCAGATCTGCTCGTCACAGGGAGGAGCCACTTTCTCTTTGGATGACGACAACCAGCTCAGCCTGGTCCACCTCAGGGCCAGGCCGTTCCAGACTGGTCCGGTGCAGTCCAAGCAGGCCCATCTGGCTGCATAAAGGCCACATAGGACCGTATCAGTGCCAGCTCTCCAGATGTTCCGCTGGGACAAACAGGGTCACAAGTGAAGGATATGGAAGGCGGGAACAGCTGTGCAGCGACACGGCGCTCACCCCGGATCCCCCGCTGGACACATCAGTCATCAGCAGTAAATCCCAGCGGCTTGTTGCCCGTCTGCCGCCTCGGTCTCTGTCGGGTCCGTCTCCGCCCCGCCGTCGGCACAACCGGCATCAGAGAAAAACCGAGGCACGTGCGCGCGGGGCAAGGCCCGAATTCCCCCGAGTAAGCAGGGCTACAGGAACAACTATAAAAAGATCAATACTGGGATGAGATGTCATCTGGTGAGCAGACCTGCCAACATCCCCCTGGGGAATGTCCCCGTCCCCCCGGTGCACTAACAGGAGAGGGGTGCTACCCCCCACCACTGGGCTGCCCTCCAACCTGCCTGACTCACTCACACCATCTGCTCAGGTTTGCAGGGCAGGGCTTCAGGACAACGCTGTGTTTAGATTTGTTTTTGGGTTGTTTTTTTTTTTCCCCTACAAACGCTCGTATGCCATTTGTTTCACATGGCTGCCTGTGGCTTGCCTACTGTTCTCCTCAGCATGTGAATGCAGAGGAAGTGTGTTCCATGTCCTGAGGTAAGGAGGTACAAAGCGACGCAGGATTCAGCAGTTTTCTGACATGCCGAAAACTGCAGCTGACAGTTTTGTGGTTCTGCGGCAAGGGGACGGTGTTTGGTGAAAAACTGCTGTGATTTTGTTCCATTTAGCCCAAAGGTGACATGTGCTGGAGACGTATTCCTTGTCAACTTGTTATCGCTGTTCGTGCTCAAAATGGCTGTCGCTGAAACATGTCTAAATAAAGCACCCGGGAAGAGAACTTTATGCATGTAAATATCGTGAATCTGCAACGAGAAAGTCTATTTGCTGCTGAAGACGCTGAAACAAGCGCAGTTTAAAGTGCTTTCACATACACTCTGTGTATTTATGCTTGTGTAAGAGAGCTTATTGTAGAGTGTTGCCATCTGGAGCAAAGAAGCGATTCAAAATGAATCACTTTTTTTTTTTCTTTCTGAAATTCTGCTGTGGTGTCCTCCCTAAAATGAAGACGTCAAATCTTCACTTCTCTGTGTTTGCGTATGGCATCGCTGAAAACTTTGTTGTGTCCTTCCTCTGTTGTGTTGTGCATGTGTGTGTGTGTGTGTGTGTGTGTGTGTGTGTGTGTGTGTGTGTGTGTGTGTGTGTGTGTGTCTGAGCATTCAGAGTGATTTTAATGAGGGATGGGTTGGTCTGAGCCGATACCTCCCTGCCTCCATTAGAGCCCATTAGAATCATCATTAAGATAACCCGGTGCTGGCTGTGGCGCTCGCTCTCCAGCATTAGTATGAAAGCCCCCCCCCCCCCCCCCCCCCCCCCCCCCCCCCCTCCAGCTCCTAGTGGTCGTGGTGAGACTTCCTTCAGTATCGCTCGCCTCGCATTGTGTCTGGGAGAACCGGTTGCCACGGCAACATCACCCAATGGCGACATTTCGACTGTGGATATTTGCTTCTTGGCTTCTGTTTTGCTGTCTGCGCCTGTCTTTCTGTCTCTGCCTTGAGTCTACCCCCCCCCCCCTCCACCTTTTTCTCTTTTGCTCGCCGGAAGGAGAGCCTGACAGTTTAATTCGAGTCCCAGACCTCTATAAATCTGGAGGTCTATATACGCCGGGACCCCGGAATTCATTTGAAAAATCGTGACACCTTACTCAGCCCCAGCACACCCATAAATGCACGCAGCGAGGGGAGGGGGGAGCTTAACAAATAAAAAAATATAAAAGCTCTGCCCTGCCTTTTTATTGGCCTTTTTATGGGTGTTAGGATCCTTGAAAGATTAAGCAGGCTGTTAATAGGGACTGGATATTCCATTAGTGGGCTGCATGTTGAGCTCTGACTGGCTTGACAGCAGCTCGCAGCTCTTCTCATTTTTTGTTGCCGTCGAGAGCGCCCGTGGAGCTTTTTTAATTGAGGCGCTAGTAAGCCTTTTAACTGAAGTACTGCTGCATCTCAGCCGTAGATTAGAGCCACTAAGAGAGCGTCATCACCACCGGGCTGCCTTCGCCCTTCTGTCTCTATCTGTCTTTATGCACCTTCTCCCTGGCTTCAATTGAATTTCACCGGGAGTGGCATTTTGTGTGTGTGTGTGTGTGTGTGTGTGTGTGTGTGTGTGTGTGTGTGTGTGTGTGTGTGTAGGCTGTAGCAATAAATTTCTCTGTTGCAATCGTAGTGCTGCCTTGTCTTCATACTCACTTTCTCGTTGGCCCATTTTGCTCGTCGTTTAACTGTGGGAGAAGTACAAGATCGCCAAGTGTCTTGTCTTTTCATTAAGATTCATAACTGCTTTGAGATTCTTTGTGTGGGAAAGATGCTGCGTTTTCTGCCACTTTTGATTTCGCTGCTAACAACAGCCTGTAATTACAGCCATTAAGCGGCAACAGCCTGAGGACGAGAAGTCGTCGTTCGGTGGAATGCTGATTGTAAAACCTCCTTCTCTGTTGAAAAGACCTCTGATGAATGGTAAAGACAAAGTGCTCTGCCCGAGTTCACAGTGCTTTGCTGTGGTTTCCCATATCCCCTGAAAGGACAGGAAGGGAGGACAGAAAGACGCCGTGGCAGAGAGGCCACGATAAGGGGCCACGATCTCTCTTCACAGCACAATTGAAACATAATTATTTTATGCCAGATTGTGTGCTCAGCAAAGCCCTGAATGGGGGCCGACATTTAACTTTAATTAGCTGTGATTTATTCATACTGACTGGATCGCGGGAAGAAATTGGATCATCTGATTATAGTCAAGCATGAAAATGACCTGATTAAACACTTAATGGAACCTAGGGAGAAGGAAACAAGAGGAACCCAGGGCGGAAGGCACAGGGACAACATTACAGAGTGAGCAGAGCGCTCCGTCTTTACTTCATCAGTGAAGCTCATGGATCGTCTGCAGTCTGATAAATACTCACCACCACCATGTCAGAAACTTTTCCATTAATGTTTGGAAATGTTGTTCTTACATGTGTTTTCTTTCTTTTCTTCTTCTTCTCAGGTGTCCCAACGAATGAAAGTCCCGAGTCCAAGCCTTCAGCCAAGGTCTCAGGGCTCCATCGCAGCCAGGAGCAGAGCATCAGCGAGGTGCCCTTCGCGCCTCCCGTGCCAAGCCCCACCCCGGCTTCGGCACCGACGGGCTCCCCGGCCCCCGCGGCGGCGGCGGCACCCCCAGAGCCACCCCGGTCGCGCCTGCCCACCCCGCCGCCTCTCAGCGTCAAGAAGGAGCCGCCACCTCCGCCCCCGGCCCCCACTCCTCCCCTGCTGAGGGCGCCCCCCCACCCCCAGCTCCAGCTCCACCCTCCCCACCCGCTCGTGCACCAGGAGCCCCGTGTCCTCCCGCCCCCGCAGCACCACCCGCGGCCGGTTTCCCTGAGCCACCCGCTGCACCACCCGCTGCAGTACGGCGCTCTGCACGACATCAGGTGCGTTCTCACAGGCAGGCAGAAACAATACGGTCGAGTTTTATGGATATAGCTTCAGTTATCGCCATCTCATGACTTTGACAGCTCAGAATCATGGGAGGTTCGCCTGCTTCGCTTGGTTTTCCTGTTGATTATATTATGATTCAGTCAGTTCAGAAACATGGATAAAACAGCAGGACATCGTTTGCAAATGAATATAGTCAAATGCACACTGCTATATTTTACAGAGTACTGCCTGTTTTCGTGTGGATATTGATTTTTTTTTCCCCGTCTTACACGCTTGCAATAACCAATTGTCAGATTTACAGTTTTTCATCGAGCTCTCCAGCTCCGCGATGCTTTCATCACATCCGACCGTTTCACCTCATCGTCTCCGAGTGTGCCCTCACCTTTATTTTTCTGTACCTCAATATATGAAGTGTTATTAGAAGATCATTCTTACGTTGTCAGGGCAAAGTATCAAACAGATCAAACAGTTCAGCTGCAAAACCGTGGAACACGTGCCCCATCCGTCTGGATGTCTGAATGGATCAAGCATTGCATGTATTGACAGTGTATACTGTGTGTTTTCTTTGCTTCCTGTTGAATCTTCAGCCACAGCAGCAGTCCGGTGGGTCTCCCCAAGCAGCACTTGCCTCCATCCCCTCACCACCACCACCACCACCACCTCAGTGGGCTCCCGGCCTCGGCCCCCGCCTTGCCTCTGTCCATAGCCAACCTCTCTACCTCGCACTATTCCTCCCTCCGGAGCCCGGCCCATCGCCATTCGGCCATGTTTGCAACCCCAGCCACACTGCCGCCACCACCGACCTTACCAACCAACAGCTTAGTGGTGCCCGGGCACCCCGCCGGCACCCCCTACCCAGGTAACGCCGTGCACCACAGTGCAGCTCCAGCTTACACACCAGGTTCTCAGTGCTGAGGAAGCTCTAGGAAGGACCTAGACCAGACCTGGGCATCGTAGGGCCCGAGAGCCACATGTGGCCCTTAACTCTTCTTGATGGGCCCTCAGAGTGTCTCTGGGAAATCCTGAATAAAATGAGAGTAACCGTTACTGTTATTATTGGCTTGACCACATCAGAAATGGTCACATATTCCACGTTAGTGGCCGTTTTTTGCATTATTGGTTGAGTCTAGCGTCTTGCCTAGCAGGGCTGTCTGTTGATGTTTCAGGAAAAAAATATAGTTGTGATTTACTTAAATGAAATTTAGGAAAACGTAATCAGGATTTCCAGACAAAGACTGGGAAGAAGTAATGCAAAGTAACAGTCGCTCAAAAAAATGGTGTAAATTAAACAGCTGTTTATGAAAAGATGATTTGATGCTAATTTTTCAAGGGACCCTCTGAGAAAATTAGTTGCCCACCTCTGACCTAGACTTTTATCAACTGTTTTTAGATATGTTTTTATCATGTTATAGGAATAGTTTCACTGCATTATCAATATATTCATGCCAGAGCGCTACCTTAGCCCTGATGTCCAGTCAGCGTAAAAATCCACACTGACTGGACATCTAGCACTCTGTATTATGTGGTCGGACATTTTTCTAGTCATTATTTGTCAAAATCAAACTGTTTGCCTGTTTTACTGATCTGGTAAGTGCTCATTTAATATTTTTCCTCATCTATTTATCCTTTGATTCTGCGTTTAAGTTTATCACTCAAGGGTATATCTTTAGATGCATGCTCCTTCCTTTTTCCCAATTGATCAAACCCACTTGTTTATTTCTGGTTGTACTGTACTGACTTTAATAAAGACTAAGGTGCTAAGTGTAAATTGTATCAGAAACATTTTCCAATTAAAATGAAACACGTTTAGCGATGAGGTTTGTGTTATTATAAAAGATAATTTATATATAAGAATTTTCTCTATAAAATGAAATTCTCTCTCTGCAGTTTGCAGCAGCTGTATTTGTAGCACTTGGTGCATTTATGGTAAAACTTTAGACTGCTAGCACTTTACAACTCTCTTCTTAATTTATTCCTTTTTTGCAAAATGTCAGTCTTGGAGTTTATTTAGTCCAGCAGCTCCAATAACCTCATCAATAGTTCAATATATCTCCAACTCACCCTTGAGCACTACAGAGTGGAAAGAAGAAAACTAAAATGTAAATGAACTGTTTTAGGGTCACTGGTAGAGAACACCATGAATCAATGTATAAGAAGAGCTGTATTCATGATAGTATAGACGTTTCTTTTACAAAGGTCGTAAGGTCACTGTAAGGGCTCTTGGATACCTCACTGGAAAATGTCGGTTAGCAACTGGGCAGCCATCACAGCTGGAGACGTCTTCAGTGTCCCCAACGCAGCATTTGACCAGTCACATGTGGAAATATGAGCCACCTCAAATCCACAACCAGCAATATATACGACTGGTGTGAAGTTAATGTTAAATACTGTGAGAACGCAGTCGTTTTCATGCTGCATTTAAAAAAAAAAAAGAAGAAGAAGAACTGTCTCCAGTGATGATGCCCCCAGCTGTGCATTGACTTTCTCATGGAGGGCAGGAGTGTGTGTGTTTTCTGCTGGGATGACTCTTGGTTCTCTCTTGTCTTTAGATACCAGCCTGTTGATATCATTCAACCAACCTATCATGTATTGCCAGCCTCATTCGGGGATTCTGATTGGCACATTGTCACAGGCAACTCTCTTACCACCACCAATGAGTCCCCACGTAGAAAACCCTCACAGCATGAGCTGGAGAAACAGAGAATGCCAGGTGACTATTTTCTTTTTCTCTTCTACCCTTGTTGTAAGACTGACTGGGCGCCCGTGCCTTTTTTTTCTTGTGTCCCCCCCACCCCTCCCACTTTCCCTTTCCCTCCCCGTTTTTTTCTTTCTTTTTCTTTTGTTTTTGTTTGTTTTTTTTGGGTCCCCCCTCCTTTTTTTTTTTTTTTTTTTTGTTTTGTTTTGTTTTTTTTGTTTGTTTTGTTTTTGGTTTTCCTCGCTCTCCTTTCTTGCAGAGCATGACCTCCTGAGGCAGGAGCTGAACAACCGCTTCCTGGTTCAGAGTTCAGAGCGGGGCCGGGGGCCGTCCGCCTCGCCGCTGGCCCCTGTGTCACTCCTGAGGGCCGAGTTTCACCAACATCAGCACATGCACCAGCACCAACACACCCACCAGCACACCTTCACGCCCTTCCCCGCCAGTCTGCCCCCGGCCGCCATCCTCACCCCGCCCACCGCACCCCCCATGGTGCGTACCCAAGCCAGAAATGTGAGGATAAGTAAAAAACAACAACAAAAAAAAAAAATCCAAAGCTCCCGTTAACCTCCCGCCAGCTCACCTGTCACCCCTCCCAATCTCCTCTTGGATCAGCTCCTCCCTTGTTTTCTTTTCCCCCGAAATTGACCAGATATCTCCCGTAGCCGAAGGAACACCTCCTGAACAAATACGACTTGATTTCGCCTTGAATTCTCCTCACTGTCGACTCGGAGCGGGGAGCACGACATCCGCTTTATGAAAGGCTGACGCTAATCCGCTAATAGACGCCACCTCCCATCATACAAACACACACACACACACACGCACGCATGCACAGCGTGACTAATTACGGCCAAACTCAGTTACAACATTGCACGTCATTCATGCTCTTCAACTATATTATTCATAGTGGGATTACATAACTGGAGCTGCCACGTTCCGTCGAGGCCTGTGGCTGCTGGTGATGAGAACGCAGACTGATCACCTGATCCCGCAGAAATTATTCACACTCACCTTTTGAACTCCACCACGGAGTTTTAGCTGTTTTGTGTTAGTGGATAAAAGCGGCCCGGGCGTTTGCATCTGGGTGCGTTTTACATGTTTTGGTGCGCTTGTTGACGACAGTCAGACGGGAATGACTTCCTGCAGACCCGTGCTGCTGTTGCTCGTGCGACCGGACTTTCCATTGACAGATTTCAAAGCGTTGCAGTCGGTCAGATGACTTCACTGCAGGAGAGAGGAGGGGACGAGGGGGCAATGACTTCACTGTAAAACTGTTTTGATAATGCTTCTAATTGCTTCCGTGCTTTGACTGCCATCATGTCTGGAGGGAGCCGGCGAGGGGAGGGAGGGGGGGTCTGGCAGCTCTCAGATTAGCACAGAGGAAAAAGGGTTATGACTATTCATCCATCATTTCAAATGCACAGCAATCTCTTGACAGTGGATTCGGAGGGGCCCCCCCATTTGTAGCTTTTTGGCATTAGTCTAATAGATCTAATCCATCATGTCATGACCTCTGATTAAGAGCCTGTGGTCCCATTAAGGCCCCCGCTCTAAAATTATCCTCTTCCTGTACATTAGAAATCAAAGCTCTGGTATTTATGGCAGCCTCAGATAAGTATAGAGACCCTCTAGATGGGTTTTCAGCCAACACACATGCTGTTATCTGGTCTGCTGCTCATTCCTGACATGGTAGGAATTATCCACAGTCCTGCGTTTGAAGATGAAAGAGCCGATTTTCCCCATCTCACTAATTCCAACATTATTTGAGCGCCGTGATGTACATAAACACCCATCTCTTGTTGCATTGTTTCACTGGGATTTGAGTCATTACTGTCCTTTGCTGTTGTTGTTGTTGTTTGTTGTTTGCTGTTTTTTTAATCTCGTGTCTTTTTACCCCCTCCTCTTTCTCCTCAGTAACTAAGCTGCTTCTTTCCTGATTGGTGCTTTTTTAGAAAAGCAGGAGTAATGATGATGTGGTTGATTTTACTGTTTTTTGTTTAGTTTTTTTTTCGTCTGTAAAAGGCAGAAAAAGTATTTCCCAGTCAGCCCCCCCCCCCCCCCCACTTCTCTCAGTCTTTCTCTCAGTCTTTTTTTCCCCTGCTGCTCTCCAGACGCCCCATGTCATTTCAACTATGTAACAGCCCTTGGCTAATGGCTGTAATTAATGAAATTATGAAGCCTCTATATTTGTTTATTGTTCTACGCCCTCAAGCAGCTGGCTTGCCAAATGGCATCAGTGAGCGCCCGCCCCTGTGCCCCCGCCGTGTCTTTGGACAAGGAATAGCCTTAATTGTTGTAAGATGAAATATTAGGCTTTAATTAGCCAAAGCTGTCTTCTATAAAACTGTGTCAGCCGCCATAAATTATGAAGGCAGGAGTTTGTTTTTCTCTTTTTTCCTCTTCTCTCTCACTCTCTCTCGTTTTTTTTTTTTTTTTTTTTTACAAGGCCATAAAGCGGCCAAAATCCCTTTTCCAGTGTCAGGCATTAAACAGGCTGTGCCTTCAGAAATGCAGAGGAGCTGTTTAATGAGCTCGGAAGCTGGCTCGCTGTTTCCTCTCAATAGGCCGTCTGTCTTTGATTTTGGCCCATTATCGCCCACAAACAGGGCCGCTAACACCATCGCTGCCGCCGCCACCGCTGCCATTTTGCGCGCAGATGTGAATGGCCCCCGCTTCACCGGAGGGCCCCTGACCCCAAACCCTGCGGCTCCTCCGCCGCCGGCCCAGCCCGGCCCGGCCCACGCCACGCCGCCCCGCCCGCTCCCTTCTCAGCCACCCGTGTCGCAGCACGCGCACACACAGAAAATCTGATTCATACCCATTCATTTTCTCCATTTTATGCAAACCCGAAACATCTGTTTCTGCCAAGGGAGCTTTGTGAAAACACTCGCAAAAAAAAGTACCTGCAAGTGGTTTGTGTATTTGCAGGATAGGAATAAGTTACTGTCACTTGTAATTAGACGTTTTTCAAAATAGAGAACCACTATTGGCTTGTCAGCGCACTGACAAAGTCTCCTTTCATGCGCGGGGCAGCGCTCGCTCTCGCCGCCTGCTCTCGTTCTCAGTTCACTGGCTGGATTCACGTTTGTTCTGGACGTGATGGAAGACTTTTTAACCACACACTTTTTCAAGAAAGACAAAAATGTCTAATTCAAGATGGAATTTTTCTAATATAGTACAATCACGGACAAGGTTCCCTTGAGTCGGATTGCTGTTAGATTGACGCTGATCTCCTCTGAATCAGCTCCTGACTCCCGCAGACGCCGTTCATTCGCTCGTCTCGGGTTCAGTCGTTTCCGACAGACGGTCGACTCGAGCTTCGTATGCTCTGTGTGTGATTTTCTGCACGAAGCTGCTTTTTGATTAAATCTGTTTTGAAGTCCAGGTTTTCCTGCTTTTCCCAACACTAAAAACAGCCCTGTGTCTCCATGTACCCCCCCCCCCCCCTCCCCTTCTTCTCTATACCATTGGGGCTTGTAAAAGAAAAAACTGCCTCAGCAGTCAAAAGCAATTAGATTCACATTTCTGCAAATTTTCCAGTGAATAGAAACAACTGGTCTGGTTTTAAAATGGTCTGATTCCTGAGCCGGACCTCCACGCCCAGCGTCTGTATGCTCAATTGGAAAATCATGCAGGCTGTCTTCATCTTGGCAGCCCGCTAAAGCGCTCGTATTGTTAGCAATTTAACTGCCTATCTGACCATGCTGTTTAAGTGAAGCCATGACCGGCGCGAGCCAGCTGCTTTCACTCCGGGGCTTATTATTCTGGATCAAACCCTGCTTATTACCAGTTACAGATGTTGTCCATGTTTTCTGTTTTGCTAATGCAATAATAATGAGACGTTATTATTAAAGAAGGCTTTTGCATGAAGGATTATGTGAAAGATTTTATGGATTGTTTTGCTGATCTTTTTTTCTCCTCTCTCTCTTTTCTTTTTCAGTTCGACAAATACACCCCCAAGCTGGACAATCCCTTCATCAGACATTCAAACGTGAGTTTCTTTTGTTGATCTCATGTAAATGTGTAATTTGCATTTTGGCAAATCAAATATAACACATATTTGAATGTTGCCGTGGGAGCGTTTGGACGTGGCCGTGGCTTTGTGTGGTGCACACGCTTCAGTCCTGTTCGTTTCACTGTATGATTTTTGCTATGTGTGTTTTTGTGTCCCCCCCTCCCCCCCGACTCCCTTTTCTCCCCAGTTCTTCCCCTCCTATCCCCCGACCATGCCAGGCATGCCCCCGCTGCTCCCACACTCAGGACCCTTCAGCTCGCTGCAAGGAGCCTTCCAGCCCAAGGTCAGAGCCACGTCCCCGCCCTCAGCCCGACGTTTCAGGGAGCAAAGCGGCGCGCCGAGCAGATCCCCGAGGGGGACGCTCGGCTGAAACTCAGACAAAATCATAACTCACATGAGGCAAAAACAGAATTGGAAATTGCAAGTTGACCTTTTTTCGTATATATTTTTGTTTGGAAATAACTCGCGCTCAAGTGGAGTTTGTTTTTGCTCAGGATTCCGCTTGCCGTCGGTGTTTAGTGTGGTTTGAAGCGCTTTTCGTGCATCAGAGAGGCCGCGTGCTCCGGGTGTAGTTCAAGGGAAAAAAACGGACAGACTACACTGATGTACTCAAATCTGATAAATAATACAATGTACTCCGAGGGCTTCTGACTGCGTGGAGAAGTTCTCTGACAGTCCTCCAATGATTTAGCGGAGAGCGCAGTGCAGGAAGATGGGGAACTCTGTAGTTGTTTGAAAAAACATGCTGCGATTGTGCAGTTGAAGCATTTGGTCTCTTTAAAGGTTAAATCAAGGGTCAACTTTTTAGCCGATACTTTTTTGAAGACACAGAGTTACAAGTATCTTTTAGTCTTTTAGTTACAGTATCATGAAACCCGTGGGAAACGTGTAAAACTGATAAACGCAACACATATTTCATGATTTATAGCTGAAACTATTCCCTAAATGTGACACACCTCTCACTGGATTCCTATAGCGGTTTATGAAATCTTTTTTTGTTTGTTTGTTTCAAAAGAAAGTTGCCAAACATGCATGAATCGTGTCTGTTGTTAGGAGATTGATGGGCACTGTGAATAAGTAGCTTCCCCATTTTTTCCTATTTTGTCGGACTTTGTTCACGTGACCTGGCAAACTAACTGAAGAGGCTTTTTTTATGAATTAAAGAGGCATGTTTATGTTAATATGTGACAAGTTTAAAGCTGAAGTGCCCTGCTTTGTCATTAATTACAAAATTGTAGAAATGGTGCTAAAAAGGTCCAGTGTGTCCGACACATAAACAAGAGTTCTGTGATTTTCATGAACTGTTAGTTTGGACAAAATTACTAAACAGTCCAATAAAACTTTCAAGAAAATATATCAGGAAATGAATGAAGCCAAATACTTGGTCACACACTCTCCACACTGTATTCCCTGCCTGTGCTGTTCTTCCTCGCGTCACAAACACATCTCATTAAATCCAATATATTATTCTGTTAAACTTGACTGAACCTGAACCGGAGCGAGAGCCGCATATGTACCAGACAGGCTGAGCTGAAGATAAGACAGTGATTCCTGTCTCTGTCGAAGAGACTGTGTGTGAGTCTGTGTGTGTGTGTGTGTGTGTGTGTGTGTGTGTGTCTGGCAGATGCTCACGGCCTGTGACCTGAAGTAAGCCACCAATCAAAGCTGGCCTAAATCCGCTGGCCTTATTCCCAGTGGGCTCAGTCATGGAGGGGCCCTTTTTTTTTGTGGCAGCACCCCTCCAGATGGTTCAAGGAACACTCTTATGCGTCCAAAGCCCCTGCTAAGTATTCTTGGAGATGAGCTCGGGGACTGCGGGCTGGAGATGTGTGTGTTTGTTTGTGGCGTCTGGCAACCCGGGTCACCCTGCAGAATCATCCTTTCCCAACCAGGCAGGGGGAGGCTAATAAGGCTGATATGGACGCTTGCGCTCCCAAGACTTAAAGCCAGATGAGGAGATCGCAGATGTGGATCCCTGCATGGCTCGCCGCCTGTAGCGTCCTCGCAGTTTTTATCTACATCAGCTGTAAAGTGCCAGTAATTGAGGATTAGTAAGCTATAGTGCGACTGAGGCAGGATATTGGATGAAAGTGATGCTGGCACCACTAGCTGGAGGATCTTTGAGTGGTTTTACAATCTTTTTTTCAAAATACACTCACTTCCAGACGACAGACATCTATCTAGGACACTGACACCGGCTTTGAGCCTAAGCCTCGCAGTGTTTTGAATGTGATCATATTTGTCAGTACAGTAGAAAAAAACTGAAAAGTGGGATTACAATTGTCAATAGTTTCCTTCAGGGAATGTTTAAAAAAAAACTCTTCAAACCCCATCAGAGAATTATATCAGAAGTCTTTTTTTCTTTTCCTTGGATACAAAATCAGGGGGGGAGGGTTTACACACTGTGGATCTAACTATTGATCACCCCTTATTTTTCTCTTTCTGCTTGTCTCTCAGGCGTCTAATCCCATCGACGTGGCAGCGCGTCCCGGAGCCGTACCTCACACACTCCTACAGAAAGATCCACGGGTAAGAACCAACCTTTAGGCTCTCTTCTCTCGGACAAAAAAAGAAAAAAAAAAACCCTCGGATGCCCTACATATGTGTTCCAGAAATCAGTGAAGCCATATCTTTGCATCTGTGTCTCGTCGTGCGCTGCTATTGGCATGTGTAGCTACAGTTCCCCTCAAACGAAGACGATGATTTTCATCATTTGTGTCGATCTTTGTTGTTGATGATAACAGCCATCTGTTTGTCCACACAGATAACAGATCCATTCAGGACATCTGTCAGGGTGAGTGGATGCCTTAATCCTTCTTCAGTTTTGTTTTATTTCATTTTTTGCTTCATCTCTCTGGCCATTCCACAAAGTTTAGAGAAAAAAAACAAAAAAAGCACATTCTTCAACAATTCACCGCCGCCCGAATGCAGTGTTGTGGCTGCATTTGCGAGCTCGCTTTGAGGCTTGTATTGGGTTAAAGTCAGGGTTAGATCTTCCTAATCTGTTGCCTGGTTTGAAAAATTCTGACGAGCTTCCCACTTTGTAGTTTGGCCAGAAAAACTCAACGCCAGACTCCTTTTTTTAGCTCTCCGTATCAAAGCCAGCAGGCTAACCTCAGTCTCTCTCTAAATTTTTTAGAAACCTGGCAAGTGGTGCGCAGTGCATGTCCAGATCGCGTGGCAGATCTACCACCACCAGCAGAAAATGAAGGTGCGTGAGATAAATAAGGATGCCCTGCAGGAACAGGAACGTCACTGTCATGCTAAACCAAACACACTCTCTTAGTTACCAATTCCACACATGACTTGTTCACTGACTTGATCCTGTTAAGTTAGAAAAAGTTATAAAAGTGAGAAATTAAACTAGAAGTGGCTCTATCAACTTCCACAAATGGAGAAGCAGATCATGGAGGCGCTGAGCCGCAGTAGCTGCACCGGCTGAAATGCAACATGTAAACATAGCCTTAAAATTCCTGTGTGGAAATGCTCCTCCTCCGGACGGCGGATGGTGTGGCCTTGCCCCGGAGAGCCTCTGCTAAAGCCACCGGCCCGCCGATGTCAGTTCTTGCAGGCCCTGAACCTCCGTTACAAAGGATTTAGTGTCCCTAATCAGCTTACATATATTTGTTATAACACAGCTGGCTAGAATTGGAAACATGCAGCCATTGTTGACGTCTCTGTCCTCCTCTGATCTCTCAGCCCAGTGTAGCCGAGGATAAACCCCGCTCACCCTCTCGCTGGATTTTGCGACTGTTCCAGACCGACCTAATTTTCCTCCGTCTTTGTGGTTGGCTTTCTCTTTTATCTCCAGCAAATGCAGGTGGACCCTCACAAGCTGGACATGAACGGGAAGCTGGACCTGTTCAGCCGCCCTCCAGCCCCGGGGGTCTTCCCAGGGTTCCCGTACCCCCACGACCTGGCGCGACCCCTCTTCTCGTCCACAGGTCAGTCGCGTCCCAGAGTACCTGCCGCCTGCAGCTCCCAGACAAATCATTCAAAAGGCTGAAATTATCCCATTTGCAGAGCCTGCCGCTGCGATTTCTGCCCGCATGCAAATGAACATTTATAACCGCATGTCAAAAAAACTCTGCACGGAAACGGCAACGGGTTTTTTTTTTTTTTTTTTTTTTTTTTTTTTTTTTCCCACCCTCTCATGTAATGTTCACTTAATTATAGTGCTTTGGTAGGAAATGTTTTGCCAGTAAAGGGAGTCGGATACGTCTATGAATATGTATGACTCTCAGTTAGGTAATTGACTGATTTGCCCTGCGTCGGAGGGCAACAGAGAGGAGATCGGCCTTTGACTGGTAATTATGCAGCGGTGTGTCAGAGGCACTTCGGTAATTGGTTCTTTCATTAACAATTCATGGAATATGGGTGATGGTAACAGTGTTTTGTGGACGAGGCGCGTTCGAGAACTGACCTCACTAAGCTGCAGTGGATTCATGCACAAACATGCAATAGCTGCAATAAAAGCAGATTATTAGTTGCAGATTTAGTCGGCGGAGTCACTCCACCACCCGTACCGAGCTTACAAGCTTATTTAACAGTATTAAAATGCTGTAGCAGACGTGTATTTATTGATGTTTGCTCGTATTTGTATTTCATTAGTTTATCTCCTGAGTCATTTCTCAGTTCGGGCTTCCATTTGTTCTGAATAACGAATGATTTCAGATGACTCCTGCAGGGCTAAATGAATAAACAGGAGAATAAAATGTGACCGTCTGTGCTCTGGCAGGCTCTGGACACCCGGCTCCATCCCCGTACGGCCCGGCCCCCCACCCCAGCGGCTTCCTGCCTCCGAGCCATTTGGCAGGTAAGTGTAAGTAACCCCACCTTTACAACTTTTTATACATTCCCCCCCCACCCCTCTCTCTGTCCATGTATCTTTCACTCACTCACCCACTCACTCACTCACCCACTCCCTCTGTTGCACTCATGTTTCAAACACATTATGAGCCGCCGGGGTGTAATTTAAATCCAAAATATTTCTAGTTTTGATCCCAGGTTCATTTCAAGGTTAATGCAGAATCCAGTTGGCCACGGCCGGCTGCAGCACTTCTTAAGCAAACTCGCAGTTTACGGTAATGGAGTGTGTAGCCATCCTATAATCATCCGGAATGATTCATAGCGCGACCTTAAATAACTCCGTCTGGGGTGTTTAAAAAGATGTAGTTTCCAGCCTCCAGACCTATATGTCATTCCTCATTTATTTGGACAAACTCTGCAGTGCAGCGCTGGGTCTGACTCCGTCCTCTGTGAGGCTGCACCGCTTACTTTTGGTTTTCTTAATGAAGGGTCGTCCGTTTTGACGGAGCGACTCGTGCATTTTGTTTGGGTTTTTCTTTTTTTTTTTTCTTTTTTTTTTTTTTCTTTTGCATCTGTTTTGAGTCGCTTCGCACACTTTTTTTGGGTGGAACAGCTGCAGAATTTATGTGGTGAGGAGGTAGATTTAGCAGAGGGCAACGGCTCAACTGTTGTCCTAATTGGTATGTATGCAGTCTCTCCTATTTAAAAAAAAATAAAAAAAATAAAAAAAATACGCATTTTATCTTCCTCTGGAGTGTTTAGTGGTTGAAACGACTGACTTCTTTGTTCCCTCTGTGAATTTGGAAGTTGTAGCGTGTGACAGAGGAGTCTTATCAGACACTCATTCCCCCGGTACGTCGCTCTGCTCTTTCTGGTTTAGTTTTTTCGGCTCATATTTCCCTTTTTCTTTCCTCAGTCCGTTTTCAGATCAGCCCCATGAACTGAAAAGAACTTTGTTTCCCCCTGGAGCTGTGTTATCCCACGAGCCCCGGCAGGGTCAGACACACTCCAGCCCAGTTAGCGGCAGTGAATTCAGCATCCAGGTGACCTGGCTACCGCAGGATTACCGCAGAATGAGCGTTAGGGTGGCAGCGCTGAAATAATAATTTAAAAAATAAATAAAAAAAAAAAAACAGCTCGCTTGTAAGAGAAAAGCCGAGTGGAACGGGTTGGTGTTGGGGTGAGCACTGCTAGCCAGCCCCCCTTTTGCTAATCCCTGTTTGGCATTTTGCAGATCCTTTCAGTCGCTCCAGTTCCTTTGGCGGCCTCGGCAACCTTTCAAGCAGTGCCTTCGGAGGATTAGGCAACCCCTCGCTTGGTAAGCGCTGGCCCCCTCTCCTCCTCCACCGCTCCCCCCGCTTCCAATCTGGCCTCGGCGGCCACTGACAGAACAGAGCAGGTCAGCGTTAGACCACAGGGAGAGCCAGGAGGGGCCCAAAAAAAAAAAAAAAAAAAAAAAAATCAAGACACTTAGGTCTAGTTTCTGTGTCAAAACAGCCCGAGCAGAGAGAGGCCCAACAAGGCAGCACAGCCCACCACAGCAAACCTCCTCCCTGCCTCCGCTTCACCCACCAAGCATGTCCCCGACAGCCTGGCTTTAATCTGGCGGCGCTGCTGCCAGCAGCCACTCTCAGGTCTGCTGTTCGGTGGCAATTCATCTATTAATTATTTGACAAGCCCCTTCTGCACCACCACGGAGGGCTCTCTCTTCTCCCTCCGCATCCCCGTCTCTGTGCCTTTCTCTCTTTCTCTTCATCCCTTCCTATTCCTATGTGCCAAATCGGTCGCCCCGTTGTGAAAGTGGATGTGATTGGAATAGACGTGCCGTGGAATGCTGAGGTCTCCCTTGGCTTTTCACAGCTCTCAACTCCAGAGGGCAAGTGAGTCTCCCCTGTTCATCCGGTGCAGAGGAGGGAGGCGAGGGAGAGGAGGGGACAAGCCCTTTAGTTTAAAAGCAAATGAGCAGGGTTTTTCTTTTTTTTTTCTTTTTTTTTTTTTTTCCTCTGGTGGAGGCAGCCATTAACCTCTAACTCTTTCAAGCAGCTCCGCTGAGAGAACCTCCAGAGACAAAGACAAAAGCAGCTTTTGTTGTTGAGTCTTTCTCATCTTATGTGTCCTCAAGAAGGTTTTGTGCCCAATTAACTTACAGTGGGTCCCACGCCCGTCTCCGTCTTTCTTCCAGGGTCCAACAGTGTGTTTGGCACCAAGGAGGGGCCAGGAGGACTGCCCACGTTTGGCAGCCCCCACCACGACACCTGGAACCGGCTGCGGCGCACCCCGCCGTCCTTCCCCACCCCGCCGCAGTGGCCCAAATCCACGGACGCCGAGAGGAGCAGCTCGGCCAACAGCCACGAGAGAGAGCGAGAGAGGGAGCGAGAGCGGGAGAGAGAGCGGGAGAGGGAGAGAGAGAAGAGAGACTCGTCTATCGGCAAAGAGGAGAAAGATAAGGACAGGTGAGCTGCTGCTTTCTGTTTTTTATTTAACTGTCGTTAAACCTTTCTGAAATAATTCTTCGCTCTTTAATGTTGAGGCTGTATTCAAAGCAGCGTTATTTCAAACAAATGTAAATAACACCACTGTGAATATTTGCATACACATCTGAAACCACGTTCACACAAGTGTTTGAATACTTTCCTACTCTACGGATACAATACTACATCTAAAATGGGACATTAGCATATCTTCCACACGATCGATGAACAGAAGCACTTGTGCGACCCAGACTTTCCGAGCCACAGTCCTTCAGGTAATCATTAGTAGTCTCTTCAAAAAAAAAACTGAATAAACTGAACTTTCTGCAAGGAAATGGACACAAATCAGACATGTAACAAGCTGCTGTGGCAGAAGTTTTTTTGTCAGAAATTAATTGGAACGGTCTCCAGATAGATTTTTAGCGCTAAAGTTGGGATTTATTGTTGCATTTGAAAAATAACGAACATCAGACAGAGGCAAGAGCGCTGCCGTTGGATTTTTTTCAAAAGCATTCAGTGGAAATATTAATGAAAGTACTGTTGCCTTATTTCCATACAGGGATTCTGTGGATCGTAACCGCCACTCCAACCGTTCTTCTCCCGCCTCGGCTCCGGTCAGCTACCAGATCAGCAGCCTGATTCGCTCCAACAGCCAGAACTCCAGCGATTCGGGTCGCCATCACAGCGGCAGCGTAGACCGGGTCCGAGAGGCGGAGAAGGAGCTGCTGGAGCGCCACCGGGAGTCTTCCACGTTGGCGGACGTGAAGGTGAAGGAGAGTCGCTCGCCGGGCAAAGAGATGCTGGAGAGGAGACCGTCGGAAGACTCCATCAAGCCGGCTCAGCGGTCTCCGTCTCCGTACTCCAAGGCGGTGATCAGCGAGCAAGGCATGAAGATGGCTGGCGTGCCTCCTTCGGCCATCAAGGACAACGACAGGAAAGAGCCGCCGCCCGCGGATCTCCTGCACAAGGTGAAGAACGACATGAAGATCAAGGAGGAGAGGAAGGAGGAGCAGGAGGTGATGGTGGTGAGTTCGGAGCCGGCCCCCCAACCGCCCATCCAGGTCCTGTCCGCTCCCACCAGCCAGCCGGGGAACCCTCACCACCACCATCCGCCTCTGTCCCAGCAGCCCCCGCTCCCCTCGCCCCGTGGCAGCGACATCCCGGCGCCCGGCCTGCACGGCGTGCCCATGGCGCACTCCCTGCCGCTCTCCATGAGCGCCATGCCCCAGATGGGCAGCCTCAACGTGCTGGACCGCGCCCGCATGGCCCCGTTCATGGGCGTGAGCCCCCTGGCGGGACGGGAGCGCCTCCCCCACACGGCCTTCCCCTGGGACCCGCTGAGAGAGGCGTACCGCAGTCTGGACCTGCAGCGGCGCATGGACTTCCAGCTGCGGGCCGAGCAGGGCCACCGCTTCCCCAGCGTGTACGAGCAGGAGCGGGCCTACCGCGAGCGGGAGGCGCACGACTACTCCCACCACGAGCACCTGCTGGAGGTGCGGCGGGAACACGAGCGCATGCGGCAGCAGGCGGAGGAGCGGGAGCGCCTCCACCTGAGGGAGGAGCTGGACCGAGCGCGCCTCCATCAGCTGCACCAGTCCCCCATGGAGGGCCACCTGCCCCACATGCCCCCCTTCATGCCCCACCTGGGCGGCATGCCGTACCCCAGACTCAGCCCCTCCACGGGACACAACGGCCCCCTGAACAGAACACCGCCCACCGCCGCGCTCAGCGCCCCCCCTCCCCTCGTCCCAGCCGGCAGTGCCAGGCCGTCGTCGCCCCGGAGGACTACCCCCCTCACCACAACCCAGGACCCGAGGGACTACTCCCCATCTCGCAACCCCAAAGAGGTAGAGGCTCGGTAGCTTCTTGGAAAAAAAGTGCACAAAGTCTTACTGGGCGCTGGTAGTTGTGAACGAAATGCACTGCTCTTCACCAGAGAGGAGCACAACTCCCTAAGGGAAAGGGTATGATTGTACAAGTTCTAGTGGACTGAAGGTTGAATAATGTCGGCAAAGAGAACACAAATATGTGTACGTTTATTTCCGACTTAAATATTTGATAATTATTAATATATTAATCCAATACTTTTTTCAGCTTTGTGCGAAAAGAGAGACCCTGAAATGAGTTTGTACATTTCCTATACTTGTTCCATGTATAGATATCATTTCTATGAATTTTATGTATTTTGTGCATTAGTCACGCCTTTTACAATATTTATCCCAGTTGATTGTGAGACATATCCCTTATGATCCACTGTAAAGACTGGATTTTGGTTTCAACCTTTCAGTAATTTAACCTCATGGTACCAGGATATCCTCAGCAATGACGACGTACAATGCTACATTACCTATTTGTTTTATTTGTTTTGCCTTTGAGATATGCAGATAAATATATATTATGAGGTCTTTGTTCAATCTCTGTAAAGAAAACAGATGTAAATAATTTGTTGATATTCCTTCTCTGCAAGGTTTCCATGTAAATTTATTAGGCTTTTTAACCATTTCTACAAAAAAAAAGAAAAAAAAAGAAAAAAACAAAACAAAATGAAATGAAACGTGGGGAAAGACTTGCCTGTTGGTTGGAGAGAAGGCTGGCCAATGAATGGGAAGCATGGAGAGAGGGTGTTGTCCGGAGGCTCTCGATGGATCATCTGCAATCTATGCAAAGCAGCACACAGCACCCGAACGAGGAAACCACGCGGAGGAAGCAGACATTACTGGTAATGATGAAAGAAACTTGGAGTAACCCATGTTTATACTCACCGATGGAATTACTGAAAGACTTCCAAGTCACAAACTGGACCAGCCCCAGAGACAGAGAGCGGAGGACACTTTTCAGTGGACGGCGAAGGGACTTTATCTGTCAACCTTGTGGTGTTGTGCAGTTGTTTTTCTTAGACTCTTGTATACAAAACAAGTAGAGTTTTAGGCGTGCAAAAAAAATTACAATGAACATTCATGGTTTAAAATGTACGGAATAAAGTTTGGACCTAATGTCAAACTTTTCTTTTTGTCACTTGTGGCTAACCGTGGCGATTTGTGTCCGCGCTGACTACAGAGCTGTGAATTCATCTTTGTCCAGACCTCCTCGGCGGTGTATTTATGTGGACTTGATAGGTCTGCCAATAACGCTTGTCCCTCACTTTTCAGCATTTATGGTATTTGCTCATCTGATACCGAGCTATTACTTGAAAATCATAAAGGCAACTGACTTGGCTGGCAGAGTAGCCAAAGCCATCAGATCATTTGACCATAATCTGTCATACATGGGCTGCCGAGCTCTTCAGGGCGGATCGATGAGATTGGGCCGCGGCAATACAGGGAGGGACTAATAGAACATTGATTTTGTATGAAAGCAGGTTTTGAGTGTTTGTGTTGCAGGTAACCGATATTGACTGGCAGCCCAGCGGCGTATTGACCCGCGGTCTGGACTCATTAAGAGGAGCAATGCCTGGGAGGCAGGCTATCGGATGGTGGAAAGGAGCCTCCTCTGCTCATGCACACCACTCATCTGCTTTTCTAATGAGGCCGGAAGGCACTCCGGAGTGGGCCGCAGAGGGAGCCCAGAGGTGCTCCGTCCTTTTATTGACAAGACCTCGGCTGTGCTCGCCGCCCGTCCAGAGACAGCCAATTCATCCTGATAATGCCCCGACTACTCATCCCGCCGCCGTGCGCCGCGAGGCCCACCAATCCCGTCCCATGGCATCAGCCCGTAATGACAGCGTGGATCAAACCATGGCCAGGTCATTAGGGGATGTTATTGAAAATCAATGGCGCTCCTGTGTCTCACACACTCCAGCAGAGCTTTTAAAAGGCCTCCTTGAAAAGACTGTTTGCCCGAATGTGGTTGCCGCATTGGGAAGGCTTAAATCACTATCACTTTCAATTTAGGATCCTGGTAATTGAACCACATATTCCTCCTCCGGGTAGCATCTGTCAGTGGCCAGCTTCACTTTGGCACTGTGTGCTTTTAGTCCTAATAATCTAGTCAACAACAGGTACTTAACCCCTGTACTTGTTACGGCATACAGATTTTTCCTGTAACTATTATTTACCAAGCCAGCTTTGGTGGAAGAAAAACACACACCTTAAATTTCCCCCCCGACTCAATCACTCTGTCCTGTGCTCTATCCATTTTACGGCTGAGTGTGGAACGGCCCTCCGGAGATGAAAAGCTCCATCAATTTCACTCATCGTCTGGCAAGGTCAATTTATTTCAGCACACAGTCCATCATCAGATGGGAATCAATTGACACATTGCCTAGCATATCCAACCCAAGGTGGATTATTACAGCGTCTGCAATTGTCAGCTCCTTTCCAGGGCAATTTTTCATGTTTCCAAAGCTTTTCTGTTTGTTTTTGTTTTCGTTCTGTTTTTTCTTTTTCTTTTTTTTTTTCTCGCTGTGATTGATTCTGATTTTCTTATTGTTTTATATTTATGGAACGCTGTTACTGTGACAGGACTTCATGTCACAAAAAAAGCAACTGTGTGTGTGTGTGTGTTGTTTTTTTTTTTTTTTTTTTTTTTTTAATACACATTTCTCCAGTAATCCCAATTAATAGGATACGGTGGTATCTGAGGTAAGACATTGTTTTATTGTTCCACTAATCCCCTTCATTTATCTGTGAGAAACCTCAATGCTGAGGGTTTGGGATTGAATTTTCATGGTCTCAAATACCTCCGAAAAGCGCTTGGCACTGAGCTCACCCCAGATATAGCGAACAGTGGAGCAGGCCTAAGGGGCTTTTATGGAGCACAATGGCAGCTAATAACACAGTGCCAAGCTAATAAGATGGGCAACAAATGAATGGTTCGGTCCAAGCTTCTTTTCTCTCTTGCTCGCTCTTCCCCCGCTGATAAAACATGTATGAAAGCGTTTCTGAGCTACAATGTAGTGGCTTCCGTGGACTTCTTTCCCCAGCGAGGGCTAATGCATTAGTTCCCATTTGAAGGCTGTTTTGAAATGGAGATTGGTAATGAGACGGGAGGCCCCCGCAATGATCACATTTGGACTGCCGGGGCCTCCGCTGGGCCCGGCGATTTGGGCGACCGTGGCTCCGCTCAGAGTTCAAGCTCATCTCTCGGCAGGGGGGGAGGGCGGGGGGGGGCAAACCCTGACGAGCGCCGTTCTGAGCCACTAAACTATATCTGAACTGTGAATATAGGCAGGGAGCATCGAGTCAAGGGCTTTGGCGCTGCATCCGTGTCACAGCGCTCTTTGTACGCCGCACGTTGTCTTGACCACCTAAAAAGGCCAGCAGCACACATCCTTCCACGCTGCCATCTTTTTTTAGCGCTCAATGTCAACAGAGCGGCAGCTGACAGAAAGCAGGCCAGCCAGTGGTTAAGGAGCCGACTTGGAAACAGCCGAATGGTGTGAATTCCAGACCCTGGTGACAAAGTGCTGTCTAACGTCTTTGCACCTCTGGACCAATGACAAATATCCCCAATGTGTGACGCCGCCACCGGTATTGCTGCGCGAGGAGAGCTGCCAGTGCAGCCTTGGAGAAAGAACAAACTGTAAATCACTCACAGAGCAGCCTCAGAGACAGGGAGGAGCGGGGAGGAATTAAACCAGAAGGAAAAAGAGGAGGTCCAGGACAGGCACCAGCCAAAATAAGTTTTCCACTTTGATTCAATTTTGAGGATTTTTCCAGCCTTTGGTGGAGCCTCACAATCTCCCACACTGGCCATATTATGTACACAAGCCATAAAAAATGAATAACATTTATGCAGCTGGGTGCATCTGGCAGTGAGACTCCTCTCATTCACGGACCCGCAGGATGGCTCGGTGCCGCCACACCACCCTCTCTGTTCTATGTATGGACACTGAACAAGAGACGACTTAGGAGAAGGGTGGGTGGTGTGAAGAGAGCCTCTCAAACGCTTCAAATAAGTTTAAAAAAAAAAAAAAAAAAAGCGAGCGAGCAAGATATTTCAAGGCAAATGGAGGCCATACATGGCTTGTCCAATTTGGCACAGCCAATGCACATGATTAGCCGTGGAGACGTTAATCAAAAGTGGCTCAGCATTTGAAGGGGTGGTGAGAGGCACTGCCAGCTGGTGACAACACGGCTTGTGTGCACGGGCCAAGAGTGAAGTTTATTTGAATATGGATCTTGCCGTGACCGTATTTCTCCAGAGCTCAGTTAGCGGAGCGTTTCCCTGGCTCATCGCTGGGATCGCCTCAGAGCCGTTGGCACCCGGGAAGGCGGAAGTTTTTCCAAGCCGCAGAATGAGAATTACGATTTGGTCCATCCCCTCTGGTGGTGTGGGCATATTCATAAGTGTTTATTTAGTTTGACGCTGGCAGGGATGCAGCACCTAGTTCTTGGCGACCATGTGTGAGGATTTCCTTTCCAACATGACATTATGAAATTGACAAAAAAAAAAAAGAGGTTGTTTTTACATCCTGTGAATATTTAACTAATAAAACACCATATACTTTACCATTAAACCTTGTGAACCTTACACTCAAACGATGGAGTGTTAACAGTGAGCTGCAGCGGCTCCTTCAGTGCCAAACCTCAGGACCACCAGCGATTCCATCCAACAACAGTACAGCATCTGTATTCAGCTTTCCTCCGTAGTGGAGCATTCGGTTTAATTGGATAAATTACCAACTAAATCAACATCTTAAAGGCTATTCTAAAGGCATTTTACACATGATTTGCAAGTTTTGCTTGTCTGACCGTTACACAGCAACATGATGTTATGAGATTTATGAAGAACATCCTCAATAACTATTTCACGAATGGGGTTATGCTGCACTATCATAAGCATATTGAAGACATTTGCAACTTGTAAACAAATGGAGATGAGGCCACGATCCATGCACTGTGACATCAACAGGAAAGCAAATACGGCAATGTAAATGAATGGAAATTAAAAATGCATAGTTGACATAGTTCATTGAAATAGCTGAATGTAAACTACCTTGAAGACTGGTCGTATACCGAAAGATTTAGCAGTCACATTTGTAGAAGCACCACAAAGTTAAAAGTCCAACCAAGTTATGCATTTTGGTCAATCCGCGGTGAGAGTTGTTTGCTTTTGCACTAAATGTCCTAGTGTTTGTTATAATGCATGATGGTAAAAGCCAGTGATGAGCTCCATATCAATAGAAAGCGTAACCGTCGATATGTTAGTTGGAGACTTTTGATATAAATTCTGTAAAGTCCTGTTGTTCGTGGAACTACAGAAAACCACAACAAACCCAGCAAAGAGATTTTTTTTTCTTTCTTTACCAGAATTTTCTGATTTATCAAAAAGGAAACGTATCCTTCTGGGAAAAGGCATTTCCCTGAACTGAAGATTTAATCTGCTCCCCCAAAGCTCTCTCACATCCAATACTCTGAGAATCTCATCCTTAAGCAAAGTGGGATGTTTGTAACTTTAAACACTTGCAGAGTAATTTAACGATATTTCAAACCAAACAAAAAAAAGTTAAGTGGAGCTGAGTTGTCATCTTTCTTGCATTGAAAATGAAAGTCATATAATAATAATAGTAATAGGATTTTTTCTTCCCTGCTAGTTACACGTGTTACCTCACTCGCTCCATGAACGTCAGATGGTTGTAACTTCTTTCAGCACAGGAAGGTCAACGTTTCAGAGCAGAGAACGGCCTCTGGTTTTAGACTGCATTCATGTCATCAGCAGCTTATAACGTTCACTCACCGGCGTGACAAAGGCCGCTCTGCTGACGTGGAGCAGAGAGCAGACGGATCATATTCTGCATGAGGCTCGCTTCTCGGAGCTTCTTAGCATTCCAGGCCTGGCTTTGCCCCCACGCCTCCCATGCATCTTTGGAAATTTGTCTGGCAGCAAACATGCTTTGAAAGGTTCTTATCTCCTATCTGGGCAGGAGTTCCAAGCACCAAGATAACAAACCCTATCTTATCTGGCTGTGTTCGTTAATGTCACAGCTTAAGGGGCTTGTTCTTCCACTTGCAATGGGGCTTGCAAAGCGGATTGTTTGCAGATTAGTCAACGCAGGCCTCTGGAGGTCTTGGAGCACGTACAAAACGTTTGTCTTGTCCCGCAGATGTTCTTGTGTGCGCACCTTACCACATTGGCTGCCTCCCACTTTCCCGTGGCAAATGGCAGTAGTACCACACAATGGTTGGAAGGCATCATTACACACAGTGAGATCTACAGTGGTACTTATCGCATCAGACAAGCCAGCGACCGCAGCCAAAACAGAAATGTGCACGGTATCCATCCATGGCAAGCTTTGTTGTTGGATGTTTTGCAGATGACGTGTTGGTATTCATGCAGCATCTTACCTTGTGACGCATTCTGAAAGAGCATCTACTTGAACTCAACCCCACCCCCACCTCAAGCAAGCATTAGGCTTGCAGTACTTTCATGTAGACTGTCCAGCTTCTGTGGTTGCATCCATGATCATCCCTCATGTGACACAGGAGAGCCGGCAGAGCTCCGCTGGCTTCAGCCATCTGGCTATCTCACTCAACCCTTGGCTACACGGAGGCTCACTCAGCGATTGATTGGGGTGTTGAAGGCCAGCTATTTAACACATCAGAACAACAAGTACTGCTATCATGCTGGCTCCTTCTCATGTCTCGTTTCTGTGCCGCCCAAGAATGTCTCTTATCTCTTCCTTCTGCTTGTTGGTTTAAGCCAGGCAGCATATGCCCACATTCCCCCTGTAATAAACTGTTGTGCATTTGGTGCAACCCTGACAGACTAGACAGGTTGCAGCTGAGCTATGGTGGAGAGTTTAACCCTCGTGTTGCTCGGTGAGGAACGGGGCTGTAAAAGAAAAAAAAAACAAAAACAATAAAATCTGCTTCCATATTTTCGTCTCTGCGAGGATTTCTCTTCCTAAGGTGCTCGGCTGCTGCTGCCAGATGAAAATATGGCCCGGCGTTCCATATCATTAAATCCCACTCTCTCACCTGATTACATTCCTATTAGTGTCTCCATTCTTTTCCCATTATTGTTACTTCTAGTGAAACAGGTCTGATAATGTGCACTCACTCAGCGGATGCACAACCTGCTCATTCCCATCTCTGATTCTTTGTTGTCGCCGAATGGTTTTTAAATGAAAAGTGCAAGCGCGGTGTAATTATAATTCTGGAGGTATTATGAAATCAAATATCACAATGAATGTAATTTTATTTGCTTGTAATCTCTCGCACCCAGGCTAATGGGCGTTTTCAAAGGGCACGCTCGGGGGGGGTTTAAACAGCCGACCATCTCTAAATAGAATGGCTGCTCTGCTCCTTTACTCCGCCGCTTTGTTCTTTTGTCTTTGATATGCAGGCAAAGAGCTTGACAGTCTGGGAGACGTGGGAGATTTGTCGGCCTGTGATCTCCATGCCTCTCTGACAAATGAGCGCCTTTGGCAGGGCTGTTGGAGGTATGGCTTCTCTGCCCTGCTGGAATCCTGATGAGACTTCTCTGGAGCCGCCGGTAATGAAGTCAGGGCACAGGACCAACCTGCTACCAGAAATGACCTTTCATCCACACACATGCAGGTCATTTGGCAGGCGGCGCCTGGAAGCCGCACGTGCATCTCTGCGATATTACCCAGAGCTTATTTTTTATATAAAACGCAGCATGCATATGGCGCACCCTTCAAAGCGGCACAGAATGTCTGCAGAGATTAGCACACAGTCGACCTTAAGTCTAAAAATTGTTGATTGGCTAACATTTTATTTTTTCCTGCCTCCTGCCTTGGCTGGAGTTTCGTCTACATTCACCCGTGGCATAATTTAGGATGCAATCACCATCCAGTCAATCTTCATTACATTGGACTCAACTGCTCCACCAAGCACACAATTGCCTGACATTGATTTTGTAGATTTTTCTTCCCCGTCCATGTAATTCTTCATACAGCGCATGGTAAAGATCTTTCCTCTGGTAAGCTTGTGCAAAGCAAGATGTTAACAAATTACAACCTAAAAAAAAAAAAATTTGAATTCCCTGCGGATAAATGTATTCATTTCAGCCGCACACTGAGCAGGAAATAGGAGGTATTGATTGTGGACATTCCCCCTCCGCTGTGAGGAATATCAAGACCACGGCGCTGGCTCTGCACATTCACTCCACTCCAACATGGTTGCCTCTGATTTCAGCTCACAGCTTCAAGAAAAGTGGGGGGTGGCTGAGTAATGATTCATAGGAAGAACAAGCACTACCCCTTGTGGCCCTGTTGGCCCAGTGCACCATGGGTAAATGACACCTCCAGCTGCTTCTGGGCCCCTCCTGATAAGTTAACCTTGTGATAACATGCTAATGCCTGATTAATGCTGCAGTAATTAGACACAGCTTTTCACACTCAGTTAAGAGGACATCCTCCAGCAATTAGCCCGAGCCGGAGAGAGATAATTTCAGAGAACACAGCCGAATCACGTTCCTATGCTCGCCCGCATTCCCACTTAGCAACATTAAGGTTTATTTTCTCATTATTTCATTTAATTACTCGTTTGATGTTTTATACAGCTGCCACAAGTAATCTTTGATCCAATTAGGAAACGCTGATTGACGTGAGCGTCTGCTCGGGATTCAATAAGCCGCATTCAATTTGATGTTTTGACCTTATCAGAGGATCAGTGGAGGTTTCATGTTCGCCACTGAATGGCATCTAAAAGTCAAATAATTCCCTATTAGAATGTATCTTACGTGGATAATAGACTTCATTGTGTGTGTGTGTTTGTGTGAGTGTGTGTGTGTGTGTGAGCTTTTGAGAGGGCTGCTTGTGTGGGCATTTTCCTCACCAGACATCTAACAATGAGAAATGAACACATTAGTGAGGAGAGGCCCCTGTGCTCACCAGACTTCACACTGCCCATTAATAATGCACTGGCAGGGAGTAGATGGCACTTTGCTAAGATTAGTCCTGCATTAAGGACTCGTTTGCTATTTCTATTAGAAAGACACACGTTGGTCTTTCTTAAGCAAGAAAGATCAGCCCACTTGGAAGCAGACTGTGAAATGCTCCATCAAAAATGTCAGTGGTCCAACAAACCCAGCAGTCGGTATTTCTTCATACGCGATGCACGGTGAATCGTCTGCTGGTGGGATCACTGCGTCATGATTTTATACATACTGATGAACAATGAGGTGCATTAGTGTCACAGTATTTATGTTTTGTTGCTTTACTGCCTGGTTTATCTCTTAATATACAGCAGTTTAAAACCGTCTCCAATGAGCAAAAAGGATGGATGGGCTGGGCTTTTCACTGTGAGTTACTTTTTTATTCAATAAACGGCCTTTGTTCAGTTAATGTTTAATGACATGATGGAAATAGTAAGAGTGCATATTTCTGGCTTTTTTTTTTTGTTTTTTTGTTTTTTAATTATCATCAAGATTACATAAAAAAATAATATCCCTTCATCAATCCATCCACACTCAGTAAAGATCAGGTCGGTTTAGGGTTGCATGATGATGAAGTTGATTCCAGTTGTCCAGAAATAAAGATAACCACACACACTCACAATCACACCCACAAGTCCATGGAGAAAGCCCAAACATGCACAGGGAGAAGATACAAACTCTATAAAGAGGCTCTGTTCTACTTTGGGTATTTATATATTTTATAGTGTAAATCCATTGTTTGCATGTGTGCTTGTGTGAAACAAAGCAATAGTAACTTATATTTCTTTTTTTCTTTTTTTAAGCTTTGTTCATATTGTTCTGCAACAGCACTGACCATGATACCACTGAACTGTCCCAAAACCTATTTTCATCAATTTTATCATGAAAATATACGGACTATCAAAAAATAAATGTATTTTTTTTCCCTGACATTCCAATATTATGATGATAATTAGGCACTTTGCTGTATTTTTGTATTTACATGTGCATTAAAAACCTTGGCGGAACAATTTCAATTTGCATTGCTCCACAAAGAGTAAGTGTTACAGAGTTACCGATAAGATGATTTCCTTATTTGGTTGAATAGTTCCCTATGAGCCACCGTTTGTGATGGAAGTTTGAAACACTGTCACCTTGTGGTCAGGAAAGGAAAGTGCTGGTAAAGTAGATTAAAAGAAAAAAAAAACTGTATTAATCCATTAGAGAAATGTTGCTGTTTATTCTCCAGTCAGCTGGATTTCTGAGTTTGAAGTTCTATCAGAAAGTGTTGATGTTTTGGTTTGGATTTGAAGAGTTTGACATAAAGTGTCTTCTTTTTGCATGGAACATATGTGATATGACGGGTTCATTCCCCCACAGGATTGGGAGGCAGGGTTTTTATAACTGAGCTGCTGTAGGTTTAGACTGAACTCAGATCTAAATGGTTTTGAGCCATCAGCGTTCTGCCCTCACTGTTTTTCGGTCTCTGTCTGTGGAGCTGGAGGTTTGTGATCGGGGCCTCCGGCCTCCACCGGGCCTGCAGAGCGTTGATCGACTTGCTCTCTGATGCTTCATATTTTCTTTTCTGTCTTTTTCACTGTCCTGTCAGACACCTCTGTCTCACTGCTGCAGGTTTCTTCCTGGTCAAAGGAAGTTTCTATCTTTCCACTATCAACGTCGCTTGCTCAGATTGGCTCGTTGATCTTTTTCCTTCTATATTGTGTTTGAATTTGGATGAGATGAAAACAAGAATCCCAAACAAGTAAGTTAAGCGACAGTTTTTGTTCATTCTTGCACATGTGGGATTGAAGTTATGGGATCAAAGATGGATGGATGGATGGATTTATGATATGTGCTCTGCTGGTTGTTTTCACCATATTTATATGGTGGAGGAAGATTCAACTACGCTTTGTGTTTAAATTGGTTTGTTAAATTTGGTCTGTTAATATATTACAGGATGTTCTGTCATGTCTTTCTGTTTGTATGAAGGCAGAATATAGAACAATGTTCATCGATAACACTTTGCTGTGTTTTGCCAGAATAAATAAATTGAAAATTGTCATTAAAACACACACATCTCACACAGTCAGCACTAAGAAAATCTGTAATTAGATTAGATTTAGACTAGAAGCTCTTATTTCAAACATATGAGAAGACAGAAAAAAAACAGTCAAAGAAAATATAAAAATCAGATCATTCAATTACATAAAGAAGTCAACACCATATGTTCCCGTGTCTTTCAAATCCCCAAAAAGGAGTAGAAAGAACAAGCACTTATTTAATCCTCCTCCTTCACATCGTTGCTGTTATCTTAATTTACAAAACAATATATCTTTATAATTATCATCACAATCGGTGTATTAGAATACTACAAATAGATTGTAATGCCAGACAGTTAAATCACACTCATCACTCAAGCAGCAGCATAAACAAACAATCCTCCTGTCATCACCAAACCGTGTATCTTAACAGAATCAACTCTTTTTGAACTGGTATCGTCTTAACGCCACGCATCATTTGCTCCATATGTTTATATGTTAGGCGAAGACAAGAAGCATCTTTAGTTTGTTTCAAACTAACCTCAACAGACGGAATAGCACACTGAAAAACGGAGGGTCAATATTTCAGTCAATCTATTGTAACCCATCTGTCAGACGTAATCAGTAAAGTCATCTGTAAATCTGATTTATCAGGAGCAGCTGATCACCTGACCTGAAGGAAGGAGCAGGACCGAAGGTACCAGAGGCAGTATAGCAAGAACACAGAGGGACTTGAAAACAATTTGAAATGTGTCCTAAAATGAACCCATGGAGCGAACAGGTGAAACGCACTCGTGTTTCTAACAATTAAAACATATAAATAAAACCCAAATATACTGTATTGCATTAATCCTGCGGCCATGGATTACCGTTTTGATCAGCTGCTTTAAATAAATAAATAAATAAATAAATAAACAAAAAACAACTGCTGAGTCAGAGTTCGGTGTCAGACCTGGAAGACAGTGATCCAAAGTGGCAACCTCAGCCTCCTCTTTCCTCCTTCCTCACACCAGTCACCTGCACTTCCTCCCTCTCTGCATCCACCAACATCTCTGCTCACCTTCCTCCACTTCTCTTTCCTTGAAGCAACTTTTTCCCTGAAGAGTTTTCATCTGTTCTGCATACATAAGTGAACCACCCCAACCTTGTTCCTGTCACTTATGAATCGTAATGAACTCATTCTCAGTCCAATTTATTGAGCTCACTGTTAGTGAAAACCTCACTTTTGGTCATCGCCGCAGCTTCTAAACCACATCACACAGCCGGTGTCAGTCCCATCCTGTTGATCTCCCTCTTTCCACAGATCTCTCTCTTTCCATCTTCACTCCATCCTCTCCCTGCATCCTCACTCCATCACTGTCCTCTCTCTCCTCTCCCTAGAGATCACCATGTCATCTGCAAACATCACAACATCATCTGTTAACCCATCTATCCTGACAAGTCAATACTGAGACTGAATCATGGAAGTTTGGTCAAGAAACTGCAGAAAATCTGTACATTGTCAGCGACCTTCATCTATAATCGTTTATACATCAGGGTTGATCCATAAACTGTTTTTACATTGTATTAGATGTGTTTTTACCGCAAGAACTGCCAGGTCTTGGTTATTATATGAAAGAGATGTAGCTGCCTGCAAGAGGCACGGATCTGGTTCACAGGTCACTGTTCGCCTGCAGAAATTTAAATGAATGATGAGTGGGATGAGGAAGGTTAAGTCTCTGACCACGTTTATTTACCCGAGGATGAGTCATTTCAGATTTTCTTCTGAACACTTTGTTTTTTATTTTTAATGTCACTCGGGGTCCTGAAGCGTTATAATGGTAAGTGCACAGCAAGTCAGCATCAGACCCAACCTGCAGGCCCCCCCTTCACAACAAGAGAGGCCTCTACTGAGACAGATTTTCCCTGGTTTCTATTATTAATTATTTGTGTATAAATTTGGATTGTGGTTCAGGTATTTAAAATGCAGTGAACTTATATTGTTTATGAGTTATATATTATTTTTTACTGTTCAGGATTTGATAGGCATGAATTCACTGTGTTACATGTAGCTGTTTTTTATATAGATGTTAATTTTATTCCTAAATAACGTTTTGTTTTTAATAACTCGGCAGGTATTTTTTTTTTATGAATGCCTGGATTCTTTTTAATAACTTCCCTGTGAGTGTTCCATTTTTAGAACAATTTTATTTCACTGTTATTCTTTAAAAAGATGAATATATAATGTGATTATAATGATCCAGAGTGAGCGAATAGGAGTGTGTATGTTACCGTTATTACCATCATTTTCACAATTTAGCTTGAAATCCTAAACAAGAAGCACATTGAATTTGCTACGATGATTACTGTAGCTGCAGATCAAAGTGCATTATATGAGAAGTTAATGCAAAAAATATAAATGCATGAAACTTGACGTCTGCCTGTCGCTTGCAGTATTTACTCAATGAGGTGGCGTTCACTCAGCTGAACATGAGTTCAGTCCAATGCTGCTCCATACAGGCCAAACGGATGAGTGAAAGATGCCAAACTGACTCTGCTGGTTTTAACACAGTCCAGCCCAGTGTTTTAACCAAAGGACAAGAGCAGTTTGATATCAGCAAAAAATCGGTTGGGCCGGACTTTAGACTTTTTACCTGACAGGTCAGAGTCCTCCACCGGTTCTCCACAGGGGTGGGTGCTGTCTCATTCATTATTCATCCCATACCAACATGTGTCAGAGCAGATATGAAATAGAACCATCGTTAAGAACACAGAGGACCATGTTAGTGTAAACTCACTTAAAGAGGGTGAACCCAGTCCTGGCCCAGTTATTTATGGCTTTTTTCAGTGGTGTGAGGATACCTTCAACTGAACATATCTAAAAGTAAATTTATGGCAACTGACTTTAGAAAAGAACAACATGGAAAGTCTTTATTTAAAGGTTATCAAATTGAAAAGTCATATAAAAACCTTTGGACTACAATTTACGACAAGCATAACTTTAATGAATTTAGTCTGCAATAAGGGCCACCAGCGCCTTCACTTCACTTTTGAACATACCTTTATCAAATAGTCCAAACAACACTTTCTCACGAAACAACATAAAATTAATTTCAATATTATAATGAATGAAATCCCACAGCTTCTGTGTTTTAGGAAAGTTTGAGCAGGATTAGTTTAAAAGATGCTTCCTTAACTTTAAATGCCTTGATGAAACACTTTTTTCACGGAAAATCATCCACAAATCTCTGCAGAGATGAAACTTTCTTTCAATTGTGCGCGCGCATGTGAACCTAAACACGACCAGCACGCGCTCTGCGCCCCTCCTCCATCAGCTGATGACGGTCCACGCAGTGTCAGGCAGCTCGCGCAGGCAGGAAGTGCCTCCAGCCTGAACGCTAGCTGGAACATGAAGAGGAGAAGCGCTCGTACGCAGCACAACAAGCGTCTGACGGTACCGTGCCCGCTTCAAACCTCAGATAAGAATGTCGTGATAGAGATTACCGGCAGTTTGAGAGGAGAGGGTTTGTTTGTTTTCATCTCTCTCGGGACGGACTCTGTGCTCCGCGGCTAATGCTAACGTTAGCATTGTGTTTATTATTGAGCAAAGTTGAGAGAGTTCAAGTTGTTGTTATTCCGCAGCAGCTGAATTATGAGATGTTTACCGCCCTGATAGCTGGATATGACTGTAACTCCACTTTTTAAAGATTGTCAAAGAACAAAACGAGTCTGTGCCGTAAAGCCAGACAGCTCGTAAGCTTGTAAATATTCGGTTCGGGCTCTGAGCCAAACTTAGGCGGAAACTCCTCAGCTTTAAAAAAAAAAAAAAAAAAAAAATCGACATATTTTACCAGGTTAACGTGTTTCTCAGGCTTTCGCACATTTTTAACCTTTAACTCTGCATTTATGAACTGTCGTTTTCCCATAAAATTAATTTGAATTTACAGATTTAAAGTTGAATCCTGACAGAAGTCAGGTGTTATAAGCTGGTGATATTTCAGAAAGCTGAATTGCAGGATGACTTGTGAAAAGACTTGATATCCTGTTTTAAAAGGGCATGACTGCCTACGTGAAGAGTGTCTTTTAAAAAGCCTGCTTTTTTAACCTAGTTTGGTGCAAGCCCAACACAATTTAGTTTACTTAATAAAAAATACTTTCAAAACATCTGATCAGGAAATAAAAATCAGTCATTTCTATTATATTGGCCAGTTGAGTTCACAAATCCCAAAGGATGAAATGGTGGTGAAGAAGATTTTAATCATGTGGTTTCTTAGAAAAGCACATTGGGACATGGAGCATTGCAGAAGAGAGCAGCCGTGGGGGAAGCTGGTCAAAGTGGGTTCCAGTGAGACAGTGCTGCTTTCCAGCAGGGAGTGCACCGTGGGCAGAAAGAAAGGTGAGGATGCTTTCTCTCTCTCTGTGTTTTGGAATGAACAACAGTGATTTGTCCCTGCTTATGTCTTCTTTTTTTTATATGTATTTTTTTTGCATTTTCATCCTGCTTTAAATGGCTCAGACTGTGGCGATGCCTATTAACAAAAGACAATCCTGTCACCAGTGCAGACATTGCTGTCAGTGTCTGGAGCCTTTAAAGGCTCCCCCTTGAAAACACAAAGCCTTTGTTAGTGCACCAAACTTAGACAGCCCCTTGTGATGAGGACAAAAGACATCCATTGAGAACATGCGGACAGAATATTAAGTAGATTTTTTTTTTTGTATGGGTTTTGCTTAAGAAAAGGTTAGGGCTATATTCCCCCCGTGTCTGCTTTGTTGCCTTGAGCTTTTGGGGTCGACTGCTCTGCAGCACTAAGCTATGAGCCTTAATTGGTTTGCTATGTCTGGAGAGATCTAGAAATGTCAGTACAACACAGTTTCAGGTTGACATTAAAAGCTTTTTTCGAACGATGATTTAAAATTAGATTTCCACATCGCAATTGTTCATAAGCATTTTTGAGAGGATCAAATTGAAGAATAGCTTTAAATTCCAGTTTCACGTATACTTAATGTCAAAAGACTATAATTTTTGCTATAATAATATAAAACTTCTCATAAAATCTACATAAACTGAAATAAGTCTAACTTTTTTGTTTCATTTCTCAACATTTCACTCAAATCATGGAAATCAAAAGTAAGATCAGATCATTGTTCAGTCGTAATTGATAATTTTTTTTTAATGCTTCAGCTTCTTTCTTTTTTAATTTGTTAATGTGTTATGAATGTCATAGACCTGATACAAGTCACCTCTTAATGATATTCACATTTTTTGAGCTGCCAGCCACAACATTGGAATCTCTAGAAACTATGCAAAAAAAAGAACGTTTGGAATTGTCAGAGAATATCTGACTATTTTTTTCATGGTCACAATCCAAATACACAGATCTGCTGCTCATCCCACAAATGCATGTTTCTTACAAACTAAAATAAGCAGGCTTTCCAGTGGGATAAGAATTATTGTTGCAACAAAGAAGAAAATCTAAACAGACCAAATGGTCTTAGTTATTGTGCGGTGTTTGTCAGTAATGCTTCTGGCACTTTGTTCAATGTTTGCCTTGAGAAATGAAAGCGGGCTGCAGATTTTGTAAGCAGTTTATTTTGAAATTTCTTTTTCGTTTGTTTGTTTTCTAATTTTGTTTGTTCTTTCCATTCCAGGATGTTATCTGTCCTTTCCAGCCTGTAAACTTGTTTCGGGGGAGCACTGCAAGATTGTGAACGATGAAGGTTCGGGGCAGGTGTGGCTGGAAGACACGAGGTAATGTGTCTGTAAACTGGAATATTTCAACTATTGCGTCCTTGCTTGACGTGTGGGGTGGTGCAGAATGAGAACTAAAATGATGTTGTGATGTGTCTGTGTGTAGCACTAACGGCACAGTGATCAACATGTCCAAACTCGTCAAAAGGCAAACTCACATGCTGCAAAACGGCGACGTCATCTACTTTGTGTACAGGAAACACGAGCCAGAGCAAAGTAAGTCGTTTACATTGTGACCCATAAGAGCATTGTGGAAATGGAAATACCCGACGGAGTGACGGTTTTCTTTTTTTTGTTGCTGTTTTATAGACATCGCTTATGTTTACCAGTCAATAAAAGAGCAGGAAGCTGCATCACAACGCAACAGCGGTGAGTAGGGATGGGTACCTTTCACATCTGAATCGATACGATACCGATACTCGGTACCTGCGAATCGATACCGGTATTTTTTGGTACCTGTTTTCGATACTTTTTTTTTTTGGGGGGGGGGGGAAATATGCATTTGGTAATTAAAGTTATTTTGTATATTTAAAAAAATAGTCAAAACTTCGGAATTTTCAACATTTATGCTTCAATAACATCAACTGAAATAACTCCAACATAGAACTTGAGAAAAATGTGTGTGGGGATAAAGTAAAAAAATTAAATAAATAACAATAATAAATAACATAATAAAAATAGACTCAAAATAAATAGCTGTATGAAATGTTTCACATTTGCACCTGCTGCCTGTACAGTAACAAACAACTTTCAGAATAAATAACTGTATAAAATGTTTCACATTAGCAGCACCAGGCACCTCTACAGTAAACAAACACTCAAAGGTACACTGGAGGATCAGAATTGTGTGGTTCCAACTCGTGATTGGGCAGTCATAATGCCAATCAAAAGCCACGTGGGACCGCTTTTGCGTGATGACGTATCATGTCGAGTCGCCGCCTCGATGCGCGCTCTTGTTTCGAGCCGCGCATGCGCAGAGCATTGTTTAGGAAGTGACATGCAGCGGGAGCGACCATCGCAGAAGCAGAAGCCGCAGAAGCGGCTTGTTCCCCCCGCGAACAACTCCGAACAGGGGCGGGGTGGCCATCGGGAGGTTTCCTGAACGGCCAGTGTGTTCCAGGCCAGTGGGGTCTATTCCGGCCGGCAGCCACAAGCGGCCGCCGCCGCCCCCTCACCCCCCCACCCCACCCCGCCCGCCCGCCCGCTCTCACGGCCCGTGTGCGTGTCCGCTCTCCCGGTATATTATGTATTTGATCCCGGTCTGCGAGTCAAAATACTCCGAAGATTTTGGACCCACGTAACCGCATCACCGTGTCCTCCGCTCTTACCGATGCATAATGTCAAGGTGCGTTCAGGCTCAAAAAAAAAAAAAAAAAGGTGCGTTCAGGTACCGAAATGTGGTACCGACGGATTTCCCGTGAATCGATACTCGGTACTTCAGCGGGAATTCGGTCGGTACCAAAAAATTACCGAAATTCGGTACCCATCCCTAGCGGTGAGCTTAGGAAGGATTCAACCTTCACACTTTTGTGTATTTAATATCTGCTTCATTATCGACCTTTGTCACTTTCTGTATGTCAACAGAAGACACTGAAAACACTGAGGACACAGAGAGGTCAGCCTCCAGCCCTCATCCTGTTGCAGTGTCAGAGCTGTCCCTGTCTGTGGAGCCGGTCCTGCTCCCAACGGCTCCTGTGGTTCCATCTCAGGAAGAAGCTCAGCCCTCCACCTCCACCTCACACTTCTGTATTCACAAGCCTTCTTCCTCTGATGCCTCCGGTAGGTTTTCTGCCAGCACATATTCAAAGATCGCAGTCCTATTACATGAGAGAGAGAGAGAGAGAGACTATTTTTCTGGAACGCTTTCTGTGGTTTTAAATCCTTTTTATAAAATCTAATGACCTCATGCTTGCTTTGGTTCCTTTGGTTCCGTTGTTCTCAATTTCTTTGGCTCTCTATCACCTTCATCGAGGCAAAAAAACAGTGAATGAAAATGTTTTTCTGATTTCATTGAAAAAATGCATCTTTCATTGCACATAATCTAATAAAAGTTTAGCCATTTTGGTTTTACTGTTCTTTTTTTCATGTCCTCAAAATCAACCATTTAATAATTAGATGAGTTGATAAGGTCACATGTTCATGTTTAATTCCTCCTTTAGGTTTCTCTCTTACTGCATCCATGAACTTCCTCACTGGCTTTCCTCCTTTCTCCATCCTCAGTTTTTTCCTACTTAACTGTGCTTTCTCCTGCATGCAGAGCCGAAGGTTTCTAATGATAATGCAGTTTTAGGGGATGGGCTCACATGATGCATTTTACTGTATGATCATGCAACTCCTGACTCTGAAAGTAAGAACATGTAACCAAAGTATTTCATGAAAACATACAGGGTTAGTTTTTGTTTTGCGTTTTCTCAGCAGTGAAAGGGACGTTCACCTTGCAAGTGTTCTGCAGTAAAATATCTTATCTGTGAGCAGACTGTCCTTATTAGCAAGACAAGTTGAAAAAAAAAAATCTAAAGACTGTTGATTCTCTTGTTAATCCCAGGTTTGAGAGTTGGAGCATTTCCCTGCTTGTTTGTCAAATACATTCAAACCTGAAACTGCCCCTGATGTTGGGCTGACATCTTGAATGACGGCTGTCAGTATTGTGTGTCTTAAGTGTTGACGGTCCGGTATCAGTAGGTGTGAATAGATTAACCACGGTTAACAGCCCTGTTTAAATCAAGATTATGACGATCAAGCGATGCAATAAGAATGATTTAAATGTAAGAAGATATTTTGCAACCGATCAAAGTGACACCAGCTCTGCAACCAAACAAGCTTTCCAATTCCCTCAGAGATAAAGTGATGAACTGTCCATGTTCTCCATCTGCTTCTAAGCTCCTTCCATGTACCTAAATGCTACTAAAACCATTTCAATGAAATCCATGTTGCACAGTGTAGCAGTTAATGAAGATATTAAACTGTAGGAGCCTTTAGTCAAGTGTACAAGAGAAATCCAGTGAAACTGCAAAAGGCTCATTTAAATTGTTATAATAATAGTAATAGTCATAAAAAAGCAATTAAAAGGTCTGTAATGACCGATCAGACATTTAATTAAAAAAAAAAAAGCACAGTTAGTGGTGGAAGCAGACTTGCTGATTGCAGCTGACCATTCCTGAATGTTTAACAAGTCAGTACATATTATACATATGTCTCCTGAACCCCCTTTTTTATTTATTTATTTTTTTTAAACAGCAGGAATTGAACTTTTTCTGGATATATTATATGGGAAATTTCATTTCAGTCGTGCGTGAAAGCGAAAATATATCATCACACCTCACTAAAGCACATCGTTTGTTGCAATCTGTTGTGTCTCTGTCTTGGCAGGCCAAGTTAAAGAGGGTGCCGGCGCAGAAGAAGAGGACACAGACAGCCTGGAGCCACAAAGCAAAAAGAGAAAAACTGATGATGGTTAGTTGTTTTTTTGTTTATTTTGTTTTTATAAAGCCTGAATTCCTTGTGTTCTCATATTAGACCTCTCCTCCTCTCAGAGCTTACTTTGCTCCTAGAAACTGTCAACATCAGACTGTTTAATGCCCAGTAACTGTTTTCACAGGTAAGGACTACAATGCCAGCGTTCCACACACCTCCACTGCAGAAGCAGCTGCTGCCACTGAGGGAAGTGCTGGGAATCTTTTACCTGCACCGGCGGCGAAGGGGACGAAAGCAGACAAGATGGAGGAGTCTCTGACCTGTGTTATTTGCCAGGATCTGCTGCATGACTGTGTCAGGTAAGACGTTACGGAGCTGTGACGGCTGAGCAAATGTCAGGCAGGAGGTTTTAATTTGTTTTCGGGGCCATGCGTTGCACTTATTGTGGCATGTCTGTGTCTGTCTGCCGTCCGCTGCAGCCTGCAGCCTTGCATGCATGTGTTCTGTGCAGCCTGTTACTCGGGCTGGATGGAGCGCTCGTCCCTCTGTCCCACCTGCCGCTGCCCCGTGGAGAGGATCCGCAAGAACCACGTCCTCAACAACCTGGTGGAAGCTTACCTCCTCCAGCACCCAGGTTTGAGCCGGCGGAGGCTGATCCGCAGCAGTGGGACACAGCTCGTCATCTCCAGTTAAAAATAGAGGATGTTCCTCCTTCTGCTCCCCAGAAAAGTGTCGCAGCCAGGAGGACCTGAAGAGCATGGACAGCCGGAACAAGATAACTCAGGACATGCTGCAGCCAAAAGTGGAGCGCTCCTTCTCCGACGAAGACGGCAGCTCAGATTACCTCTTTGAGATCTCAGACAACGACAGCGACTCATCAGACCTCAGGTGAGATGATAACGAATGATACAACTGAAGATCCGTGGCACACAGAATTCACTGTAGACCAGCAAGCTAGCATTAGCCTCATAGCCATGCTGTCGAGATGAGTTTGTAAAAACCTGCCTAATGCAATTGTTTTTGACATTTCACTGTATTTTCCACAAAAAGTTTTCATTAACATTGATTTTATGTTTAGATTATAGTCATTTCTGGTAGTAGTTGTTTGGATTTGCAAAAAGATTTAAAATTTAGAGGGTTTTTTATGTAATCCAGAATAAACAGGTTGCTGTTGTCCGCAGGTTGATTGACTGTTCGTGTCGTTTCTCTCCAGTCAGCCTCTGGTGATGTGCAGACAGTGTCCAGGCTACAGGGGGGACGTCAGCCAGGTGCTGTTTCCCACCAGTTCAACCTTCTGGATCTCCGGTCTGCCTCCCCCACCTTCCGTCCCTCCACCCACGCCCCCTCCTCCCAGACCCGCCGAGGAAGGAGCCGCACGGGCCTCCGGGGAGCAGCCGTCCACATCCTCCGATGTCCCCTCAGGTAGTGAGAAAACTGCAGTAGCATGGGGTCAAAGGCAGGCAGCGAGGTAGTGGTAGTGCTATGTGTTGTTAAATCCAGCAGGTGGCAGTGAAGTTCAGTGGTGTAAACACAGGCAGTCATCTCTCTCTCTGCTCTCTTTCTCAAGTCTGAGCAGTCTTCAATTGACATTTAAACTACCAAAATTAGATAAATAAATTCACCATTTAATAGTTAGTAAAATGTGTGATTAATTCCCTAGAATAGAAATGATGTGTTTTATTTAATATTCTCCATACAAACACAAGTGTTTTTGTCATGGTTGTGATATTTTGGGATGATTTCAGGTTTGATTGACATAATCAGTAGTGGGCACAGCTGATGGTTCGTTTCATGCCTGTGACGCGCCTCTGAAGGCCACTTCATCACCGTGTTCTGCCCGCAGCTCCTCAGGAGTACTGCTGCCCCCCTCAGGGCTTCCACCTCATCTGCACCTGCTGCCTCCAGCCGATGCCGGACCGGCAGGCCGAGCGAAGCGACCAGCAGCCGATTGCTCAGCAGTGTGAGTGGGATTTTGTCAAAGTGAAAGCATTAGCGTAGCACAGCTTTAATTATGCTGCTGGAATGGCTGATGTGTTCTGGTTGTGGCAGGTGTGCTGTGCCAGCGACCTTTCTGTCACATGTACTGGGGTTGCCAGAGAATTGGCTGTCAGGGCTGTCTGGCTCCATTCCGCGGTACGTATCCATTTTAGCGGAGCGGCCCGGGGGGACGTCCGCTTGTCGTAAACAACCTCAACAAGCGTCCACGTACAATGCCATTATTTTGCCAGTTCTGTATTTCGGGAATTAATCTCTAATGTTTTAAGTGCCTTTGCTTTTTTTCCCTTTAGATCTCAACCTGATGGACAAATGTCTGGATGGAGTGCTGAACAACAATAACTATGAGTCAGATGTCCTCAAGGTAAGATCCAAATAATGTCAAACTCATGTGACGAAGATGTCGCCATGTGCTAAGCTTTGCCTTTCCCCTCCAGAACTACCTGTCCTCCAGGGGGAAGACGTGGAAAGATCTGCTCCACCAGTCTTTGCAGGGATTACAGCAGGGGGATTACTCTCTGACAGGTGAGCTCTCTCACGTCCCTCAGGCGTCGAGTCCCTGGAGTGCTGAAGCTTCAGATGAGACTGACACCGTTACAGAGTCGGAAAACAAAAAGCAGCTGTTTAATATAAAGTGAATGAACAGTCGAGCGACCGGGGTTTAGTGTGACCACCTGACCTTCTGACTGAGTCTCCAGAGCTTTGCAGGGGACGGATTCAGTGTGTCGCTCCTGTGTGGTCTCACGCAGGAGGCCTCAAAATCTTCTGTCTCCTCATATAATCCCCAGCAGATTTTAAGATTGTGACGCTGTGGGAGCCATACCTTTCCTACCACTGCTTTCAATTTGTACCAGGAGAAAGTTCCATATTGTTCCAAAGGGAAAGTCTGAGCAGAGTTCTGCAGGTTTCCTACTCTGAGTGTTTCCTCAGTGAATGATGCTCAGTCTGGTTTAACTTCCTGTCAGACCGCCGTATCTCTGCGAACACCATCCTGTGCTTCGGCTGCGGCCTGCGAGCGTTCAGGGAGCTGGCGTACAAGTACAGAGAGAACATCCCTCCGTCTGAACTTCCAGGTCAGAAACGTCTGCGGTCGTGTTAGTTTGTTGTTTTTTTTAATTCGCATATCTTTGTGTGTTTCTGAAGCTCTGCTGTTCTGTCCTCAGCCGCCGTAACCTCACGTCCCGACTGCTACTGGGGGCGCAACTGTCGCACGCAGGTCAAGGCCCACCACGCCACGTGAGTCGTCCCGTCTGCCCGCCGAGGCGCAGACAGCTGCGCCCTAGTGGCTGAATGGTGAAACTGCAGATAATGCAGAACGTTGATTCGTATACTTATTCAGTATTTTATCAACTATTTTCAGTCTCCCCTCTGTGAATTTCCCCTCTGTGGAATTCAGTGTTGATGCAAACTGTGGTGTTTTAATTCATTTTACCACTAGAAGGAGTTGTTGTATAAACCGTTTCCAGTCCGGCTGGGATCCTGTCACCTCTGCTGCTCTAACAGTTTCTCTCTTTTGTTTCAACTTTAGAAAGTTCAACCACATATGTGAGCAAACCCGTTTCAAGTGCTGAAGGAGCCGAAGGAGCAGCGCGGTTCAATTCCCTCCGTCGCTGAACATCTCATGCATGTAGGAGACGCCGTCTTGTGGCGTTACATCTGTGTCCATGTTTGCCTTATGCAACGAATTACAATCAGTGTGGGTTTTCCTGTGGCGGCCAGGGCTTCACCTCGACGCAGGGCTGTGTGAAATAAAGCTATGCACTAAGAGAACGACATTCACGGTTTAGGAAAGCGTCCTGCTGCTTCTTACACGCTCACACTCGGCTGGGAAATAAACGCCAGCCCCCAAACTGGAATCAAACATTGTTGCTCGTGCATTTTTGCTATTTTTATGCATATAAGTTATGGCTGTTTGTTTGTTTTGTTTTGTTTTAGTTGGATGGTGATGAATGAATATCATGAGCGTCACAGTAAATGAATCATGGCGAGCTGCTGCCCTGTTCCAAACCGCTGGCTTCAGATGCCGTTGGCGAGAGGCTGGCGTCGCTGGAATATTGTGGTGCGATGAGAACAGTTGTCGAATTTCATCGAGGCAACAGTAAATCCATCAATAGTCCAGGCGGTGAGGCAGTTTCAGGCTCGTGCACAAGCCGCTACCGGCATCCAAACCGCTAAGCCCGGACAATATTGGCTAATGCGCACGCAGCACGTCCCGCAGCGCTCTGCCGCTGGCCCGGGGCATTCGCCGAGTTCCCAGGCGAGGGCAGAAAGCCACGTCAAAGCCCCTCATGCTCGTACAAGGGCAGATTTGTAATCCCATGTGATATTTGTATAGGATTTCATGTCTGTGGGAAGGGGATCAATGTGCTGTAACGCCGTCGGAGGGCACAGGGGCCTCCGTTGTATGCTTTGCTCTGGATAATCATCTCCAAGGTGATTAAAGTAGTGTAGAAGGAACATGTTGTGGGAGCCTCGCAGTCAGGGCTAATCTGATGAAATGCACAGTTACTCTGCGTGGACGGCGCTGCGGGCGAGCCGTGACCCGCCCCGCGTGTTTTCAGGGGCTTTCATGGATTCAGAACGGTTCCCGTCTGGAGCAGAACTTTAACAACAGTTTAAAAAGGGAGAAGTTTGTACAATACTACCATCGTATATTCAGTCGATCACATCAGGTCACACTATTTTTGTGTTTTACGAGTTTACTGCCAGCTGCATGTAATCCTCTCTCAATCCTGCTCTTTCCCCCAGTATTATTTCTCCTGTTAACGTTAATTTTTATGTTTTGCTGACAAGTGTGATGGGTTTAGTTTGATTTTTCTCTGGTTCCTCAGGTACAAACGGCTGCTGGTTTTGTGGTTTAAATTGTAGTTTCGCCATTAGGGATGGCTTGTCTGTTGTTTTCACAGTAGGCGAGAGGATTTGTTCAAACTGCTGCGTAACTGTCAGAATATGACTTTTTTTTTTTTTTTGCCTTATTTAGTCAAAATATTAGCATGTTGAGCTTGAGAGGCCTTATATATTAAAATGAAATGTTTTTTTAATTTTACTTTTACTATTTTTAGTGTGAAGAATAGGGAAGTAGAAGAAAATCCAGCACACTTTGTGCTTTCACCTGATAAACACTGGTTTTATTTTTAATGTTTTAGTATTTCAGAAGATTAAGAGAAAAACATTTTTTTTATATAATTGTTGGACCTTTTGCACATTTTTCTCATGTTTATAGGTTTTTTTTTTTGTCGTTAATCTTAAAGATTTGATCTCCAGTGTATGGGAGGTCACCTGATCATAATCATATGAAGGATTTCTAGAATTAGATTCACAAAGTTATGTCCTTTTAAAAAAATAACGTATTAGCAGCCCGTGCCATATGACCACTGGTTCCGTTTGTGTGGTTTAGTATTGTCGCTGGTTGTTTGTGAATGGGCTCCTTCCTGAGTCGATTTATGGCCTTAGCGAGGTGGTTTTTCTTTTTTTTTTTAACCTTCTCATTCATGGTGGGTCTACATTGGCATTCCTCAGCAGCTCAGGCCCTCAGCACAAGTCCAGTCGATCCCCCCCCGACGGCGTGGCTGAGTTTTAATTATTCCCCTACAGGAGATCTGGGCACCCTAAGCCAACAATAGTCCCAAGCCGCCCCAATCAGGAACTGGTATTAGAGACTTTGGAAGGCGCGCTTCGCATTCTCCCTGGGAAGGAGTGTGTGCACGTGTGTGTTGTGTTGTATGAAAAGACAAATATTTACTCACTTTGAGCGCAAAAAAAAGTGTGGACCAAGCTGCCCAGCAGTGCGGGAAGAGGCCGGTCTCGCTCTACCTCATCTCAGCTCTCGGGAAGACGAGCTGAACCGACGTCAGTCGGAGAGTCTCGGCGTTCCGGACGGAGACTCGCCGACGGCCGCAGACTCTGTATGCAATGCACTTATTTTCACAGTTAGTCGAGATTCTAATCAAACGTAGTCGGATCAGTGTAGGGTAGCAGTTGGAATACGCAAGTGACATCTCTGTGACAAACGTGTTTAAATGAATGATCTGTGTTGTATTAGCGATGCTCCAGTTGTCTGTTTGAAATGCTTCTCATTTGCTTGTTTATCTTAAATAAACCACTGCTATAGCTGGGAGTGAAACCGGACCTGGTTTTTTTTTTGTGTGCCATCTCTTGGTTGGTTTGGGGAAAACTTGATCAAACGTCTTTTATACAGCATAAGAGAATAAACTGGGAAAACTCCCGAACCGGTTTTAAAATAAAGATCAACAGATCTCCTCTAGTCAGATCACCACTTTAATGACATTGTCTTTAATAAAACTTTACATTAATCCAAAACAGTTTAAATACTACCGTGAGTGCTACTAGTCTCCAAACTAAATAATGGTGTATATTAATACTTCATATGCAGGTCATTTAACTTCCCTTTTCAAATCCGGCGTCGGCTTTAGGAGCACGAACAAGTTATGCAAGAAGCGCTCCGATGCCGACGCCTGTGGATGATCTACGCACTGCACAACACTTTTAAGGTAACGGGGAAGCGAGTCGAGAGGCGAGACAGGCGGCATGAGACCTGCGATGAAAGAGTGACTAACGGCAAAGTGCACCGAGTGTTTTAACTGGAGAGCATCGAACTGGAACCGACTCAGACACGCTGGAGGGAGGCGCTCGGAGCAGTGATCAGAAAATACATTTTTCAATTATACTTTGTAATAATAATAAAAAAAAAAAAAAAACACCTCAGCAGTCAGTGCCTTGGTATAGAAAGCAGCATATTATTCCTTCTTTGACATAATTTTGTAGAAGTATGAAGAGAAACTAGAGTGAAGGGAGAGATATAGATGTATATACGACAACGGGACGCTACAGAATCTGTGGTCACGGTTCTGGGATTAAAGGAGCCAGTTACATGTCTCACAGTGACACTAGAGAGAGTCCAGGAATGCAGAAGAGGCTCAGCAGAGTCTGTGCTCCTCGCCGTCTCGTCACACGTGGCCGCTGACGCCGCACAGCTCCGTGTGCGGCGGCTGCCTGTCGCCGGCGGCGGCGCCGCGTTCGCCAGACGGGAGCGGGCCGACCCCTCCGGACACCTGGCTGCCCCAGGGCCTCCACGCCTCGCTCCTGCTGCTCTTCCCCTCCAGCTTCCCCCTCGCCAGTCCGTTGGGCGCGGCGGCGGCGGTCTGGTCCAGGTGCTCGGCCGGGACCAGGGGCTGCCGGTCCTCCTCCTCGGAGATGGCGAACACCGGAACGCTGATGTGGTCGCCCTCCCCGGCGAAGTCGCGCCTCTTGCCGGCCTGGCCGCTCTCCATCTGACACTGGGCGGAGGACGACGGGGCGGCGGCGGGCTCCGCGGGGGGGCCGGGGGCGTGGAGGGCCCCGCACGACTTGGCCGGCTCCGCCGCCGCCGACAGCAGGCCGAAGCACGGCCCCGTGAAGCGGGAGCGCCGCAGGTTGCTGGCGGAGTTGAGGCGGCGCTGCCTCTGCGCGGTGTGTGTGAGGGGGTAGGAGGCGTTGCTGATGGACGAGTCGGACAGGACGCTGGCGCTCGCCTTGGCGTCCAGGTGGACGTCGGAGAAGACTTTGCGGCCGTCGCCGGTTTCTCTGCAGTCGGCCCCCAAAACGGAAGGAGCCTGGAAAGACACGGACGAAGACGAGAGCGTGATCTGACAGGAAACGCACACAAAACTATGAGTGCAAAAAGCAGAGAAGCTGAAGTACTGACGCTGTCCACCAGCTTGGTGAAGGGACTGGTGGAGTTCCAGCTGCACCACCTCTTATGGAGCTGCGGCAGCGGCGGCAGGAAGTCCTGGAAGGTGCGAACGCTCCACGCTCTGGGCCTGGAGCCGCCGCCGCCGCCGCCGTCCTTCATGGACCGGGCCCCGGCCGGCGAGGCGGAGGAGTCCGGCGAGGGCCAGTCGCCCGCGGGGCCCGGGCCGGTGTCGCTGTGCCGCAGGAACCGCTCCCTCTGCTGAGAAACAACATCCAGAGGCCTCCGGGTTAAAATCAGCAGATTATCTGGTGGAAAACACGAGCGGTCACGCTGCTGGAGGTTCTACTCTACACCTGCTCCGGGACCACAAACCACGACGTGCTGAAAACAAGTCAACACGCCTTCCCCAGAGGAACAAAGGTCAAAGGGCGAGAGAGGATAAACAAACTAATTAAGTAAAAAAAAAAAAAAAAAGAGAGAACCGCGCAACATAAACAGCTCACATATCAGAGGTGGCTTTATGTTCATGCACTCAACTGCAGCTGCGATGGTCGCTGACCTGCACACAGCAGCAGGCCGGCCACCGAGCCCGGCACGCATCTCCTGAACCCGGCGCCGACTGAGAACAACAACCGCTTCACCTCCGCGTGAAAACAACAGGAAACTCACTCCTGTGTCAAGCAGCCGATCCCCGTTCTCCTTCATGGTGCTTTTCATGGAGCACGGACAGTTTTATTACCGCTTACTGTTTAGCTTCTGAATGAACGAGATCACACCTCTCACTCTCATTAGCACAGTTGACAATATTGGCAATATATTCTCTTACATTGGAAATATATAAAATATCACACTGCATTGGTGGGTGTTGTTATACAACAAACAGCTATAAATGTTTGTTTTTATTTACTTTGCTTTAAGAAAAAGGAAAAGATTAATCAATTTAATACTGATTCTCACTGAAAATTTTGTTTCAGTTTTCAAAAAAATTGGTTTCAGAATATCTTTCAGGTTTCATTGTATTGATTTCAGGATCCATCACCAGGCCTGAAAGACAAAGGAAGAAAATACTAGACTTTTTTAAATTAATTTATAAATAATAATAAAAATAGCAGAGAAAAGGAATGAAGAGAGGAAAAATCTCACCTTCATTCTTAATTAGCTGCACTTTAATTAAAACTCTAAAACTTCATCAGTTTTAAAAGAGTATTAAACTGGTTTCATTCACAAATATGAAATTAAACTGATTGAATAGATTCTGTCATTCGAGTTTACATCAAAATTAAATTTCAGTGCAAAGGCTCAGAGCACAGCAGGAACACTGACAGAAACTAAACAAAAACAGAATAATATCGCACATAACAGATAAATATATTGAGCTATCTGTACAGAGATCTGAATAAGAACCACTGCGCTACAGCAGAACGTGTATTTACTCCACCAAAATAATTTAACATCACATACATGATGCCATTTTTCCACTGTTGTCACATTTTTACTCCTCTTCAAGTTAATAAGTTAATTTGTTAGTCTTTTCCTTCCCCAAGTATCTGTGCTTGTCGTGTGAAGATTGGAGCACTCTGACTGCGTCAGTTGTTCAGAGATTTCAGGAAGCGTCTCTCTGCACCTGCTGCGTTTCCGCCGCTCACACCTGAAATTCTCCCTGCAGATTTTGTTTTGTACGACATTAATGGATTACTGAGAAGGAACTGCTGATTAGCTTAGCCCGCTCAGTCATACAGCCGCCCGGCCCGGAGTGTGTGTGTGTGTGTGTGTGTGTGTGTGGCTCACGTACAAATCTCATCATTATTTATTAAGTATATTAAAGCTGTCAAGGGAACAGCAGGGGCTTTGGAATGATTTCAGTCACATTCATGGAATCGTGTATACACACACACACACACGCACATGCATGCATGCATGCACACACACACACCTACCATATTAAGTTCATCTTACGAGCCCAACAACAAACAAAAGAGCGTTTGAGGGATCCTGAACTGAACGAGCAGCCATCAGAGGCTAAAAGTGATCGACAGCTTAGACTAACAAAGGTCACTTGATCATTTTTGATCAGTCAGCAGCTGCTGATGGGGGGAGGGGGGTGGCGGGGTGGGGTGGGGTGGGGTGGGGGTGGATTTAGGGGTTACACTCATCAGAAAGAGATAATCCTCCCAACAGAGTCACTAGCAGCTAGCTTTGTCTAGACAAGAATTAGCTTGGGGTTTAAATAAAATGTTCTTTCGCTCGCTAAAGCCCCCGGGAACACAATGGCAACTTGTAGAATTTGACACATGAGGCAAAGAATCGGCCATTCTCTGCCGTCGGTTCCAGATTGGAGACCTTCCGGGGCCACCTGGAGTCAAACCCAGTCCGACGCTTTTCATTTTGACCCGGGCTTCTCATCACGCTGCCTGCAGCAGGTGAGCTCTGAAAGGCTCCTTACTGCTGCATTCTGAATATAGCTGAAGTTCCTCTTTCTCAGATGGCAGCTGAAGGCTCAGAGCGTGTCCATGATATGTAGAAAGACAAAAACAAAACAAAAACTCCATAACCTGGAAGGTAAACTGCCACCAAACCAGGTATTAAAGGTTTCCTTAACATCACTTCCATAGATGTTTGCATTGAGGACACACACACACACACACACACGCAGGCAGACCACACACTGTGCAGAAAAGCGTGCATGACACACACCAACACACACACACACAGAATTGGAGCTGGGAATCTGGCTCTGGAGATAATACTCCATTAGCCGAGGCTGCAGAAAAGCCTGCCAGTCCTTCAGACGGCTGCCAGAGTTGTTTTATGCCAACTCTTATTCCAGGAGGACACAAAGGAGAGCAGGGGGGGGAAATGTGGGGTTCAACTATTGCTTCTTCAACTCTCCTCCCATCTTTTAATTATCCTCATTCCTCATTTATGTCCTCACAGTTTTCATAGTTTCGGACTTCCTCCCTGGCGTACAGCGCCACAATGGTGTGGGTCTGGTGCGGAACAGCGGGTCGATTCAGAGCGATGGAAGCCGCGCCACCTCTCATGATCACCGTTTCAGGAATCATTTCCCCGAAGGGAAGGAGACCGGCGCCACCGGCGTGGCGTTAAGATTAAATAAACAGCCCCCATCTTCACTGGAGGCCATCGGAGCGCCTGTCCACCTCCAAAACCAACCCGCATGATTTTTAGGTTGACGACCCAGCTTGCATGTAACACTGCCGTCTTTCAATCACACTGTTGTTGTCTTTTTTAAATGTGATCTGACAGAACTGCACCCAGAACAGCGCGCTGCCTCACCGTGTACTGGGGAAACGGGACGGCGCCGGCGGTCGGCGACGGGGACACCATGAACACCTCATCTGCTCCCAGGTCGAGTTCGGTCAGGCCGCCGCACGACAGGTCCACCTCTGCACTCTGGGGAACGTCGACCCCGACGCCGGCTGGGAATCAGCAGACAAATCAGCTGTTATTGAAACGTTGAGGGGAAATCCAAGACAAGTGAGTCAGTGAGGCTTGTTTGTTGTTGAGCAGAGCAGTGAGCCATGTGACCGCTGCACTGTAAGTTGAAGGCTTCGATGAAACAACATTCAGAGTAGGCTAATCTGAAGCGCTTCGCTGTTCCTAAGCTGCGTGTTTCGGTGTAAACTCTGTGACTGGAGCGACTGTATTCCCCTGTTGTTCACACTACTCCCAGGCTGCTTTGTGGGTTAAACGCTACAACCCACAAATCTCCCGGCCTGGATCCCGTCCCACTGAGCGAGAGCGAGAGAAGTCTTTGGATTGTTCCAGGATCATGCCTGCGTGCCGCTCCAAGACTAATGCAATTTTCCCTTCCAATGAAACTCCACAGACCCACCCTGGAGTTCGCACACAGTCTCTCCTCATTTTCCAAATTTCAGGTAATGTTTAGCAGCAACATCTGAAAGCTGGCAGGGAAAACAGCTTTCAAACAATGATCTTGATTGAGAATCCCAAACAGAACCGTCTCATTTTTTCTCGATTAAGCCGAGGACGAGGAACGGATTAATGATAGATTTACAGCTCCTGCAGATGTTTATCTCCATTCCTAGAATATTTCCAGTCAAATGTCTAAACACATGCAGATATAAATCAAGCAGAAGGATATCTGCCGAGATAAATCGTCATTCTTTGAACATGAGAGAAGCTTCATTTAGTTTTAATTAAAAAAAAATGTATGTTTTTAATGCACATTTTGGCTAACATCGTTTTTTCCGAGTGTGTATACTTCAAACCTGCGTGCTGCTGGCCGTCCTTGTTGCCGCCCTGCTCGACGGCCGTCTCCAGGTTGGCCTGGTTCTCAGCGATCAGCTGCAGCTCGCTGACCTCGGCCCCGGCGTTCTGGACTCCCTCTGGCGCCTGCAAAACAGCAGCGGGCCGTCCGCTTTATCTGCACGGCCTCAAGATTGCAGCATCAAAGCAAACACGCTCAGGACAGGTGTTTGATTATATTTTTAAAAAAAAAGGAAAAAAAACCTTCACTGCACAGCTGTGGAAACGTCTTCTGATACACAGAAGCACAAACTCAGCAAAAAAGATAACGCCATGACGTCAATGGGGTTTAAACGGCGCCGGCGTGACTTATCTCTTTGGAGTCAAACTAGCCGTTGGATTGAAAAAAAATAAGTATTTTGCTGCAAATGCTATAGGTTTTACACAATGGTGAAAGCTTTAAATGTGGAAAAACTTTGAAAAGCGTATTTATTTTATTGAAAACCTTTGCAGTTTTCAACATGAATCAACTATCAGCATGAATTCATACTGACGAGGACGTGTTTCTGAGATTAGGATGAGCCGATATCTTACAGCTCGTCTTAATGAAAATGTAGGAACTAAAAGCAGAAGTATTTATTTCTGAGGGGAGGGCTTCGCTGCGCCTGTACCTCAGAGTTGCTGGATGAACAGGAGCTGCCTCTTTTTGGACACAGCTTGGGTCTGGAAAACAGCAAACATCACAGAAAATCTATTTACAATTACAAACAAGAAACAACTTTGATTAAACGTGCTCCGTTTTACCACTTCATGCTGCATTTCGGTATTTTTCACAATAGGAATACAGAACAGAGGAACGTATGGTCACGGTTACTGCTTCCGGATCAAAATTTTAGCTCTAAATCAGAAACTGTAAACCATATTTACATGTTTGTTTTGACTTCTTTAAAGGTATTCAATAAAAATAAACTAAATAAAATTAGTCTTATGTGTGATGAAGCTGTTAGAACAACTAAAACCCTTCACAATCAGACAATTAAAAATTCACAAAATGACTTTTAAGGAAATTCTACATCCTGTTGCCACATTGTGTTACACTGCTGAGCTCCTACTACCATCCTGGAACAGAATATCTAACGTACCGAACATTCATCTAATCCGTCATTCAGATTGGTATTTGGAAATAGACACACTATCATTACTAGTGTGAAACATGGAGTCATGATTTTTAATACTGTCAGGTAAAAACATCAGTCAGGTGCTGAAATAGGACACAGATGCGAATGAAGGACGGAAGAGCGGCTCACATTTATTTTACCTGAGCAAAGTAGGAGGAGGAGAAAACTCCGTTATTTTCAAGTGAACTGTCCGCTGTGGTTATATCATCCCTGTTATTTTGTTCTGTTTTTAAATTCATGCAAACCAGTGAAGCATGGAGAAACACTTGAACAAGTACCCTCTTATTAAAAATTGCTCTTACAGCTGAATGAGTTCATTAGCAGACAGTGGTCAACTGAGGCCAACCCCTGCTGCAGCTGCCCTCCACCTTTGGCTGTTTTCTGACCAGAGGAATCTTTAGGAATGAAGCTCACCGCTCACAACAGCTCACCAGGCCACTTGTTTTTTCTGTTTTTAAATGGTAAATCTGTTTAAGCGACAAGGAACAAACGTATTTTCCAAAAACCTACCGGAGCAGCCGTGCTTGTCACTTTGATGTTTCGCAGGAAAAGCATTTCCCTTCGCTCCCGAATGACTTGTGCTGTTTGTTCTCTCAAATTATCCTTTCATTTTACCGAACACGTGTTCCCAATTTGGCTGTCATTAATGGAGATAACCTGCAGAGCTGCTGTGCCTGACAGACGAGTTGGATCCACTGAGCCGCACTGAAGATTAACACAAATCACAGCAAGCCACGAATCTAAAAACCTGCTTTCTGTCTGGAGCCAGGGCACAACAAACACTCAGCCTGTCCGTACAGGTAGTATTACAATCCTCCAAACTTAACTCCCCGGTTTGTTTCCATTGTCCCCTGGGATGCGAGAGGGAACAGCCTGTGAATTACACCTTTTGATTGCCTGACAATGCCGGCCGTACTCTCCTTGTTGCCCCTTTTTTTCCAGCACGCACCCGCCCATTCACTTTCATGCGGCCTGGATGTTTTTGTGTTCTGGAGGGGGGGGGGATTGATGCCAGCTGCTGTACCTTGAATGCCCCGCCGTCTACGGTGAGAATGCCGCACATCAAGGGAGCCGCACGCTTGCAGCCGGAGCCAACTAATCGCCAAAGGTCACCACATCACAGGCCGCGGCTTCCAGCTGAGTCAACATGGCGAAGTCGTGACAGTGCCGGGCCGCGTCTGCGTGCGAGCGCTTTCTGCCACGACCGCCAGTTTCATTCACCGAAGATAAGACTTGTGAACTTTCTCAAGAGAATAGTAAGGACGCAGTTAGAGGCGGTTAATCTTAGTTTCGAACACACTCATCAGCCTAAACACATCAGAGCTGGGGTTCAAAGGAAGTATCAATCCTTTCAGCTTTTAGTCATAGAAAGGAAAAATATGAATTTCATAAGTGAGATATAACCGCAATAATAGTAAAACAGCCATGGCTCAATCTAGTTGATGTGAAAGTGACTTTGGCAGAAAAAAATAAACTCAGTCTGATGCGAGATGAAGTGAACCTGAAGCTCCTGGTGATCAAACATCAGGCTTCTTTACATATTTACAATAGTCAAGACATTTTTTTCCCCACAGTTGTTAGCAAAAAACCTTTATATTTAAGTAGACTTAATACTGTAAAATCATGGAAAACCTTAGCTTCTGATTATTTTTGTTTTGTTTTCATGTAAATTACCAATATATGCAGGACATTCAAAAAGTATTTTGTCCTTTATGCTCCTTAAAATTTTCAAAACTTTAATTTCCAAATATGCTGATAGAGTGCTGTTGAATTCTTTTCTACACAGTGAATAAAGCCCGAAAACTTGCACCCCTTTAAATTCGGAAGCTCAAGCTTAAGCCGTTGTGCTTTTTCCTTCAAACGGGATGCGACGTCAATTCGCCTCATACTCCACAAATGAAAACATGATTTTAGCTGATGTAGAAATGCACATTTTACTGTTTTAGTTTCAATTGTAATAACTGCACTTCTATGGCGAAGTTTTTTTATTTCTTATTTTTTTATTCCATGTGCAGGTGGGGACTCCGATGTATCACGAGGAGATCTTTTATACAAGGGAAAGAAAAACGTTAAAAAAGTAGATAAAGTGAGCTGTGCTCCTGTTGTATCCGCCTGTATGGGGATAACTAATGGCCTTGAGCTTAGGTCCCATTTTCACGATGAGATTTCCAGTGAAATGTCACGCACTGTTACTGTCCATCTACTCATTCATGAGCAGAAGAACTACTTACCAAGGCCTTTGTAGAAAAGACTTAGATCAAAATCCAGGTTGAAGGGGAAAAAAAAGGAAAAAAAAACCCTAGTATTTCCTGTTTTGTTTGTATTTTGAGGACCGCTGAAGTCGTGTTACCTGAAAATGATGCAGAGGGCACTGGTAAGTATCATAGCGAAGAAGGCGGCGCCGCTCACGGCGGCCAACAGAGAGTCCGTCCTGCTGGCTGCGGGGGCGGCGGCGGCGGCGCGCCGCTCCCCTCCCGGCTCGGTCAGGTTGTGATAGTGGAACAGGAGCGCGAAGCCGCGGCCCCAGTGCGTGGTCGTGATTAGCTCCATGATGACCTCCACCATCTCCCGGCTCGAGCCGAACACCAGCTGGCTGCTGGGGGGCCGTTTGGAGCCACAGAACCTGGAGGAGAAGGTGATGAGGTCTGAGATGTAGAGGACATCGTGGGGACAGGCATCTAGCACAGACTGCTGCGTCTCGGCGCTCACGGATGGCGTGTCGGTGGAGGGCGGCGGAGCCGGGGTGGTCTCGTCCGCAACTGAGCTCAGGTTGAAGCTGGCTTGAGGGTTTCCCCTCAGGTGGGACGAGGAGGCGGAGTTGATGGCTCTGTCCCCTGGAGGCACAGCCCCGGGCAGGAGGAGCAGAGAGGGAGGAGGCGGCGCCGGAGGCGAGCCGGAGGAGGCGTCTGCTGATCTTTTGGCGGAATTTGAGACTTTGGCAAGTTCCATCTTTGTGGATTGTTCCTGGACCACGACCTGCTTGATCTCCCCGTCTCGGGAGGATTGCCGGCTCTTCGGCGGCGCCTCCTCGGCACTCTCAGTCACGCCATCTTTAGCCGCCGACGAGGCTTCGCCCGCGGCCAGGCCGCCTGGAGTTCCAGCCACCTCTTCATCCGCCTCGTCCTCGTCGAAGTTAGAGAAAGCGGAGTACTGCGTGGCAGCGTCATGGCTCTCAAACACGTCAAAGTCAAATATTTCCAGAATCAGCTGGTAGTCCACAGGTACGACGAACTGCCACACGCAGTGCGTCCCAGACGAGTAGTTGTAGGGGAAGCCAGGGGACAGAATCAGGCCTTGGACGTCCACCACATCCACCTTGGCACCGCAGTCAAAGTACACCTGGAACGGGAAGGACAGAAAGTCAGCCGTGCCACAAATCCACAGATCTCAATCTTCCACATCTTCAGGCTCACGCCGGCGCCGTTTGCCAGCGAAGACAATTAAGCTGATTCACACAAAGGGCTGAGCACAGCACAGGCACTGCCAAGCCAGTTCACATCAGTGCCACCCATGCTGGCGTATTGGGTTTCAAAACTATTTTATTACGCTCTATCAAGCCGCGCTTTTAGGTAATGGCCACTAAGTGATTATGTTTCTTATGTCAAAAGGCAGGAATGACGAAGGCGAATAATACACCCAGGCTGCAAACCGACTCTCCCCGACATAAACCAGCTTGGAACTGAACTATTCAACTCTGCTGTTCTGTCTTTGAATCAAAGCCGGAGTTCTGCCTGTACTCATGGCCTGGGTAACCCTGAGGGAAGCAGGGTATTTCTTCAAACATGCTGGCTGTAATTCTTCCCAGGTGTGCGGGGAGGTGAGGGGGGACCTGGGCCTTAAGCAAAGGCAGATGTGTGGCTGGGCCAGGGAGCGGAGGACCAGACCTTTGTAGGGGTCCTGCGTGTTTATGAGCTTTCATGTTGGCCACAGTCGTGGACTGTGGGAATGCCCCGGACTGGCAGGCCGGCTTGCCAGACAGGTAACAGCTCGACGCCCGCGGGCGACGCTTATGCTCTGGACCCAACTGAAAGCATACAAGATCTCTTTGAGATTGCAGTTGGGGCGGGAGGGGTGGGAAGGGCATCGGGGACACGGGGAAAGCTAAAATCTCCGGAGCCAGACGGCCACTTTGATTGCTCCAACGGACCATCTATCCCCATCCCTACCCCAAATGCACCTATCAAAGGCATTCCTCAGACAGTATATTTTAAGAAGCAAAACCTCCGTGTAATTCTGACTGGGAGAGTGGGGCACTTGCTCGGCCCTCGGGTCATTAGGATCAGACCAAAGACCCTCTTCGTAGTTCATACAGCAGTCATCCTCGGAACATATTAGAGACGCCGCGGAGGTCAGAGAGGGCAGGATGAGCTGCACCATCCAGCAGCAGGTCGACAGCTAAAGCAACTCTTTCTTGATTGCTGTGAACTTAGTTTAACTTGCTGACTATTTTTCATGATGCAAAGTTTTGCACCTAAATTTGTCAGCAGCAGAGTTCGAAGTTTGTCTCACAATGATAAAGCATTCGTCCTGTGTTTGTTATTATGACAGACTGCTACTTTACTGCTGGATCAGGTCGTACGGCACAGATCTCAGACCGAACCAATTAAATGATGCCAAGGAAAACATCTGCATAAAAGTAAATGCGTTCCTTTCTTTTAAACCAAAGGGAAGGCAAACCTACCTTTCCACCTTTAAGTATGATTTTTAAAGTTTAACATGTCGACATAAAAAAAGTTTATTCTATGCAACTTTTGACAAGTGCAAAAAAGAGTTAAATGTTGAAAAATGTATGAGTTTGTGTTTTCATTTTACATTCTGCTTCTTAAAAATAAATGATACAAAATGGCTTTGGAAATACTCAGAAATAGGTGCTTCTCCAGTCGCTTCTTTCATTTTTTTTATTCTTCTTAAAGTTTCTCTCACACGGTTCTGTGTGATGTTCTCTCTGTAGACAGTGGAAGACCATCCACTCCTGGCTCCTGGCCTCTCCTGAATATCCCGGGGAGCAAAGCCATCACATGTACATAGTCACAAAGCGCTTTTCAATTTTCGGCCTGGAAGCAACGGTTATCAGAAGTAAACAAAATCCTCTCAGCAGAAACAAGATACTAACATAAAAGGTTAAATGGTCAATTAACGGCCTAACTGAAGATGTCAATATGAGAACTCCTGGCGCAAAATACAGTGAAATGTCTCCTTCAATCCTGCTGCAACTAATGCAACAACGCCCCAACTATCATTTCACTGGAGCCTCTTTCGTCCCGGGTTCAGCCCACAGACCATATGTTTGACAGAGCTGACCACGATGACAGAAAGCGTGAAGGAAACACTTGCTCCAGTCAGAGGCACACAGCTCCAGAGGGGCTGGAACTTTTGCTCCAGACATGCTTTTGCATTCTCTGCAGATATTTTTCTGTACAACGTCAGATGGGTGAAATCCCCAGTTCCTCTGGAAAGACGTTTTGGGTGATTTGCATGATCAATAAATCCATATCCAGTATTTGCGCGGCACAGTCAGTAGATTACACCAATCACTGCGACACCTCCTCTTAAAATTAGTCGTAGTTTTATCCGTTGATATGTTTTTTTCTTTTTGAAAACTTAAGATGTGAGCGGGTCGAGCGATCGAGGCTGCAGGCAGGTGAGAAATAGGGAAACGTAGCGACTCTCACTGTATTTTTCAATATCGAGTTTTTGGAAAATGTCAATCTCAAACTATTTGCAATGCTCAAACACTCAAAAACTTTCAAACACTATAGAACTCTCACACATTTAAAACTATTAGACAACTCCGTAAAAAGCAGTAAAATGTAATGAAATGTCTTCAGTCATGTTTGTGTTCTGCTGCACTTTCAGGAGATACAATATGTGGAACAGTGCCCGACAAGGAATGCAACAAAACAACCAGCCTGCTGCGGGACAGTTTCCTAATTACATTTAAAAACAGTAGCAGCGTTGTGGAGGAAACTTAACTATGTCTGGAAGCAGTGACGACACTCCCGGTGGTCTACGAAGCCCTGAATATCTGATCTTCTGATATAGTCGATCCAGATGTAAAGACCGCCAAATATTTGGAAAGAGGTTCTAGAAAAGGTTCAGTTCAGTTTAAAAGTCAGGCTGAGCTCCTTTGCTGCTGCATGCAGCATTGTAAAAGCAGTTTTTCATTTTCTGCACTGTGCCTTTAACTTTTGCATTAATTTGCTTTCAAAGGTTTTTTTCTTCTTTCAAATTTAATTCTGCATTCATTATTTCATCATTTTGTCCTTGTTTCTAAAATGTTCAAGCGTCCTAACATTAAAAATGTTTGCACCATTTATGGTTAAAGAAAAAAAAATTAATGTTTGTGTGTGGTTTTTGGAAGTTACAGCCATCTCACTTTATATTTAGTGAAAGTTGCAGCAGCGAAGGCGCGCTATTCCACATGCGCCGCGTGCAAACCGGCCAGAAATGAATGTGATAAAGCAAAGAATTACACGGGTGACATTTGAACAGGCCAAATGCCATTCCTGCTGAGGTTAGAGAGAGTAAGCCGATTTGGGGTGCACTGTGCTCGCAGTGAAGTTGCGCAATAAAGGGGAACCACTTCACAATATGGGGGCATAACAGGGGTAGAGGAAGACAGCGTGTCCCCCTTCGGCACAAAAATCACCAGCGGCGAGAGAATGTATGCCTCTTCTTTTATCTCGACACCATGTTAGTCTGCCTGACACTTCAGCCCTCATTTAAAAACTTGGTTTGAGTATTTCTTTAACTTGGGGGAAAAAAATAGAATAAAAATAACATTTAAAGTTGTGGGAAAACCGTTGGTTTGTAATGATGAAAGAAGAGGAGTGTAATATATGGAGGCTGCAGCAGGACGAGGCAGCTGGGAGGTCCCCAGCACCCTGGGATGTACATGCTAGACTACACATGAAAGAGCCCCAAAGTGCCACAGTGTCGAATGGAAATGGGACATTCTTATAATGCCAAACATGTCAGTTCTGTTACATCACAGGCCACTCCACTGGCAGGCCGCTAATTATTCAGGGATGCCTTTTCTCATGGCCAAACAATGGGCTGCAGTGCCGTTTTAGCGAGCCACTCCGCCAGCGGGGAGGGCGGATAATATTTTAATGAAGTGATGCTAATAAGAACGAGGCAAGGCGAAAGTTTACATAAGAGCCCACCGGTCACTGCGTCCCAGTTGTGTCGGTGACGGGAGCGTCCCCGGACAGAAGTACATCAGCCCGTCGCGTAATTGACTGAGATGACTTGCTCAGTGAAACATCAGACCAGATGCTGTCATTACCCAGAGGCCCCCCAACCGGCGGTATTGTTCCATCGTTTTCACTTCGTATTAGGACATCTTTACGAGCGAGAAAAAAGTTCCAATCACATTCCATGATGGCGTTCATGTGTCTGTCTAATTATCAAAGAGCTGGCGTTAAATCTGCTGACTGACGCTCTCAAACTGTCTGAATCTCACATTCGGTTTACTAGACAAAATTGTTGATTGATGTGCACTGTACTGAATTTCGGGGACCAAAGAAAGAAAAATAATTTAGATATGAAAGCAGCAACCTAAAAATATTAAAGAAATTGGCATAAACTCAATTTAGTTAATGTCACTTTCATCTAAATGGGGCTAAACCATTAAAAATAAACAGCCTAAGAACCTACTAACAGCGATTCCTCGTCTTCCCTGTTGTCGAATGTTTATATTTAACCTGGTGAAATTAGGCATAATGCACCAATTATTAAAAAATGTCAGGTCAGTAATGTTTTCTTTGTAAGTACGGCACTCAGAAGGTCGTCGTGTGTTTGACACCCCCGATATAAACGATAAGCAAACAGAAACAATGCGCATGTCTTCAAACCTCAAACAGACCAAACAGTAGTCCGCAGTCTGACCAAACTCTTCTCAACAATATGGATTTGTTTAAACCACCCAGGCCGCTGTAAAAACTCTGCAACACGAGCTGGCTTCTGCTGAAATACTGTTAACACACACACACACACACACACACACACACACATACACACTCTCTGCCTCTCATGCACACAAACAGCCCCGGACTGGCTCATAAACAGGCAGGCGGGCCCCTCAAAAGGGGGCAGGAATCCTCACCAGCCCTGTTTACTGGAGGAGAAAAGTGACACTGCTTCACAGACTCGTGTTCAGGACGCAGCAGTTCCCCCAGGATGCATTGCAAATGCTGTCAAAGCCTGAGCAATCGGAATATGTAAACAAACGAAGGCATAATCCTTTGAAATCAAGCAAACTGTATTAAACTATTTACATTTTTTTTCCAATTGTTTCAGCGAGATTTTGAGTGATACAAACATGCAGCTGCACAACTAAACCACATTACAGGTTAAAGAACTTCCACTGCTTCAATTAGAATAAAAAGTACTTTTCCCTGAGAGTTTTACAAGAATTTCCTACACTGCAGCAGTGTTAAACGGCACAGGACCTCACATACCGTCTTATAAGAAAGAAATTACTGATCGGACAGTTTGAATAAAAAAAAAACAGACTGCTATTATGCAAACCTGAGGTGACTAACTGAATCAAATCATGTATGCATTGATTTTCCATATTTTAAGAGTTGTGGTGACTTAAATGGAGACATGCAAGGAAGGGGAAAATCGGAATTAGTTGCAACTCGGTCTATGAAAAACTGTTTGTTTTTGAAGTTCGCATGGTTTTCTGTGCAGAGATGGAGCTGCTTGAGGCCATTCTCCACAGCGCCGATACTGCAGACCTCTGCCAGTGGCTGCACAGTCAAATTATGGCGCATTTACCAAAAAAAAAAAAAAAAAAAAAAAAAAAAAAAAAGCGCCTGGCATTATATTATTAAGGGCAGGGATTTCTCGGCTTGCTCTTGTCAGCCGATGAAACACGGGTTTTCATCATGAGACACTCATGAAAGGCCTCTTTCAGCCCAAACATGTTTGATCAACATCTTATTTACGCATTCATCTTGGCATGTTTCCTGTAGCCCACATGGATCAGTGGAATGCTGTTAATTATTACTGCTGCGGTCCTCAGACTTGCTCCGATACGCGACTGGGTGGGCAAGGAAAACCTGCAGATGCAGGCAGTGTTTTCCATGTTTGCGGTGTAAACCTATTAACATATTTCCTCTAAAAAGGAGCTGCTGCTGAGGACCCATGCGGTGAAACATGACCTTATCTCCACAGTGGCTTCAACCGATGTGAGGGAATCATTTCCAGATTTCAGAATGAGATCCAGTACATGCATCCCTGATAATTAGCCTTTGAGCAGCGTCCCAGTGAGAAGCTAAATCCCGGAGGCTCTGCTGACACAGCCGAAGCGCAATCAATCAGTCTAAATGGACACGACGTTTCCACATCGGACCACAAAGACCTAAATTGCCACAGAAGTTGTTTTTTGTTTTAAATCAGGCCTTGCAACACTAATAAACTCTGAAGCACAGGGAGTTTTATTTCATCCGTCATGACAGCTATGAGAAGGTGAAGAGAAATATCCATGTGGTCAGTGAGAGGACCGGATTACCTTCTTATGACAATCTCTTTTTCCTTTCTTTTTCACTCTATCCCTTAAATCCAAGCCAAACAGCAGCAAGTCTCCACCTCTGAGCTTGGTTCTGTAGGTTTATTCCACTTAAATAGAGTTTTTTCTTGCAGTTTTCTCTATAAAAATGCTTTGTGATAACTATGTTATCTGCAGTATGCACACAAAACTGAACTGAATTCTATAATCTGAATTAGTTCTGGCTCATAAGCTTGTGATAATGTCAAAAAACAATTAGATTTGATATAATGTCTTTCTTCTTTGGATAACCCTGTTTTTACTTCTTTTTTTTTTAACACTTATATATTTAAACTATTTTCTCTCTCTCGCCACCCACTTCGCTCCCTCAGTGTGTGGGCATCGGGGTCAATGGCGCTCCATCCGATTGATCAAACAAGTCGACATGCAGATTGTTCAGTGATTTGAAACAATGCATCACGGTCGAGGTGGATTTAACAATGAATGAATCATATTGTGCATCTCTGATCTAAATGATTTAATTGTTTGATTAAATTATATATTCATAAGACACCATCTGTCCAGGAATTCACTGGTTCTCTGTACGTTTCCTGTGATTTCGAACACCCACTGACCCAAAAGACTGATCTATTTTTCCCAGCACATCCCAAAATCTGAAAATGTGAGGGCCGAGTCAGGACCAGACGTGTGCAGGTCGAGACAGGTGGACATAAACAGCAAACTACAACGCTTTTATTGTGACAATGAAAAAAACAACAACCCAGGAGTCTTTCTAACAGATGTACAGAGAGAAGCCTTCAGTCAGTTCACCGCGAGTGAATCTGTCGTCTCATTCCTACCAAAAAAACAGCAGTATTTTCTAGATCAAAGTGCTTAAGATTCTTAAAATACTTCCAGTATATTGAAAAACATTTAGTAAATAACCGTCTAAGGTTTTGAAAAAGCTTCTCTAAAGTCCCAATTCTTAAGCAATTTGTTAAAGAGTAACTTTGCTAATTTACAAGTGACAATTCCTTTTGATATAATAAACACCGTAACATACGTTTTGTATTTGTTGAGTCTTTCAGGATTATGAAAACAAAACTGAAAGCATTAACTTTTATTAGGCGATCATTCGGGGCTTTAAATGTTTTACTAGTAGTTATGAAAAGAAAGCAGACATCTGGCTCTCTGGTGCAGATAAAGTGAGATTCTGCACCCAGAAACAAGCAAATAAACTGTTTTTACTTTCAGCTCTTTAATAAAATGGTATGTTCATGTTCCCTATAAAAATAAGAACATTAAAAATTGTTTTTTTTTTACCAAAGATAATCACCCAAACTTTAATTTCAAAGGGTAAAATGTTTTATCAGCAAGTTACTGATGTTTACGAGCCACTTCACGGCCTCATCCAGAAGAATCAGCCAAAGCGTCATGGATCACAGGAGAACTGAAACCAAACTGAAGCATATCAGCTCTGCTCGTCGCTCCGTCTCTGGCCTGAACCTTTTCATGTCTTCACACTGCAGTGCATCATGATGTGTTTATCTGTTGTCGGATTAAGCATGGGAGGAATAAGTGAGTTCACCATTCACTCGGTCCACAATGCAATTCAATTAGAGATGAATGTCCCCTCATTCGGTCACAAATAAAACCTTCTGCAACACAAAGACGAGCACCAAAACAAAGATCAAATTCACTATCGCTCATCCCGGGACATGAATTGTGGACCGGCAGACTTGGATGCTTCCCATTTTTATCTGAGGGGGGATAGAATAAATTCCAAGCTTGTTTATGCTGTTCCAAAAATCAACTTAATACAAAAGGGGAGCAGAGGACAAAGCCATCATTTACCGTGCCCCCTCAGGCAGATAATTGCAAAGATAGTGAGCACCCTATGCACACAGGAACTAAAGCTGGAGACGCTGACAATTCAATATACCAAGGGCTTTTGTTGTCTAGTTCTAAGAATTGTGCTGCTGAGCTGTCATTCTCCATCAGCGGAAAAGGACGACTTTTGACAGGTGGAAGCCACAGAGTTTCTGCTGGCTGACAGTGTGGTCCTGATGTCCTGGGAGATCTGTGTCAAGGGTGACCCTTTTGTACTTTGACACCCGCCAGCGTCACAGATGCGACCATCACGCAGCATCTCATAGAAATCCACACAGAAGCACTGCTTGTTTGAAGTACGCCCAGAATCACAACTGCACATTTCTTTCAACTTAGGCTTGAACAAAAACAATTATACAACTGTCCATGTGGTGTTTTCTGAGCTGCGAGACAACATCCCTGCTACTGATGAAATCTGCTCATCTCTAGTTACACACACAGTTCAGTCCAGTCTTTCTAAGTGTTTTCCACATAAACGCCTCAGTGACACCGCTACAAATCAACTCCTAAGCCCCCACAGACAGCTGCGAGCCTCACTAACCTGACAGAGGCTTTCTCTTGATGACAGCCGAAGCTGAAACATGTCCAACATGAATGGCAGCCTGACTGGAGGGGGGGGGGGGGGGGGGGGGGGGGTCTGTATGTACTCCCTGTTTATCAGAGGCATAGTTTTGATTGCAAACTCCTCCCAAGTCGCAGGCAACTCACGCTCAATGAAAAGTAAAACATAAGGTTAACATGCTGCCAATGTGTTTCTCATTTCTGCAGCTCGCATGCCATTCTCTGAACTCTGAAGTTCACCGACATCAAAACATCCCTGTTGCGTGTATTTCAAGTCCTTCACGAATTTTAAAATGCAGGCTATTTAAATACAACTCTTGATTAAAATTACTCTACATATTTATTCGAATTTGATTTATTTAGCGTACAGATTTTCTTTTTTTTCCCTTCTCAATTGTCACATAACCACATGGCTTTTTCTTTTCTTTTTTAAACAAATTGATCTCCAAAATCTGAACTCCCGAGCCCTAATGTAAAAGCACATTTAAAGACTAATCACACACAATTTTGCATATGTGCCACACTGAAGTGGATGAACAGGCAAAGTGTTATGAACAAATGTTCCCAATGTTGAGTACATGTAATGCGACAGCCTAATTATGCACTGCAGTTCATTTCTTACACAACTTTCGCAACACAAGAGGCTGCAGGCTGACGTTCCTGTCCTATTCTGTTAGCAAACAAGAACACACGCGAAACTCCACTGGAAAAACATTTAATTAAAAGTTTTGTTACTAACTTGCACGTTTTATCACACTGTAAGACGACGGATTTTGTGCTTTTGAAGCAGGATGACAATTTAATATAAACGGCGTGAATAGTTTTTCTTTTAAAGCATCTAGAGTTTCAAAATGTCAGCTTTTAAAGGACAGTCCACACTACTTACCGCTTCGTGCTATCGCTCCCAGCCGCGTACTGTAAACCGAAGTAAACTACTGAACGGCGGTAAAATTTAAGATGTACCAAACGCACTGGCTCTCCTTTACAAGTCATATATATGCCGAAGTGACAAGCTGTACGCTATTTTTTATAAAGTTACCTCGTTCGAGTCTACTGAAGTCAAAATTCTTGCCAGGAAGCAAACAACTGTTGAATATCAAGTTTGGTGAACGGAGTTCGCCGCTTGGTTTGCTCCATGCCAAGCCAAGTGAGCGCGACACTCAGCAGGGCAACAGTAGCTGCAGCTTGTGGATTTTTTTTTTTTTTATAAAGCAAATAAATGTCAACTTACTTTCTGAGCAAGGCATCCCACCACGAAGAGTAGATATGCTGTCATAAAACATTCGCTCCCAGGGACGTAGCACAACTCATTTTCCTCTAATTGTTCCTCCTTTTTTAATGCGCCGCACAGTGAGCCGTGTCCCGCTCCGCCGCTTCCCTCTCATTCACCTGAGGTGTCGGGAGCGCGCTTCCATCGTTCATGGGCGAACCCGACCACAGGAGCAGAGCAGACCCTCACTGACAGCTCTCCCCCCTCAGTCACACCTTTTAAAGACAAGAACGGAATCACCAACACCACTAACTTAAAACAAATAATCACTCACTTAAAATGCTTGATTTTCCAAAATGTTGCACACTTGTTTTCACTTATTTTTTTATATATTCAATACAGTATTCATTTCTATTGCACTTTTCATACAAATACAAAGAAACTCTTTACACTATATAATATTTAAAGAAATACCACACACACATATTTCAAATTACATTACACAAATTTTTACCAAGCTTAATACCAATACTAATACATGGGGGAAATATCATAGAAAAATCAGTCTATTATTAGGAAAACTCCCAAAGCAAGTTGGTGTTAGGCTTGAGAGAATTTGTCCACATGGTTTGCACGTTCTCCCTGTGTATGTGTGGGTTTCACTAGGTGGTGCAGTTTCCTCCCACAGTGCAAAAGTATGCATAGGTGACAGAACCAGAACCCTTGGATGAGTCTGGCAAGGTCTTCCTGTTGTATAGCACACATTCACTCAAGCCAGTGGAACTTTATGGTCTCTCAAACTGTAATAATAATCTTTAAGAAGTAATGCAGAAATTTGAGTGACACTAATTCACTGAGGGCACCTCATCTTCACAGTTTGTGCAAGAAGTTTTCCTTTGTAATCTTTAACATATATTTAGAGATAAATGCATTGCAAATACAGAAAATGTAAAACCATCAATAATGTGAATGTTAATCACTTAGGAATAACACAATGAAATAAAACTGAAGAGTGTACTGTAAAGGATTAAATCATGCTTAAAATATATTTTTTTAATTTATTTGGCCATTTTCCACACCTTATTTGTCACTGAACTGTTCACCACTGACCAGTTCAAGTACTCACAGTTCATTGTTCATCCCATAACTCGATACCATCTAAAGAGATTTCACTCATTCTTCATTTTTTTGGGAAATAATTGTTTTAGTAATTGAAAAAATTTAGCAATATGTTTAAGTCAGACAGTTGTCACAGTAAGAGGTTTATACTCAGTTTGATGACAAAGCGTCTCTTCTGTTCAGCAACATGTTGTGGAAAAAATATCTACAGAAAGAGTCAAAATATGGTTTACATAAATTTATACTGTTGCCAATTCTCTTTAGAGATCAACACATATGAGGGGCTCATTTCCTTGCTTTCTCACTGCACAACTAAAATTACCTTGTAAATAAACATGAATGAAAGTCTGATAGATGATGAACAGAGACTCGGCGTTTTCTCAATTTTATCACATACACATTTAATGCATTTTAAAACTAGTTTTATAGACAAAAGTTGATAAGCAAATTATGGCTACTGGTGATGTTCACTCCTAAGACTTTAAATGGTTAAATACTTCTATCTGTATTCTTCTGGATGTGCTCTTTCTGTTGGTGTTAAAGTTCAGTTTACTTCCAGTTCCAACCTCTTCAATCTGCTTTATTTATCCAACATGTCATTCTTGTTACTACCAACAGATGGCGTCAAAACTATTGAAATCTTCTGCAGATAAACTTGAATATGATATCAGTATTGACCTTAAAAATATTGCAAATTTAAAAGGATTGTCACTGATATATGAATACATATTTCAAAGTCATTGTGGATTTATTAGAATTGACTTATCACATTCTTGCTCCTGGAGATTTTTCTATCTTGCTGTTGTTTTATGCATGCAATATTTCCCTGTCCTCTACAGGTTACACTGAGAGCTTTATTGTTGGGACCAGCTATTGAACTGTATCCAGCAGCACTATTCATACAGAATCATTGTCAATGATAACAACCTGAAATGTGTCAGTGGCTCAGGTGTGGGACCTGATGCCAGCAGTGCTCAGTATCAATGTCCTCCCTTATATTTTAAACTTTTAGGGTTTAGTGTGAATTCTTTTCCAGCCATAGTGATTTCAAACTTAGCATTAATAAACAACAACAGCAAGAACAAAAACAACTATTGATTATTGTGTTACTGATGATTATTGATATCAACTTTAAATGTTCTGAAAGGCTGGTGCTTTTATTTGTACTAATGGTAAGTTAAGATATTTATATGAATATTTTTTTGGAATACTGGTTATCTACCTATTTGTAAAATATCAAAGACGACAACTCGATGGTCCATATACAAATGTGGCTCTGTGTTTTTTGTCTTTATTTGGAAAATGTTGGATGAAAAAAATATAATGAAATGCTTCCAAAAGTACCACACAATCTTATAATAATATTTGCTGTTCAGTAATTGCACACAGTTGAGGAGAGACTTAACCCACTCCACCACACCCACTATATTAACAGAACAGCTTAAGGTTTTGTCTTACATAGAGGTGAAATGTGATGTTTGAAAATTGTTTCTACTGATTGATGATGCTAATAAATATTGAAGCAAAGTCAGTTATTATGTGTATTAAAATACATTTTACTACGTATGAAGTCATTATGTCCTCTCCATAATACATGATGTATAAAAAAAGTGTTTGTAGTGATGATTATACTATATTAAGTAGTGATGTCCATTGTCCATTGTCATATGCATGTGCATCTGTTATTAAAATATATTTAATGTAATAAAATAAAATAGAGGGGAAGGTGCGTGCAAAAAAAAAAAAAAAAAACGTTTGCTGCTTGTTTGGAAATGAAGGTGCAGCTTTGACCACAAGAGTGAAGCACTGAACCACATCCGGCCTATAATACAGCCCGTGTAGTGAGCCTGTCATTGATATAAGTATCTGCATCACTGTCATCACGCTCATTCATACGATCAGCTTTCTGAGTGTAAATTATAGATTTAGTGAGTGTGGACAGCAGACGCTTCGGTGCCCGGCGAGCTTCGTGTTTTCCTGCAGACAGTCGACCGTGTTCGATGTGAGTCCTCGCTGTTTCCAGTCGGACAGTTTTGGGGACGGAATCCAAACAGCCACGTAGTAAAAGGCGAAGCTCTCGAAAAAAGGTGAGTGTTTGTTGTCTTTGTCAGCTTCTACCGATAATGTCATTGTACGGTTTCCCCAGGAGCCTTGCAGTGTGCTTACCAGACAGTGAGTTATAATTTTATTTGGCTCTATTAAGAGACAATTTCTTCCTGAAGCGGCGGGTGGCTGTTTGAGCTAACGACTTAGCATATTTAGCTTGACAGGTCCCGTCAAAAACACATCGGGCTAGTTAGCTGCCTCGTTAGCATCGCTAACCAGTGATGTCCACCCACATTCTTGTTAATCTGACTGATAGTGCTGTAAGTGAAACAAACCAGCCATGTCACTCTGGCGAACAGTAGTTATATTCACGTCTGTAAGTGGAAGCTTTTGTTTTGACCCGACCTAAGCAGATGTTACCCCGATAGCATTGCTCGCAGCACCGCATACCAATGAAATAGTATCGTTATTATTTAAAGTGGCGGGTAGAAAACCGTGACACACCGACACGCTTTGGGGGGAAAAAACAGTGTCACTGCCTCTAAAGCCGACGCAGCAAAAAAAAAAGATTGGGAAAAAAAAGTCATCTTATACATTCTGAGGATTCTTTTAACAATCTTCACACTGTATGCATGCTTTCGACACACCCTGTTAAAACAGAAAATTGTGTAATAATAGTAATAATAACTTCTCGTATACTAAAATGGCCGAATGGTAACTTGTCAGTGTTGTTTATGTAATGTAAGATGTAAAACAGTTTCATGCCTCTAACCTTTAGCCGATCATAAAGACGAGCAATGCTGTGCAGTTTTGTTAATCCTTCCACACTAGTTACACATGTGTCAGATGGAGGAAAACTATTAACTTAAACATCGTATAGTGAATTCATCTTTGTAGATCTTTAGAAACGAAGTTTTCATGTTGGATGGTGCAAGTGTACTTAATTAAGTGTCCAGTGGGGGTATATTTAACACCAGACAATCCACTTATCCTCCAAGCCAGCTTGTTAACCCTTGACTGTCTCTTACAAGTATGCGTAAATTCAAGCTGAGTGTGCTGTTGCATAATGTTGTTAGTGCCTGAAAGAGATTTGTAGTGAGGAACTGCAACTACTTATGTTGTGTTGATCTTTCCAAGTGTTGTAATCTACGCACACAGCCTGGAGATAGTTCTTAAACATGATCTCTACGTTTTTGTCTGCATTCAGACGTGCTCCTGGACTCTGACATGTTCCCAGCTGACCCCCTCCCTCAGAAGATGGTCTAATACAGCTTATTTTTCAAGCTGCCTACTGTGACTGTTACATCAAGAAATAAGTCATAACTAATCAGCTCAGATGGAGACTAATGCCCATCAAGAAATCCATGCTATATTATCCAAAGAGAATGAAGCCCATATTGTGGAACATGAAATGCAACTGAAACAAGGACTGGAAACCACACAACACACAAAAGAGGATGTTCCTAACGGTGAGTGCTGCTGATGTTTTACTTCTGTCTGATAATGTTTGTGTGTTGGCAATTGAAAGAGTGGTAATACTTGTCAATCTAGCTTAACTTTATATATTTGACCTCTATCCCATTTGGAGCGTGTATTTCTTCAGTGGGCTGTACTCAGAGTTAGTTCTGCTTTGTGATCTGTAAAGTTCTTCCCCCTTAAGCCATACCACTAGTATGTCTTTTATCCAATACTTGTATTCTGCCACGGTTGACCTGTTTTGTTGGATTCCACAAATTCTAAGATCCTCTACTGATCTGTGCTACATGGCTCATTGCACCAATGTGTTAAATGCTGACCTGAAATAAGTTATCATGCAGAGAAGAACTAAACTAAAGTGCAGAAACCGTCGCGGAATAATGATTTAGAAAATAAAAAGCTTGAAAAAGTGTTCTTTGCAATTTGTGCCATGCAATGAAGAAAGTTTACAAACAGAATGGCGAAGCAGCATTTCTTTTTACGCATCTCTTTTCATTTATAAGTAGTGAATTCAATTAAAAGGAAAGACAACCCCTCAAATGTTTGTGATTAAACATCCCTTCGTGGTAAACGTCAAGAAAAGCAAATGTTGACAGTAACACTTTTTTTTTTCCACAACAAAAAACTCGGCTTGGTTTCTTGATTGGTATTGTCTATTCTTATACCTTCCACCAGTGGATGAAAACCTTTTAAAAATCTGAACTAAGCATTTCGTTTAACTTTGGTGGGCAGATGCGAATGAGTCACCCTTTTCCAGCTGCGCCCTGAAAACTCCAGACAGTGAGAGAAGCGCTGACATAAACTTAACCACAGTTTTCAAGTTTAGGAGAAAATGAAGTACTTGTGTATGATGGAATCATCTTGTGCTTGAAGCTGATAACTTGCTTTGAATTTTATAGCTTTTCATGTAATTTCTAGATTAAAAAACACAAAGAAAACTGGATTTGCTAATCTAGAAATTAATAAAGTCCTGCCCAAGTCTAACACAGAAGAAGGGATCCTTGAGATTCTGAAAGGTGAACATGAATATATATATAAAGTTTAGGAAAAAAAAACATTAATTCTAACAAAGTCTTGTCATTGAGAAACAAAGCAAGGAAAAGCATAATTTACTTCCCCACTTACTTTTTCACACACCCTCTGTTCATGTTGCAAATACACATTAGCCAAAGCACGCTCTTAAATCCTCCCAAGCAGACTGATTTCAGTGTGAGATCACTTTAAGTGAAATTTAAATCCTCAAAGTCGTCTTGCACTCATAACCTGTTTGACTTTCTGTTCATGATCCTCAATAGTACTGTACACACAAATGAAGCGGTGCTTTACTAACCAAGTGTTGCATGAATGTTTCCATAGTTGCTTGAGGAAGTTGTTCAGCCAGTTTGCCAGGAGAACCACATGTACCCTGACATTTTCGTAGGAGATTACCGTGACTTATTAGCATATCCCTGTGCATTCCTTCCTGCTTCTCTCTTCCTCGCAGGTCCTGTCAGTTCAGATGCGATGCCTAATGGAAATGGACTGGCTGCGGCCGGGGACACCCTCGTTAATGGGTCCCTGCCTTTAGACGCTCCTCCTCAGAGCGTCAGCTCCCCTACCCAAGAGCCCTCCTCAGGTGTGGCTGCTTATCAACCCACGATGCTAGAGCAGTCTGAGGGGGATAGTGCTGAGGTCACGGGTCACAAGGGCGATGCATTGCAGTCACTCAGACTCAGTATGCCTATGCAGGAGACTGAACTGTGTAAGCATAAACACATTTATGTGGAGTGAATGCCCCCCTCTATTATCCTCCGTATTTAACCTCGTGCTGTGGAATGTTTTGGTTTTTGATTCGTGCACACCTCTTTTTATTTAACATCCATGTCTGTGTCTAATCTCAGCTGAAGAATTCAATGAGATTTTGTTGAGATGTTTCGGTCTCCCTAATTTCTGTAGTTCCCGTGGGCTGCTTTTATTGCTTGATTTGACTGGCATTGGTGCTTAATTTTCAACACTGTATGGGCTAATGGCTGCTTTTTGGAACTAACCCTGCTGTCATGGTGCTTTCAGTGGTTTTTCAAAGTTTGGCACAGTTGCCTCGTTCATAGCTATGAGGTTATTTTAGGCAACACACAAACTGCTCTGTTGCCTTCAAGCTACTACTCCCACAAACATTACACATATATGTATGGTCCCACATGAGGAATCAGCGTGCAGCACTGCCAGTGATGGCTCATGAACATGACTGATTCAGTGTGCATCTGTTTGATGAGTTTCTGGAGGCTGCAAAGCTTTTGCAGGCATGAGTGAGGTAAACACTTACGTGTTGAAAACAAAACGATGAAATACAGCATGAGGATGTAAGCGAGTGTCAAATGAATCCTCCATTAGTGTTGGATGAGTGCCTCAGGGGCATATTGTGACTTCCTTGCCACGGTGGTTTGCTCTTGCCCTGGGAACTCTGCTTTGAATCATTTGTTCACCATGCCTGTTTGAGAGCAGCAGCGACTCTTCACCACAAGAACCATCACTCATAAATCTTCACTGAATCAGTCGGGCAACTTCAGACTCATTGCCAGGATGAAGCTTTTGTGATCATTGAATAAGACGTGGTGTAAATATTGTGATTTGGTGGAGGTGTTTGTGTTGGTGTGGAGCGATCTTGTGTTTGTCCTGACTTTATCCTCCTTCAGCCAACCAGAAGCCTTCGCTCGAAATGGAGAACGAGGAGAAGATTCGCCTGGAGGCTCGCCGGCGTTTGGAGGAGCAACTCAAACAGTATAGAGTGCAGAGGCATAAGGAGAGAGTGAGTGAATAAACAGACACGTCGAGGTCATGCATTATTGTATTTACCTGTTGACTGAACCCTGTGTGTGCTCTCAAAATCCTCATGCCTTCTCTGGTACTTTATTCTTTGGAGAGACGTGTTTCCAAAATTGAGAAGTTATGGAAAGTAAAAGTGAACGTGATGCTCATGTTCTCACTAACAGTGTAACCGGAACAGTTGAAAGTTTAACTATTGCAGTCTCACATTAGTATGTATTTGTGCAAGTTCAGCTCCTCTGAGTGTGAAGCCTTAAACATCTGACCTATTTTATCTGAGTCATCAAGCTGAGCTGGTTCCACTGTGACCGCTGAACCTTTTTCCTGTTTTTTCTTTTTTAGTCTCACCGCTCCACCGCCAAGAGCAGACCATTCAGCACCCTGGATCCAGAGCTCATGCTGCATCCTGAGGCCCTGCCTCGTGCAAACACCGTTGCCATGACCAAGGAGTATTCATTCCTGAGGACCAGCGTCCCACGAGGTCCCAAACTAGGCAGCCTTGGAATTCCTCCTTCCAAGGAAAAGAAATCCAGGTCACCTCGTCCCAGCAAGATCCACTCCTTAGCTGACTATAAGACTCCTGAGAGTGATGGAGGAGGAGGAGGAGGAGGTGGCGTGAAGTCTGCAGATGGCAGCAGGAACTCCCTCCAGTCCACCATTAGCTCTGTGTCCACGCTGTCCGAGGTCAGCGTGGTGTCCGAGGGCAGCGCCTGTGAGACGGAGCCACAGCTCGGGGACAGTGTGTCAGAAATTGACGGCAGCGAATCGGGAGCGAGGGGGAACGACGGCAATGACAGCGACAGCTCTTCCTACAGCAGCGTGTCGACCAGAGGGACCTACGCCACGCTGTCCGCCGCCGTGGAAAGGCAGCGGGGGCCGTACACGGTGGAGGGACGGGAGATCGCCCCCGAGGCCATGGGACAGTTCCCCTCTCTACAGGAAGTGCTGCAGGCAGCCAGCGAGGAGCAGCACCAGCTGGAGCTGGAGCAGGAGAGAGAGGGCACAGCAGAGCCTCGCAGCCGCAGGGACAGTTTCTCCAGCAGGTATTCTACCAGGTTACTATGGGGAATCAATGTCATGACCAGACTGAGTCTTTATCACTTCAAATTATTCAACTTTGAGAGAGAACTTGCATTTTAATGTCCTGGTTTGAGCGAATGTAATGGTTTTGTGATAAATCTTGTAAATCTAAATTGTTTTAAATTTTTTGTTTTAGTGTTTCTTTGGAGAGTTCTGTGATGGGACATGATGAAATGCTTCAGGTGCTGAAAGAGAAAATGAGACTCGAAGGCCAGCTGGAGTCCTTGTCATCTGAAGCCAGTCAGGTAACTAATCACATCTTCAGTTCTTTCTTCAGACAGCTCTCATCCAGCCCCATCACATTTTTGATGCCTAAAATAAGAATGAAAACTTGAACTGCCACACCAAATGGCTTCACCAAAAGCTGCTGTACTTTACATTTGAATAAGCAGGAATATGTTAGATTGATTATCAAAGCCATCTTGAATTAATGCTTACAAACGACATTTAAAAACTGCAAAATAAAGCAGGACAGGAGGCTGGAGGGAGAAACAGGACACACAGAGAGACTGTAAGACTTTAAGAGCAGAGCCTACTTTATTGTTGGAGCTTGTCCCAGCTGTCTGGATGAAGACAGGATACATCCCGGATAGTTCACAATTATATCCCAGAGCAAACAGAGGGAGAGTTACACATGCTTACACTCTCACTGGGCAATTTTAGAGTCACCAGTTAACCTAGAATCAAACGGGGGGAATTCCTTTTTCGGCATCTGCCCGTCCCTTTTCTGGGATGCGGTGAGCAGCCACATTAGAGAGCTCCAGGGAGCTGATGGAGGTCAAGGGACCCAGAGTGGTGAACCTGAGAACACCTGATCCCGGATCTGCTTCTCTGGCCTCTAATTTGAAGTTGTGATCATACTGTCATTAGGATTTAGCCTCAGAGTGATAAAACAGGATGTTTATGGAATGCCCCAGTAGTGAGGAGAGGTTGCTGAACAGCATGTCTCTGCCTCCAGGCTCTCAAGGAGAAAACAGAGCTACAAGCCCAGCTTGCCACGGTGAACGCTCAGCTGCAGGCTAAACAGGAAGAAGCTCAAGTCAGCCGGGAGAAGCAGAGCACCCTCACCTCCGAGGTTGGCACGCTGCGTCAGAACTGCAACCAGCTAGAGAGAGCCATGGTGGAGCTGCAGGGAAACCTGGAGAGCAAGAACGCCAGTCTGGC